>NC_089684.1:69984502-70323252 GCF_031753505.1 Anomalospiza imberbis
AATGGTGCGTTCCCAACTTAGACATTTCTGACAGACTTAGCTTTTCAAGTACCTCTCCCTGATATTTCTCTGAAATTCATTGTTGAGATTTTCTCCTTATCACCAGCTGAGGTTGCAGTTATTAAATGGAACCAGCATTGTGGCAAGCACATTTCTCTCTCTCAGGATTTTTCATAGAGGTGCACAGAAAGAAAGAAAGAGAAAACAATTTCTATTTCTGCTCCTTGTTTTTCTCATGTGGAATGTGTTTGGAGAATTGTTTACCTGGGGTGATTGCTTGATTGGATTCTGGTGAGGATTGTTTGAGCCTGATGGCCAATCCAATCCACCTGTGTCTGGACTCTGGCAAACAGGGTCACAAGTTGTGAGTAGTTAGATTGAGTAGTTAGAGAAAGCAGCATGTAGTTTTAGTATCTTCCTTTATATAGTATATTAATACATTATAGCATAGTTATAATAAAGAAATCATTCAGCCTTCTGAAATGATGTTGGACATCACCATTCCTTCCCACAGGGTTCGCCTGCATTTTCCATCCTTACTTGATGGAAATGTGTTACAGTACTTTTTTTCTCTCTGTTCCTGGAATGTTCGCTGACTTGGTAGCTGTTACCTGTGCATACCTACACTGAAAGTTGTTAATACTTATTTATATTAATGTTAAATACTTATTTATATTTGCAGTGCTGTATGACCAAGGTATGACTTCAGAGAGCTTTCCAAAAATGAAGAACTCATAACTTCCTGTCATGGTTAGACAGGGAAGTGAATTTTCTCAGGAAGTTGGGGTCAAACCAATCAGTGGTCAGGTTTGGATACTGACACCTGGAGTGACCACTGAAGGCATTGGACACACCTCTGAGAACACAGGGGGTTAAGAGCAAGAACTCCCAGGAGAACTTTCTCTTTTGCTCCGGTCAGTGAAGAGTGCAGAGCTGCTCTGCCCAGCCACCGGCCGGGTGCAGGAGGGGAAGCCATGCGGCCTGTGGCTGAGGTAGGCCAGAGCCCCAGAGAGAGAGAGGGGGGTGAGGGGAACGGAACCAGGCCAGCAGCACCACAGGACGAAGGGTGAAGCAACACTGAGATGTCCCAGGCAGCCACCCCAGAGGGAGAGAGAAAGAGAGAGAGCCTGTTCCACAGGGAAATTTGATATCCTGTGCCAGCAGCACACCACAGAGAAGACAGAGGTGGGGAGGAGGAAGGTGCCCAGCTGTGGGAGTTCGGCAGCCTGCTGTGAGATCTCAGCTGTCCTGGGAGCCCAAGACTTTTCACCTTTTCCTGGGATAAGAAAGCTCTGCAAAACACTACTCCTCCTTGATTTGAAAGAGAAAAGAAACAGTCTGGGACCTGAGATGTTAGAAGAAGAAATCCTCAGTGGGAGGAGATGATGGGAGTGGCCTTGGCTGGACTTTTCTTGCATAGCCATAGACTGAATCAATTTCTCCTGCAACACAGAGACCGCATTTTTAGGGGGATGCAATGACTTGAACCAAGAGAATGCAGGAGTGGGAGTGACCTACTTCAGCAACTGCAAGTGCAGGAGTGGAGTGAACAGAGAAAGGTTGAGGAGGGTGTGGTGATACTCTCTGTCTTCAGAGAAGAAGACTGCTCTTCTCGAGACCCTTGGCTCCAGGGGAGGAGAAAATGGGGGGGCACTGTTGTCCCAAAATGAGAAACTGTTGTTCTTTTGTTCCTTGGCAAAGCATCCTTAAAGGAGCCCTATGAGCATCTGTCCATGCACGGTGGTGAGAGCACTGTGACATGGAAAGGAGAGTGTCACCATGGCAGATTTTCTCCAGGCGGTTGCCCTGTGTGACATGGAAACACAAGAAGTTGCAATTGTGTTTCCTGGGGGTCTGTGGTACAGGAGAGACTTCCTCTCTCCCTTGATGAACTAAGTGTGGATTATCTGAAGGGTGGTAACTTGATCAGGAATCCAGGGTAGTGTCTCATTTTGTTTTGTTGGAAATTGGGTGGGGGGAGGAGGAGTGTTTTGGAGGGTTTCATTCTGGATTCAGTGTGTGTCTTTTATTATAGTAGTAGGTTAATAAAGTTTTTCCCTTTGTTTTTAAGCTCAAGCCTGCTCTGTTCCTGATCACATCTCACAGCACTCATTTGGGGAAGGTGTATTTTCATGGGGACGCTGGCCAGCATCAAACCATGACACTTTCTTATCTTCCATTTCTGATGCTGAAAAAAACTGGGAACCTACCCTTCTTGTCCCAAGAGGAAGGACATCAATCCTTCATTAGTAAATTTGCAGACAACACTAAGCTGGTAGCTTGTGTTGATCTATTGGAAGGAAGGAGGGCTCTGCAGAGAGACTTAGATCAGTTGAATGTATGGGCAGAGTCCAACAGCATGAAGTTTATAAGTCTAAGTGCCGAGTTCTACATTTTGGCCACAAAAATCCCCTACAACATTACAAGCTGGGGACAGTGTGGCTGGACAGTCTTCAGGTGGAAAGGGACCTGGGGGTGCTGGTCCACAGCCGGTTGAATATGAGTCAGCAAGGTGCCTTGGTGGCCAAAAAGGCCAATGGCATCCTGGCCTGCATTAGGAATTGTGTGACCAGCAGGACCAGGGAGGTCATTCTTCCCCTGTACTCGGCGCTGGTGAGACCATACCTTGAGTGCTGTGTCCAGTTCTGGGCCCCTCAGTTTGGGAAGGATGTTGACATGCTTGAGCATGTCGAGAAGAGGCAACAAGGCTGGTGAGGGGCTTGGAACACAAGCCCTGTGAGCAACGTTTGAAGGAGCTGGGGTTGTTCAGCCTGGAGAAGAGGAGGCTTAGAGGTGGTCTTATTGCTCTCATAGGCTGGACTTGATGATCTTAGAGGTCTCTTGAGAACACAATGTCACAGTCTCTTCCAACTTGATTATTCTGTGAGTCTGTGAAATAAGCACAGCCCACAAAAAAATTAGTTATTCCAGATGCCAAGGCCTGTGTTATGCAGGAATCCCACCCAGTAATCCTTACAATGAGCCAAATAGCCACCAGCTTACAGAGGTTTGTGACCTATCAGCATCTGCATGGCATTGTATTTACCAGACAAGTAATTAGATGGCTCACAGCCAACTTTCAAATTTTGTAATTTCTTCAAAGAGAAGAAGGGAAAGGAATGATTACTCACATACTGGACCATTTTGATTGTGAATCACAGAGTTATGTCTTGCTTCCCATACCCTGCTAGGCCATAGGATATACCAATTTTCTATTTATTGCAGTCATAAATAAAGTAGTTTTCAGGAGATGGAACAAGGAACACAATCACTGGAAATCCCTTCCTGGCAATGGTTATTCATTACAAGCCCAAACCTCTTCTTCAGCAGCCTTTTACACCTTTTGCTCACATAGTTTGGCTGATTCACCTTCCAGGAAAAGTGATTGATTTGCTCTTAAGTGACCCATTTCCTCCTGAGAGGTGTTGGAAGGCCCTTATCAGTCAGACTCCTTGTCTTTGCTTTAGTGTAACTTAGCTTGGCTCCTGTCTGCCTTTCTCTGGGTTAGAGGGTGCAACTCCTCAGCTTTCACACTGCCTGGCTTGAGGAAACAGAATTAAAGCAAGCTGGCACAACCTCTGTCTTAATGGAAAAGTGAGTGCCAGCTCTTTCATGTTTTGGACTGAACTTAACACCCCTTGCAATTTAGGAGACAATCCTGAGAGCCCTGAGGGCAAGCTAAGGGAGGACTCCTTCTGCAGTCACCTCCAGAATCTGTGATGCCTCATCTCACCCTCTGGGCTGATGTTCCCCTCCCCACAACCCCTCCACATCTCCAATTTAATGCAAAGTTCTACTTTCAGTACTTACATGGTCCCTGCTGAAGTGAGATGGGTTTGTTGTTCTGATGGAAATTATTAGTACTCCTAGAAAACAGTGCCAGCTGGAATATTCACCCTCCGTGTGTCCAGCAAGCAGCATTTTCCATTTCCTCAGTAAAAATCCTCTTGGCTGCAGCCAGTGCTGCAGGAACCCACACGCTCATGCAAATGAAGAATGACGCAGATTGGGATCTTGCAGGTTGGAGCTGCAGATTTGAGGACAAGGAACAAAATTGGATGCTTCAGAACATGAGGCTCATCTCCTCCAGGTGTCAGCCAGGTCACCATATCTCAACTCTGTGACGTTATACAGCAATAATAGATGTGCTCTGTGCAAGCAGGGCTGTGCCAGCAGCACTCATCCCTTTATCAGGCAACTGCTTTTCTTGGTGCAGGCTCGTGGACTTCCAGTAGTATCTATGAAAACAATCTTGTTTTGGAAAAACTTTTGGAGTGATAGGTTCGAGGCTTTCTGCATGTAACACTGGGCCAATTCTCAGCTGTTGACAGAAAAAACCAACTGCATTATTTGCATATATTTTTAATTCATGGCATCCCGTTTGCTTTTTTAGAAAAACAAAAGCCCCTGATTGAGGTCCAGATTCTCAAACCTTTTGTTACTGAATAAACACTGATTTACAGTAGTTAAGAAAATAGCACATAGATTTTCTTGGGTTTGGAGGGGGGGTTTATGATTTCAGCTGGCCGGGTAAAATCTATTTTGTCAAAAAACCATCCTGGGAGTGAGATATATCCATAGTAATAGTCACATTCAGGCATTACTTTTCATTGATATTCCTCACTGTGCTGTCCCTGTCCTCTTGCACATGAATGCAAAGGGCCTGGAAAATATCCAGTATTTGAAGCTTGGTATTCACTGTTGGAGCTGATGACCCACAGGGACAAAACTGGAATCTAGGGCAACGACACTCATAACCAAGATACTTTTTCAGCATAATCTGGTTTTTCCTGAGGCAGACAGTCTTCTAGTTTTGCAGAACTACACTACACTCTTTAGTTTTTTCCCAGATGTTGGAGACCTGAGACAGCTTGAGCCAGACATATAAACCCAGATGAATATTATCAAGATATGAAGTCTCTCAATCATCATCTGCTAGAACTTTGTACTTACAGCTCTGGACCAATGAAGAATTTTGTCTACACCTCCTCACGGGTTTGTGCCCTCAGCGCACATCAGTTTATTAAATGTAACCTCAGGATGCAGCCCAGCTCCGTTGTGCAAAGGTACAGAGATGGGCTGAGAGCTTGGGTTGTTCAGCCCTGAGAAGACAAAAGTTCCAGGAAGATCTTACTGTGGCATCTCAGTACTTAAAGAGGACCTATAAAAACAGGGAGAGAGACTTTTTATACTGGCAAACAGCAACAGACAAAGAAGGAATGATTTTAAACAAAAAGATTTACATTAAATGTTAGGGGAAAAAGTCTTCCCTGTGAGGGTGCCCAGAGAAGCTGTGGCTGCCCCTGGATCCCTGGAAGTGTCCAAGGCCAGGCTGGACAGGGTTTGGAGAAACCTGGGACAGTGGAAGTTGTCCCTGCTCTTGGCAGGGTGGTTGGAACGGATGGTCTCTGAAGTTTCTTCCAACACAAACATTCTGTGATAGTTTAAGGATCTCTTCATCCATGCAGGGTGGTATAAGATGTTTGGAAGGAAAGGTGCAATGGGGCAGTGAGATTAATCTACTTCTTCAGACCAGAAAGGCTGAAGGATATCCCCCAGAAAATCAGTGTGAGCATCACAACTCTGCTCAGATACCTGCTTAGCCGTGCTTGTTTCTCAGTGTGGGTAGCAGCCCCCAAAATTGCACAAGGGCTATAAACTCATCCTCCAAAAACTCAAGGCAGTAGCTTGCTGAGCAGCCTTGTCTCTGTTAGCAGCAATGATTGTGCTCTGAATGCCAGCAAGTTTGGCTCTCCAGGATGTTATCTGCAGTAAAGGAGCACTTGGAGTGCTGTTTCACTTGCTAGAAAAAGCTTCAAGCCACATCAAAGTAAGGAGGTTTTTCTAAAAGGGTCTAAACCATATTCCTACCTGGCAACTCCTGCTGTACAGAGAGCTCTGCTCATTTTGCCCTGTCAAAGACTCTGCCTCACCCACTTCCCTCACTTCAACATCAGCTTCAGGAATGGTTTGAAAGCAAATATGTGACAAAGCTTCAGTGTTCTTGGGTGTTTTTTTTAAATATAGGATCATAGAACGCTTTGGGTTGGAAGGGTCCATTCAAGGTAGTCTAGTCCAAGCTTCCTGCCATGGGCAGGAACATCACGAACTAGATCAGGTTGCTCAGAGCCCTGCCCAAGCTGACCTTGAATATTTCCAAGGATGAGGCGGCCTGTGCAGTGTTTCATCACCTCATTGTTAAAAAATTTCTTCCTTATATCTTGTCTGAACCTCACGTCTTTTAGTTTAGAACACTTGTCCTATTGCAGTAGACCCTGCTAAAATTCCATCCTCATCTTTTCTGTATTCCCTTTAGGTACTGGAAAAGACTCATAGGTCTCACCAGACCATTCCCTGCTCCAAGATGAACACCTCAGACTTTCTCAGCCAGTCTCCACAGCACTCACAACATCCTCATGGCCTCCTCTGGACTCATTCCAAGAGGTCCTTGTCTTTTCCACACTGAATATCAGCATTAACTCTTTTATCTAATTGCAAATTGACCCACTGTAGTCACAGGTTATGATAGGCCAAGAAGACCCAGCTCTCCTTGCACCCAGCAGAGCTCTCCAGAGAGCTGCAAGGAACCACTTGCACCAAGAATTCTGTGGGTGAGAAGTGATGGGGCAACACCAGGTGCTGCTCTCTTCTGTAGATGCATTTTGCCAGGCCTTGACCTTTCAGATTCCTGTTCAAGGTCTCTTCCTTGCAAGAAAAGAAAAGTTAACATTTCACTCCTGTTTCTCAACTGAGCAGCATAGATTTTAACAGGGCACAAAAACAATAATCTGTATCGCCTCCTTCCTTTACCTTTAAATGGAGTTTTGTCTTTCCATGACCTCTGCTTCTGCCCTGTAATTTGAACTTGCTATGAGGATCCTGGCATTTTAAAAGTGATATAGATTTCTGATCTGAGATGCTGATGCTTGAAAGGACCAAGCCTTCTCCCTGCCTCAGCTGGTGTTATTTCCTGAGGTTTAAATGGATTGTTCCTATTTTGGTTTTCGCATTGATCTGTCCCATTCCATATTTTGGTACTTTTCTCAGTTAAGGGTGTATATATCATCTCTCTCTTTTACTCCAACAGAAAAAATCCTCTGAGTCCATGAGCTCTGCACTAATCTCAGACCAAGATATCCTGCTCTCATTTTCCACTCAGCTCTCACAGCTTAGTGTGAAGCAGTTGGGAGGAGAGATGACAATCTCTCTCAGGAGAACACTTATGTTGTTCAGCTCCATATGATTTTGTCGTATTTAACACATTCTTACAGCATGTGACTGGCATCACACAATTAAGGAGTTCAGGGATGTTTGGAATTTTTTTCAATGTGCATTTCCAGCTGTCTACACATTTCAGAAAACCTGATTTTGCTTATATATATTATATGGTAAGATACTGTGCTTTGACTCGATTGCAGAAATCTCACCCTGTGAGAGGCATTACAACCCACCCTAGAATGTGAGGGTAACCCAGGTTCCTGTTAATAAATCCCTTAGAGTGGATTAAAGAATGACACTGAATGACCAGTAAGTGCACACATGCAGAGGTTATTGTAGAACAATTTGGTTAAACAGGAAAACTGCTATGGAGCCACTTTGGTTGTCACTATCTAGAGTAAACGGCAACATAAAAGCATAAAAATATCACTTTATAAAGCATACAAAAAAGAAGAAAATTAGTAAAGAGATCTCACCATCCATAGGCACCACAATGAGGCTCAGCATGATTTCACTGTCTGTTGGCCATAGACTGCACCCATCACATGGTCACAAAGAGCTCCAAAACACCTCATCTGTTGGGTTTATATTCACTTAGGGTCAGGTAGGAACACCCAGGTACCTCCCCTGGGGTGGGGAAATTCAGCTGGGTGATGATGTGTTGTGGATCAGGGACACCTGGATGATGGAATGCTGTGGATCAGGAACACCTGGATGATGGAATGCTGTGGATCAGGAACACCTGGATAATGGAATGCTGTGGATCAGGGGACACTTAAGGAGAATTTGACACCTAATTCGATACAGCTGCCCACCACATGAGTGCAGCTGGGCCCATCATGGCCCATTATGGCCCCTCAGCAGAGTGAACACCTTCAGGCCATGGGTGAATGTCCCAGAACCTCCCTGGCAGGGGAGCTACTACAGCTGAGCTCTCTGATAAGGACAAGGAGACAGTTTCTGCCTCACAGGGTTCCCCTCTTTCCTTATCTCATCCATCACCAGCTGTAGCCTGAGCTGGGCTGTGCTCACCCTCGGGTACTCTGCACATCGGCAGCTTCTCTCTGATTGAGCTATCAGCATCCCAGTCTCTCTTCCAGAATCACTTCTGGATACATTCTTCTCTCTAGACCTGGGATTGGACAATAATATCCCCTTTATCTTGTCCCAAGTTCCTATCACAGCCCAAATTCCAGTCAGGAGGCATATTTGGGGAGGGGTGGCTTCACAGCTGAGCGGTTATTTCTTTGCAGTTTGCTTTACAGCAGGCAAAACTCCTCTGATAATTTTAGCATTGTTGAAGCCATGAAAACATCAACCATTCAGTCTCTCACAGGAGATGGAGCTTAACTGCTAAATGTTCCTTCCAAAGGGATAACACTCCTGCTCCTCAGCAAATCCAGGAGCCTGTGGGGAGGAAACAGGCATGGACTCGGCTCTCTCCTGTCTCCTGCTCAGCCAGTGCCCACAAAAGCATGAACTCTTCAGTGCAAAGACTGTGTTTGAAAGACTGATGAGTGGTAGCTTTCCTAAATGAATGATAATATTTTAATTGAAGGAGACAGAAGAATAATCCAATCAGGAGAATGTGGTGGTTTGGCTGACAAACAGAAATAGCTGGGGTAAGTACATGGGATTGCTGAAGGAGTGAAGTCTGGCAGGGCAACAGTGATGTGACTCTCAGAGCAACAAAAAACTTGTGGTGACATAGTTCTCACCCGCCAGTTCTTTTCTAGAAGTTTATTCTCTTGAACCGGGCCCTTTCTCAGACCAGACTGCATTTGGATTCTTGGAAATTTGACAAAAATATCTCCTGAGAACTGGCCTGTTTCCTCTCTTTCCAAGCTGAACTTTTAATGAGGTCTCATTTTGCTTCCATAAGCAGAGAACAGAGTGTATGAGACCAGCACAAAATGTGCATTGTCTTTCTAGGATTTCACATCTGGTTTATTCTCCTGCACATTTCCACTTTCCAGGGAAACAAATCCTAGGACAGTTTTCTTTGCCCTACAATGAGGGATGCTTTTCTTTGAGCAACCAATAGAATGAATATATTTACTTTTAAAACCACCTCTATTCTCAGAGGTCCAAAACCAACCACTTTTTCACTGTAATTTCTTTCATAACTTAAAACAACTCTTTCACTTAAAATGGCATTAGCCGTTTGGTTGGATTTTTTTCCTCAAACAAATAAAGGGGATCTTAGTATTGCTTGTGTTCCTGAAATAAGGATAAAAACCCCCCTTTTATCTGACTACTAACAAAATAATTTTACATTCTGTGGGGTTTTTTTTGCAATACAAGGCCTAATCCTCGTCTTATTCTAAGGATAAGCCAGCATTAGAATGTGTCCAGCCTTGGATGTGTGATGCCCAGTTAGATTTGTGTTACATCAAGCCCAGCATGGTTGTGTTTGCTGAAGAAGATCCAGTTTCAAGTGCATCACCCTCCAGTCTCATGCAGAACAAGAGGAAATGGCCTCACGTTGTGCCAGGGGATGTTCAGATTGGCTGTCAGGGAAAATTTCTTCATGGAGAGGGTTGTCCAACACTGCCAGAGCTGCACAGTGGTGGAATCCCCATACCTGGAGGGATTTTAAAGACATGTACATGTGGCACTTGGGGACATGTGTCCGTGGTGGCCTTGGCAATGCTGGGAAAAGAGTTGGGCTTGATGATCTTAAAATTCTTTTCCAACCCAAATGATTCTGTGATTCTGTGATCTACCAGAGGATCATAGTTCATGGTTCTGCAGATGAAAATTCCATCTTTATCCTACTGGATGTTTAATTAAAAATCTCTGAGCAAACATTTAGATATTTTCCAGCAGTTCCTTGCAGCTTAGATTGAAAAGACAAGGGATAGAAAATAACTGCTTGATGGGAGACAGGGATTCATGCACCTGCTCCTGAGATAACTGACAGAGAACAAAGTGTTCACACTCCCAATAATCGTGATAAAGCAGAGCTGGGCACTTGTAAGGGTTTGGAAAATGGAAGTGATAATATTTCGTAGATGTGCTCACACAGGCATAATCCTTGTTTATTAGGCCATTTCTTAAATGGTGTTTTGGTCTGTAGATCTCAGCAACAACTTTAACTGATCAAAATGCGTTCATCCACAGAAGAAAATAAATAGCTTGGTACAACAGGGTGATGGCCTCGGGTATTCCAGGGTGAAACAGCAAACAATTTATGATTTACTCCTGTAATTCCTCCCAGTCTTTACCACTGGAAAAAGGTGTTGATTCAGCCTGTCATGTCAAAGGGGATGGGACATGATCACAACATGCACTAGAGCGAGAGTTCCTAGGTTTGGAAGAGACTTTTATTATATAAATGTCATATTTTTAAGAGCAAACCAGAAAAGTAGATAGACTCTAGACATAGTGGATGTCTTAGGCAGAACCTCAAGGCCATTTGGAAGTCACAAGGCAGCCACTGAAGGCAAGATTTGTTGGGCTGCTCACGGCAGGGATTGGGATGCCCGAGGCTTTCTGAAGGCAGCTGGCACATCTCATGAGTTGTGAGAGAAAACAGAACCCCAAACAAATGAAGAGCTCAGCTCTGGACAAATACAACTTCAGGGTGGCTTTGCAAACTGGATTCCAGTGTTGTCTCATGTCAACAGCTCATTATTGCTCTGTATAAAGTCCCTGAGATGGTAAAATATGAGGGACTAATACTCTGCATCTTCTGGTTGCACCAGATAAGGCTCACAGGCTTTTCAGATCTGGTACTGACTTACAAAATTTAGAGATGCAAAAGTTATTCCTTGTGCATATATTTTACTACTGTGATGCACTTAAAATAACAAGTTTATGATCCATTTTTTTCTGTGCAAGAAATTAAATCACATTTATAAGGGCTTCCCTTCTTCCATGAGCCTCTTACAGATTATTTGCTGCAGGAGCTAGAGAGACTAATTTGATTTTGTAACATATGTTCCTATGGACTTTAATTTTACTCTGAATTTCTTCATTCTGGTGAAAAAAGGTGTCAATTACATATGTGAAAACTGCCTCTTCAGCCTCTTCTTCCTTTCCTCACTTGAAGCTCATTGATTTTCTCTGGACAGCTCCTCTGGGAGCTGCAGAGAGATCAATATTTGAAGAAATGGTGAGGCAGCTGTAACCTCACTAAATCTACCCAAAAGAAATAATTCAATATTAACTCAGGTGATTTCCTCTTGTGGCTGAATCAAATGGACATTCAATAGAACTATCAGTATTTTCATATATAAGTTCGAAATAAGGGTAAACACATGAAAGGGCACCATGTTAGCATGACACACTGAAGCCAAAATTAATTAAAGCCATGACCTCTGGGCCAGACTAGTGGCTGTGTGCAAGGAAAACTCTGTTAAGCTCACTGTTCAAAGGTTCCATTTCAATAATTCACTTTTAATTTAAAGCACAGCGAGGCTGCTGCTTCAGCCTTCATTTTGGAAATTTTCTGTGGTTATAGGGCCACAGGAGCATGAGGAGGTTGCTACTGAACTGCTGACTTTTGGGCATGGATTAACTTCAGGGACTTTAGGAAAAGGACTGGAGAAGCCAAAAAATGATCCTGAGATGTGACCCCATCCCCTGAAGATCCCTTTCTTTGATATATTTCAAAACTGGTAATAAATATTTATAACATGGCTCAGGCACCTACAGATTTCTATTTATTACTGTCAGAAACAAGAGATATACTGATTTAATCATCACTGCAAGGTCTTTTGTCCTTCCACTCATCTGCCACCCTGGCTGTGAATTTGCCTCAGTGCGTAAATACTCTTGCACTGGTGTGCAAGACTATGACCTGTTCCCCTTCTCCACTCCCTCTCATTGGAAATGTACAATTTCACTTCAAGAAATTATATCTTCTGTGAATTTGACATGAAAAGACCTGGCAAAAGCTGCCTGGCACACTGTGGCTCAACCATGGGGAGTAGGAAAACTTATTTTAGTAGTAAATCCACAACAGCAAAAGAAATTGTTCTGCGTTGCAGGTTTGACATTCGAGGCACTGAGACAGTAAATATAGTTTGGCCAGGACATAGATTACAGTTTTCCATGCCCTTCCACACTCAGCACAAGAAGAAGGACCCTGATTTTTGATTAACAGCAGTAAAGACACAAGGATAACTCTTCTTTGAGATAATAGCAAAAACCCCCAGGATTTCCAAGTTTAAAAAGTCAGAGGTTTATGGAGGAGGTGGTTTCCATCTGGGAGGGAGAAATTAATGGAATTTTTGGTTTTTTTGTGATTCACACAAGTACTGGTAAAGGAACTACTGAGGTTTTGCCTCTTCCTGCCAGGGAATGGTGTCATTTTAAAAATACTTTTTTCAGTTTATTCATGGTGGGCTATAATGATTAAGTCTTTCAAAGCCAACTAGACAAATTTTAAGTTAAGGATTTGGCTTCCAGAATCTGATTTCTGGCACTCAGACTTCTGCTGGCATCATCCAGACCTTCCTTCTCCCAGCAAATATCTAATAGGTTGGCTTTAAATCTGGTAATTTAAAAAATACATAAATATATATTTAAGTTGCTTAAATGTTTTCCAAAGGTTATCTTACCTTTTATGGAATTAGTGACATTTCATTCCACTATAACATTAATCCAAGATCACAAAATGATAATGGGAAGGGGTCAAGAAGAATTTAACCCAGCAAAATGGAGAAAAAAAAAACCCAAATAATAAATAACCAAAATACAATAATATCAATTATTTTAAACGTGGAATTTGATAGCCAACCTGAAGAAGTAAGCCTTGGCATTTTGTTGCTCGGCTAAAATTGATCTGTGTGCCAACAGAAATGCCAGCTGTGGGTTTTAATGTAAGAGGCTTTGTCAAAGGGATATTTTTTTATACTTTTTCCTTTCAATTAATCAATAGATTCCCTCTTGGTGTCTCTTCCTGCCTTCTCTGGCACACTGCTGTTGACTGAGTGCAAAAGGAAGGGCTAAGGCTGATTCATATCTGAAGTCTTGTGCACATATTGGTGTCTGCATTGCCAAGACCTTTATTTTCGTTCTGAATCATGCAAAGGAAGAATATTCTGCTTTAGTTGTATGACTCTTGCCTTAAACCATGAGGTTTTCTCCTCACCATTTTCCACCTCTAGGGCATGATTACTTCAACAAAATTCCCTTTCCCAGCAGTTTCCTGGGTCAAAACTCTTCCCTCCAGATGTTCTGCTCACTGTCAGCACAGATAAATGATCTGCTCCAAGTCCTTTCTTTGCCCAGCAGATGGGAATGCATAAATTATTGGCACCACCTATTGGTGAAAAAAGCAAATTATACAGGATTTGCGGGTTAGTTTAAATATCTTCAGTAAATATGGCTTCTAACATTGCTTCTGTTTTGATTTATTTAATGATATGACTCAGCAAGGCCACTCAAGCTTTGCATTTCCCTGTGCCAGAGACAAATTTGAGTTCAGTGGTGATTTGGGGTACATTTGGCAAGGGGTCATGTAACAGAGGAGGAGACGGGGCATGAACACACAGGTGGAGCAGGTCCCCTGAGTCCCACATTATTTTAAATATTTTTCCCTTAAAATGCAATCAAAGATGAAAAGGATTTCTCCACCACAAGCAGCAGCCACAGCTGGTCCATGAGTCACAAATCAAAGTGGTTGCCTTTGGCTCTAGTGACCAGGAAAGGAGCTGTGTGATACAGGACTTGCTGAAACAGGTGCAGAATGATGGGAATTTCATGAGCAAAACCCAGGGAATCCTGGTATCTATGTGAAAGATGGTGATGTGAAAGGAACTGCAAAGATCAAACCCATGGTTTGGAGGCAGAAGCACCTGCATTTTTAATTCTTGTGCTCATCCTGATGCTTGTGCCTGTGGGAATGTTTTTTGACTGTGAAACGAGGCTGAGTTGAGATTTTTGTGGTGGCCCTCAAAGAGCAGAAGGTAGTGGGAAGGATCTGAAAACATTGTAGGTGTTTTGAATAATTTCCTACCAAGAAGTTCTCACTTGAATTATCCATTGTAGGCTGGAAGTGGTGGGAAACGTCTGGGCCAGGAGACATGTTGGTTCTTTGTGGTTACTGATGAAGAGAATGATTTGCATTTTCACTGAATAAAAGAGAGGGGAAAGAGAGAATGGCATTTTGCTCCAGGCTGCTTTTTTTTTTGAAATCCCAAAGAGTTATTTTGTGTTGATATTAGCCCTAAGTTATCTGAGATTAATTTTTAGCTCTTGGTATGCTAAACTATGCATTCAGGAAAGAGCACTGGACTCTGGCTCAGCATGAGCTAATTGAAATGTGGAAGGGATCTGATGGATACTTTGGTAATATTACAGCTATCCTCCAAAGTTTCTTTGAGGGTTTTTTGTTTTTTTTTTTCCTTTTTCCCTTCCTAGACTTGGAAAAACTCTTCTCCTTCTCTCTACAATCTCCCACATGAATGATGTCTATTTGTTATTCTGGATGTCAGGGTTATTTGCTGTTATTACCTTGCCCAGCAGGATGGGCTCTTGTGCTCCAGTTTTTTTGGAAATAATAGAAATAAGTGAGGACACTTGACAGACACAGACTCAGACTTTCTGAAATGTATGAAACGATGCTTGATCTGTCTACAAGGTGTATTTAGACACTGCCATGACCTAAACTTTATCATATCTGAGTATGGTACTCTGTGGAGTAGGACTGTACAAATAGCTAAGCCCATATAGCTCCATTTATTTTTAAAGAAATTATTGTTCTACACATGTTCAAATTTAACCTAACTAGCACAAGGATGAAGCAGTGCTAATGACAGAGAAAAATTCATTTGCCTGTTGGTTGTACTAACCTGTCAGAAGGACATTCATAAAGATGTTCCATCATGTCTGATCTGCTGCCTCGAATAAGTGGCAGGGCAGCCTCAGCCTTCAGAGGATCAATTTTCTCTCAAAAATCCACCTCTCTTTAAGGCTTCTGCTGCAAAACCCAACCAGAATATCTATTTATAATGGATGTCTAACGTCATTAGACAAGCTGAGGATAAATAATAAAAGCTTGGAGACTGAATTTAGAAAGTGTCAATTTTTATTACTACTATTTAGGTTTGTGAACAAGGCAGTGATCCACAGATTATAACCACGGTGTGAATCCACTTCAAATGGAATGAGAAGAAAGTTGTGTTGTCCTTAATCCAACAAGTAGGATAACAAGCCCTTTCCTGAGAGCTCCTATGCTTAGGGACACTTAGGGTATCCTGCATAATTTGCACCCGTGACATGCAGCACAGTACTAAGCAGATTTTGATGAGGGAATGGTCACATTCTATAACAAAAGGTCTGGGGAAAAAAATAAATAACTATAGAGGGAAAATGTCAATTAAATTTATTTCTCTAGCTCATGCCTGGTCAGCAAAGTCAGCAAAGACATTTAGGGGCAGTAGGGGATAGAATGGGTGATGTTTGTAGTCTGATCTTCATGGGGACTAAACTGACCTGCCATGCAGAAAACAGCAATTTTTGAGGGTGTATCTTACTGGTCAGGACTTCTTATCTCAATTGATGCTATCTTTATTGATCTTATATTGATATTATTTTATCCAAGACAGAATTTTAGGATCATAGAATGGTTTGGGTGGGAAGGGACCTTCAAGACCGTCTCATTCAAACCCCCTGCCATGGGCTGGGAACTTTCCACATGACCTGGCTACCCAGAGCCCCATCCAGACCCCACACTGGCTGTGGGCAGCCAGCTCCGAGTATTTCTGGTCAGATGGTGGCAGATGAGTTTTATGGATGGACTTTCCCAGGAGCCTGCAGCTGTTTAAATAGTCACCCCTTGGGAGCCACAGCACCACAGCTATGTTTGACATTGTTATACCTCAGCAGGGACAGGGAGAATCATGGGGACAAGAAGTCCTTCCCACTTCCTGGCTTCCACAGCTTACTTTAATTGGTAAAACTATGCTCCTGTCACTGGGGAGGACGTCATAAAGTCAAACATGAACAAAAATCTTAAGCTCAAGAATCCGTTTGCCCCAGGGCTCAACAAAACCCATCTGGGTAAAGCTGTGTCGGCAGGGAGCCGGAGCACCAGCAGTGGGAGGAATCCCTTGGAAAGGGGACAGGCCTGTCACACCTCCCAGAGCAGGACATAGTAAACAATCCCTGTGGCTTCCTGCCAGTCCTTTTGTTTGTTTGTTTGTTTGCTTGTTTCCCAGTGATTTTTGGCTTTTCCATCTGAACAAGCACACGCATCCTCAGTGTGGAGTCATCATCTTTCTGGGGTGAGAGAAAAATAACTCTGCACACATATATGTGAAAATCAAGGGCATTTTTTTTCTGCTAAGAGGCCTTCTTCCTGCTTTCACATTGAGTTCAGAATAAATTCACAATTGGAAGTGGTACTTAGTAGTTCTCACACTTTCCAATACATCTTTTTCCTGCAGTTAATTGATAAAATTTTTACGGGAACAAATACTTCTGATTTGTGACTAAACTCCGAGAAGTGCTATTAAACAGGCTCCTTTAATCTGAAGCTGTTTAAGCAAGCCTGTTTCGTTTGTGATAGGGATGGACATGATCCACTTTACAATTTTAAGAACACAAAGAACTAGGATTTGAAGATAAACCATAATCTCCGTATAAGCAAGCTAACAGTCCCCTAGACACTGTGTTTCATACAGCCAGTATTATTCTCATAACACATCTGAGATAAAAATCATTTTTATGTGCTCAAAAGATAAAATAATTCTAAATACAATCATGATATTGCCTACAGTTGTTCTGGAAATAAAATTCATGTTTACTCTCCAGCCTCGCTGCTCTACACTCCTCTGTATAACATCAGTAAAAAATTCAGATTTTTTTTTCCCTTAAATTTCTGTTGAATGACAGCTGCTGTTCTCCTGAGCCTACTACCTGATTCCAACCCTTTTATTTTCCTATAGAAAGGGTCTTTGGGGGCATACACAGGTCCCATTCCTTAAATTTTAACAAAGCCTAAGCAGGTCCTTGCTCTTCAACATCACACTGCATAGGATGAGTGGATTTCTTCCACCACAGGTTTTTTTTTCACAACACCCCGGCCATTCCCCTTTCAAGCTCAAAGGGAAATAACTTTCCAGTTCTTCCATGTGGCTCTGGGACCCTTTCCCAATCTCCCAAAAGTAGAGGTGCCTTCCATATATACACACTGCTGATCTTGTGTGGAAGTTTTCTTGGATCCCAGCCAAGACTCTAAAATCAGAATAAAATCAGTAATTAATACATTTTAAAGCTTGGCTTTGAGCATGCTTCCCATAAAACCTTAGCAAACATTTTAGATCTGTGAAACTGTTAATAAAGCTTTCTCAAAACTGGATTGGTTTGGGTTGAATTGGTTTGGTTTGATTTTTCCCAGCAGGCAGACTCACAATGTCCATAGTTTTTATTTCACTTTTTTCTTTTTTTTTTTTTTTTTTTGAGTTTAACTTTGCTTAAAAGCTTTAGTTATCGAGATTAACTCATTGAAAGTATGATTTGATCAACAGGTGTTCTGTTCAGTGTTGCTCTGATACATTTGTTTGATGGGTGTTTAACTTTCATTGATGTGATAAATTAAGGAAAAATGGAATGTTCTGGAACATGAGGGAGAAGTGGTGTATCCAACAGCCTTGAGACTGCAGATCCATGTCACAAAGGCATGGGAGATATCATCCCAACATCTCCATGTCTCCTGCTCTACAAGAGTTCGCTGTATAAGAAGTTCCCATGGCTGGGAGCTCAAGTTTCATTCCATAGGGGTTTACTTTGGAAAGAAACTTGTTCCTGCAGCTCAAGTCCACGTGATCTCTTCCAGCTTCTAAGTGCAGCTTGGGTTTATTCCAGCAAATGTTGGAATAAACAACAATGGAAATGGAAAATCCAATAGCAAGAGATTTCTTGCAGTTGGATGGAGACAGAATTGGAGTCTGAGTTCCAAGCTGGCTCCAACCTTTGCCTCTCCACCATGGACAGGCCGATATCTTAACTCCAGGCTCTCCTACCTATTTGTGGAGCAGAGGAAGGACACTGTGTAATCATAATCTCCTAATCAATCGTGTAAAAGTTACCAGATAAAAAGGTATAAATAGCTGTTGGAACAGGAACTGGAAACCAGCTTCCACATTTCAGGAGACAGCCCAATTCCTTTGGCTTGCAGATGACCTTCCTGCCACCCCGCTTTGATCCAGAGGATATTTAATCCCAGATCTGCTGCATAAAGACTCAGTTTCAGCACAATGGACAAAGAATGCTCTCCCCTGCCTCCCCAACACGTAGGCTGCCTGCTGCCAAAGCCATTAGTGGAGCCTCGTAGGAGAGTTTGAACCTCCACAGAGAGGACCTGGAAGGCTTTCGGCTTCCCAGGATATTCTTGAAAGGCAGCAGCAATTATCTCCTCTCCCTGCTGTGCCCCAAGAGAGCAGAGAGAGCCTGTTTCATTCTTTCAAAGGTAAAAATGTACTTAGTGCTAGGAGAGGTGGCCTAGATAGTAAAGATCCTGGTGTGCAAGAGCCACACACCAAATCTGTGGAAAGGGAAGAGCTTAAGACACAGAGAATCACAGAATCACAGAATCACAGAATCACAGAATCACAGAATCACAGAATCACAGAATCACAGAATCGCAGACTGGCCTGGGTTGAAAGGGACCTTATGGATCATCCCATTCCACCCCCTGCCAGGGGCAGGGACACCTTCCACTAGACCAGGGTGCTTCAAGCCCTGTCCAAACTGGCCTGGAACACTTACAGGGATTGGGTATATCAATGTCTTCTGCTCTCAGTCCGTCAGATGTTGAGTATCTCTTTTGAAACCATGTTTTTCTTGAGGCTGAAGGGACCAGCTGAGGAGTCAGGAAACACTGAGTTAGGTATCGTGACTCTTAGGTGCTCATGCCGTCCATTAATCTTCTTTTAAAATTGAGATTCTGTCAAAGATTGTCACCTATCCTAATCTAGGTGAAGCACTGCTGCAGGCTGGAGGTTTCCCCCCCTCTCTCTCCATCCTCATTTAGCGTCTCAAAATTCCATCAGATCCAGTGTCTTACATAAAGACATTATGTTTTTTTCATTTTTAAAAGATAAATCCTATTGAGAGCCCCTAACTTTTGGTGGTTTTAACTTCTGGAGTGAGGCTTTTGTAAAACTGGAAGAAATGGCTGAGCTAACCCAATTTTTGTTTGCTTCCAGTATTTAGATTACAATTTTCCCATGGTAGGCTTGCCTTTTAGCAAGTGTGTGTCTAACTTGCTGGCACAACAGCATCTGAGTGTTAGAAATGTGACAGGCTGGAGGTGTGCATTTGTCACTTAGAACCTACTCCGTTTAAAAAAAAAAAAAGTTATTTTGCTTTTAGGTTTTCTACAGCCATCAGTTTGTTTCAAAGTGAGACATCCACAGCCTTTTGCAGGAGGCACTTTAATGGCACAAATGATATGTTATCCAATGAACAGTGATTATGGCTGTTCCCAAATCTCCTCCCTTTCCATCATCTGTTGAACTAGGGGTTTTTTTATTAAAGTTCCCATACCAGTTGAAAAAACCACAGAGTTCCTGTGGGTGAATTTTAAATGAGCGTATCAGATGGAAATATCGATTTCCAGTCAATTCCTTGAGAAAAAGAAAAAACAAAGCCAACAATACAGCACAGATTTCACAATGGAAAAGTTCACAGAGGACACAGGAAATAGGGAAAAATGTTTCCTTCCCAGTTCAGTGTAGGAGCTACACAGAGTGTTCCAGCTCACAGAACATGCGAACAATGTCCACTCCTCAGACAAGGTCAGCAAAGCAGATGTGGCTTCAATTTTGCCACTTGTGCAGCGTGAGAACAATCCCCAGATAATGGGAAGACCTTATGGGGAAACCATGGAGTGTCTCAGCCCAACATGATTCCC
Organism: Anomalospiza imberbis; assembly: GCF_031753505.1. Lineage (NCBI taxonomy): Eukaryota > Metazoa > Chordata > Aves > Passeriformes > Viduidae > Anomalospiza > Anomalospiza imberbis. The sequence continues at coordinate 70,004,589 of NC_089684.1, forward strand.
TGAGTGCCATTTCCACATTGCTCAATGCTCTTGGGGCTGCTGGAGCTGCAATGATTAGGAAAAAAAATTACTTTGGGTTAAATGTCTTTAAAGGCTGCAGAGGGAGGGGAGAAGGAAACATCCAGGATCCAGGGTTTTCCTTGAGGATCATTTTGAAGGATGCCTTGCTCCCCATGGAGTAGTTGCACAAAAAGAGGTGTGAAGTCATCTTAGGGTAAGATACATCCAGTCATTTCCTAGATTTTCAGCCCCTCTTGGCTCTTCTGTTGGCTGCTACCATAAAAATTAAATGTGCACATGGCCTTTGTGTTGGTTTGAGTGATTTCAGGTTCCACATTCAGTTTATTGAAGTCCTAATCCTTGACAGAGGTTTCTGCAGGGCACTTCAAAGAGGACAAGGAGATGAAAACATGAATTACTGTTAGCACTAAAAGGAGGGCATTTTCCTTGGAAACTCCTCACAAACCTATCAAAAAGTGAGACCTGTCCAAATAAATACTCAGTTCACTGACAGATAAAAATTATCCATTTGCAGTGTTTTATCTTAACAAAAACATTAAGAAGATGGAATTCCCCTTTCAAGCTTTTGGAAGGGGAAGAACAACAACACTGTCAAGAGATGTATGTGACAGAGTAAATTAACCTCTGTAAATCTGACCAAGGTCAGGTGACTAAGGCTGGAAAATAAACTTTAATTCTCCTTTATCATGTGGGTGCTAGGATTTGCTGGCTCTGGATTCCCTCACACACGGTGGTGAATCAAGCTTTAGTTTTCTGAGCATCTGCTATTCCAAAAATTAGTAATGAATGGGAAGCTGAAGCTAGAAAAACTCCAATGTGATAATACATATTTGGGTTTTTTTCTGAGCATGTTGAATCACTAGCACAAGCATACACCAAAAGCAATTACATTCTCCTTCATGCAGGAATCTCTGAACTGGTAGTCTGAGTTTTCCTGAGAAAAAAAAAATTAGGCAGAATTTAACAATCAGTGATTATTGCTTGAGGTTTGCTTTTTCTTTGCAATCAGCTCCACTGCTTTAATTGTATTTCTTCTGCAATGGAGGAAAGTAATGGGTTAAAATTTATTTATGTGCCTTAGTGAAATGCATTTGTGTATAGAAAATTGACTAACAATGACCCCTTGTCATAGAATCATAGAATCACAGAACCATACAATCATGGAATCATAGAATCATGGAATCATAGAATAGTTTGGATTGAAAGGGACCTTCTTTGTAAAGGTCTTTGAGAAAGACCAGAGTTTGAAAATAACTTTACCTTAGTCATGGCTTTGGAATAAAAATATCCACCTTATCAGGAAATAACCATTGATAAAAGCATGGCAATTCACTTTTCTGAGAGATCACCTTTTGTTCTCACCTGTGGTGTGCTGTCTGATCTCTGGGAGGGCAAGGTGGAAAACTTGCCAGTTTGTGAATTGGACTCAGCTATTCTGTGGAAAAATAATCCATTTAAGTGTCACAGGAATGAAGAACTTCCAATTAATTTCTTTCTTTACTCACAGAAGCTTTAACAGAGGGATTGGCACCTGGTTTCCTTGCTCCAGAACGTGGGCCCAGTGTTGGAGTGACTGGAAACTTCTTGAGCATATTTAAAAGTCTTGAAGTCAGAAATCTGATCTGTGACTAACTCATAGTCTTTCTGATGATGCCATGGAAATAGTTTTGTTAAAAAGCAAAAGTTTTTATTTTACATCCACTCTGTGCAGGAGTGGAGACAAACAGAAACCCAGAATTATAAGCTTTGGGTGTTTATGTAACTTTTCCACACCATTCTGAGGTTTCTTTTGCATTGAGTTGTAAGAAGTGAGATGCCATTTGGTTTTAAGTGCAACAAGTCCTTCAAAGTCTAACTCCTGAAAAAAATGCACAATCTTTTCCTGCATTTCTCATTCCAGAGAGATCACAAGATCACACAGAGCAGTGAAAATATTTTGCTCTGAAAGCAGCCAGGTAAGTTCAGAATTATCTTCCCATTTTGTCAAACAAAAAAGATGTGCCAGAGGTCCTGTTATGCCCCTTTATTAAAGGGTTTGGAGGGGGTAGAGGGGGGAATTTTGACATTAAACAATTATTTATGGAGCAGTTACATGAATGTCTGGCTTTTGGACCCTATTTTCACTGTGAACTGCCAGATTGCTCTTTGCCCTAAGCCAGACAAGGTTACACCAACAGCTGTGCCTGGTACCAACAACTCTGCATGCTCTATTTACTGCCCTGGGGTCACTTGGTGCTGCAGTTATTGGTGAAAAATGATTTCTCTCCAAAGCAGGGGAGATCAGGGAACTGGGGAATGTTTCAATGCACAAGCCTGAAGTGGTAGAAGACAAAGCAGGGGACATCTTGCATGTTATTCATCCGTGGTTTTAGCTTTCAGACTAAATTTTAACTTTCTAAAATCAGAAACAGGAGGCAATCATATCTCAGAGCAAGGACCAGAAAAAATTATTAGTTTCCTCTTGATTTTCTATAGCAATATACAGCATGTATTATAGCAAAACTGCACAGCAGAACTGCTAATATTTTATGCAACACTGAGCAGCAGAATTGATAAGATTCTGTGCAACCACAAAAGGGCTCATTTCAAGAGGTATTAATGCCTAACTTGGAGATACAATTCCTGTATGCCTGTGCTGTACATTAAATTGGGAATAGCAGTGGGGATACAGCGACAGATCACCTTTGGATCGTCAGGATGCTGGGTGAGAAATTAGAATTTCTCCAATTTGGGGAAAATAGTAATGGTGAAAGTCATGTTCTAGATAAGATTGAATGTGCTGTAATAGCTGTTGTGTAATTTTCTCTGCATTTCTCTAACTGTTCAAATCTCATTTGAGTTCATGGATATGAGAGATTACAGAAGTTCAATTTAATTTATCCAGAAAAAAGCTGGAAGCCTTCCTGATGCCCAATCTTTGGCCAAGCTGAGTACAGATTTCTGATCCGACTGCACACTTCCATTTATCAGAAAGATTCACAGCAGGGTTGGATATCTGCCAGAAAAGCTGAGCAAATTCAGATGGAAGATCAAAACTCTCATTTATGCCTTCCAAAGTTGCAAAACATGATGCCAGTTTACCACAGGACATAACAAGGTCACTTTTTCTTAAGTCTTTCTATCAAGGCAAGTTGGTTTTCTAGAACAACCTGATGTAGCTCAACAATTTAGTTCCTTAAAACTGTGAAATTCCTCCTCCTGCCTTTGCTCTGCAACAGGTCACTCCAGGTGACTCCTGACCTTAAACACAAAAATATTTGTGTGAAGGGATTGATTGCAAAAGGGAGAGAAGCACGACATTTAAAGGACACACGTGTTTGCTGAGAATACGGATTCCGTCGTCATCCACTTGGATGACTGCTTCCCTGCACATCCCATTCCCAGATGAAGTGATCTTTCTGCCTGGTTTACAGAGAAATGTATTGTATGTAATGGTTATTTTCTTTTTAAAAAATCTAGGGAGACATGATCTGTCGGCAGTAATAAAAATCCTTGCCCTTTCCATCTGAAAACAATGTCTGGGTTTTTACGGTTCGCTGTAGCAGTGTTTCCCACAGGGATGATTTTCAATATCAGTGTGTCCTAACAGGAAAAGAGTGATATTTCTGCAAAACATCAAGAGTCTTCTTGTTCAGATGATTAAAGAACACCAGAACTGAGATAATGAGTCTGATGTCCACATTAATACATCTTTAATCTCCATGGTCAAGCCAACCAAAAAATCAAGTCGTGCTTTACCTCAGAGCAGGGGCTGATGGGTTGTTTTCCACCATGTCCTATCCTTCCTGTAGAGACAAAATCACAAAATTATGGAAAGGTTTGGGTTAGAAAGTACCTTAAAGACCATCAACTTCCCACCCCCTGCCAGGGGCAGGGACACCTTCCACTATCCTAGGTTGCTCTGAGCCCTGGCCAACCTGGCCTTGAACACTTCCAGGGATGGGGAATCCAAAACTTCTCTGGACAACCTGTGCCTCACAACCCTCACAATTGTTCCTAATATCCAGTCTAATCCTACTCTCTTTCCAATCTGTTCCTCCCACAACTTACAGAGATACAAAAACTGAGCAGAGTGTGATGGCAAGGGAGAGGGAAGCTGGAAAGGCAGAGGGGAAAGCAAAGGTGAAAGCTCAAGAGAAGACATCCAAGTTTCCCCCTGCATCTCCTCCTTCCTGAACCTTCACCTTCCCACACCCTTTCAGTACTTCATCACTCACAAGTCCCACTTGCCCCCTTATCCTTGAAGGTGTGAGGAAAATTTATATCTGCAGATCCACTAATGGCTCTTCACTTATGATCAAAAATGCTTCTGTAGAAGGCGTTATTTGCACATTAATAGATCTGTGTGCACACCCCCTTCCTGGCTTAAAATTATGTCTGAGTCTATAATTGCACGGTAAGACTTCCAGCCTCCCTTTCTCCCACTGTGCTTCATAGCAAACACTATTTCATTGTTTTTGTTTTAATCTTCTCTGTTTCTTCAGCAGATTGATGGCACATTTTTACAGCTCTGGCATTAACACAGGAATAGTGATGTCCTCACCCTGTCCATTTCTAGAGATGCTGCTGCATCCTGATGATTTTGCACCCCAGTGGGTTTCTCACACTCTTCTCAAGACTGTCCTAGTATTGACATCCATGCACAGCAAACCATGCAACAGTCCTGGGAATATCCTTAAAACATTTCATGTGGTTGAACATGAGCCCATGTGTGCCCAGGTGGCCAAGAAGGCCAATGGCACCTGGCTTGTGGCAGCACTGGGGTGGCAGCAGGGCCAGGGCAGTGCCTGTCCCCTGTGCTGGGGCATCTCCAGTCCTGGGGGCAGTTTTTGAGTCCCTCCCAGCAAGAAAGACCTGGAGGGGCTGGAGAGAATGCAGGGAAGGGAACAGAGCTAGGGAAGGGTCTGGAGCAGCTGAGGGAGCTGGGAAAGGGGCTCAGCTTGGAGAAAAGTAGGCTCAGGGGGGACCTTGTGGCTCTGCACAACTCCTGACAGGAGGGGACAACCGGGGGGGGTCGGGCTCTGCTCCCAGGGAACAGGGACAGGAGGAGAGGGAACGGCCTCAGGCTGGGCCAGGAGAGGTTTAGATTGGATATTTGGGAACATTTTTTCATAGAAAGAGTTGTTAAAGATTGGAACAGACTGCACAAGGAAGTGGCTGAGTTGCCATCCCCGAAAGTGTCACAAACCTGTGTGCATGTGGCACTTGAGGACATTATTTAATGATGAACATGGTCATGGTGCTGGGTTGACAGTTGGACTTGATGATCTTAAAGGTCTTTTAGAGTTTTAATGATTCTATGATTTTTCCAGATTTAATGATTCTATGAACTCAAGCTGCCTGGGGACAAAATTTTCTACTCCTTGTCTGTGTTTTCTAACTCAGAGATGTAATAGTGGCATGAAACTAGTGAAAATTAAGAGATAATACAGAGACTTTTTGTGTTTTGGTTTTGGTGGAGTTTTTTAATATATACACAAATGGAATAGCCAACTGCAAAAAAAAAAAAAAAAAAAAAAAAAGACAAAAAAAAAGCTGAAGCTTTAGGGTGTTAGGGAAAATGAGTGTATCCACTGATCCTGCATGTCTGAAATTAATGCCTCTGGGTTATCAGTTCTTCAAGCCTGAATTAGACACTAGAAAAAGGCGTGTGGAAGTTCAGTTGTGGATGAAAATAACACTGACAGACACTCCTCCTACAACTCTCAACCCTATAAGCCAAGTTAATTAAGATTTTATGGAGGGAGAGACATCTCATATATTTTATGACCTCTTATGTTTTTTAATTATGTGACTAAATGGAAGAGGGAAATTCTGCTTTATGTCCTCTCTGAAGGAAGAACCCACTCAAATTCTCACAAAAAGCCCCCCACATGACCTCTGCAGCTCACAGGTCTTGTGCTAGCAGGAGCTCTCTCCAGTCCTGGAATTGTCTTCTGTTTCATACAGAGCCTGTACTCTGTGTTTTTAATTTTTTTTCTTCTAAGCTTAAAATTTCATCAGAAAATGAGGGGAAAATATGAGGATGAGTGCCTCTCAGGAACAGAGTACACAAAAGTTGGAGTCAAACCCATACAATCTAGAGGTCTGACATGATGCAGTGATGTTTTTGAATACTCCTGGTTTAGATGAAGCAGCCTTGGAGTCAGACCCCAGAACTCTTAATGGGTTGTGGCAGGTGCAATGCTAAGAGGTGCCAGGCATGTAATTTTCTCCAATTAAAATAATTACAAGACTGATGATCAGTTACTGCACTTCTGAAAAATAACTGGGAATCCCTCGCCCATGGATATTCTGAATGACTGTTTAATACTTTCTGTCAGAGGTATGATAATCACTGCTCTGTGTGGAGTATCTCATTCCCCAGCTCTCTCACACCCAGTTGTCTTTTGGCAGGTTGTTTCCAGCTGTATTAAAATGGCCTCACAAATGTCAACTAAATTCCCTTCTCATGAAATTTCCTAACTGCTTCCAGAAAGCTGGCAGGATCATCAGATTTCCTCTCTGTACCTTTGAATATTTGGTCTGCAACCCTGAGTTCAAGAACCAAAAATTGGTGTGAGTTTTATTGTATGCTAAGCCACCAGTGAACCACTTCTCTGTCACTGTAGAGCTACCTGTTGGAAACTTTTCCTGATCAAAAAATTCAGATAAGGAGGCCTCATCCTCTCAGAAGGGGAGAGAAACCTCACAAGGGCTGAGGAAAGAAAAAGCACGTTGCCTTTCTGTCTTTAGGCTGGGGGTGTGTATTCTATTGCTATCTGTTAGAGGTGGGGCAGTCATCTGCTGTTCATTGGGCAGTTTTCTTCATCTCTTCCACAACCACTCCTCCCTCCAGGAGATCTCTTCTGTTCATAGGCCATTAATTATTAATTATCATCTGTTCATGGCCAGTGAGTGTCCCTGCATGGCTGATAAAATTCCATCATCCCATGGGGAGATGTCCCGCCCAGGGGGAGGAGCCAAGCATTCCTACCTGGATCCAATCTGACTTTGGGAACACCACAGCAGACTTTGCCCACTGCATTCCCAGAGGAGCAGCTTTCTTCTCTTCTCCACTGCATTCCCAGAGGAAGCCCAGGCCCATCCCCACCAGCCCTGGAGCTTCAGAGGAAAACTCCACCCTTGTCCAGGATCCCTGCTCCAGCAGAAGCACAGTTGGCACTGCAGGAGGGCTGAGCCACCATGGAATGGGACTGCTGCCACCACCCTGACCCACAGGCTGCCAGGGCCTGCTCTGACTCTGGCAGTGTTTGGGGTTTTTTTGTTTGTACTATTGCATTTGTATTTTTAATTTTCCTAGCAAAGAACTGTTATTCCTACTCCCATATCTTTGCCTGAGAGACCCTTAATTTCAAAATTATAATAATTTGGAGAGATGGGGTTTACATTTTCCATTTCAAGGGAGGCTCCTGCCTTCCTTAGCAGACACCTGTCTTTTCAAACCAAGACAGTCTGCCCCGAGATCCCTCTGACTTGCTGCAAAGACAGTGCTGAGCCAAAGCAAAGCTGTCTGGCTGCAGGAGCATCCTGTGACAGCACAAAAATGCAGGCACTGTGGTGAAGTGGGAACATGAACTCCTGAGGGAACCATTCAGCATCAAAGGGGTGGGAGTTCATCAAGCAATGGCCTGGACTGCATCCAGGGCTGCAAATGAGTCCATAGTTCATGATTATCGCAAAAAAGATGATTGCAGTAATGTTGTGGGGTTGTAAAAATGGCTTTTCCAGCAGAAAAGTCCTTCTGGACACAAGACTGAGATCTCCAGGACAGGAGAGCCTGGGAGAAGGAGAAGCAACTCCCAGAAAAGACCCAAACGAAGTCACCCCACCTACAACAAGAAACACAGGCAGGAAGGGATGGAAGGGTGATCAGAAAAATGTCTGGGTGTCACAGAAGCGGAAGAGAATCAGTAAAGCCCTGCCAACCTATGGAAATAGGAAGGCACATGCAGGACATGGCTTTTATATAACACAGAAACCACTGCAAGGGTTTGCAGAAACCCTCAAGGCCTTCAGAACCTTCTGGTGGAAAAAGTGTGGTCTGAATTCACTGCAAGGCTTCATCTTCAGGTGCAGCAAATGAACTGACATTTTCACTCCCAAATTCTCTCCCTCCTCCCCCTCAGGGAGCAGCACAGGGGGATAGGGAGTGGGGGCTTCAGCTACGAATATCTCACAGCCAGGGCCGCCTTTCTTCAGAGCTTTTGAATTTTAGGAAGAGGTACTCAAGGGTTAAATGTTCTATTTATGAATTCTGCCAAGATTTTTTGGTGTCTCAAATATACTGGTGTATTTTTAGACAGACAATTCTAAAATTAACCAGCCTTCCTAAAAACAACCTGCCACACTTCAATAGTTTCCATTGATGCAATATGAATACAAAATACATTTTAGTTCTCTACCACCAATCAGAAGGAAAATATTACTCCCTCTAAGCAGAGGGAGAGGAGCATTTTCTTGAACAAATCTCACATCTCTATCCTGCCTTCCCAAAAGGCCCTGCTTGGTGAATCATCAAGTTTGTGGGGGAAGTAGAAGAACTCTGAAGACCGCTGCACTTGAAAATTCAGATGGAAGACACAGCTTTTTTGAGTAAAACAATGCCTCAAAATCAGACGTTAAAAGGGATAGGCATTGTTAACTTTGTATAGAGTTTGCTAGACATTTTCATTATAAAGTCAGGTTTTTGTTTAGGATACCAGAGGTAAAATTCTGTCTCCACAGGAGTCAGAATTTCTGAATGATTTCCAAACATTCAGAATTTCATCCATCATCTTGTCCTTTCCGTTTCTTTTTCAACCTTTAAATATAAGGTGCTGTGCAATAACAACAGAACTTTTAGCTCCCTCAAAAACAGGCACTACCAAGAAAAGCTTTTTATTTTGAGGTGCTCAGCTGGGTTAAATCCATGTCATTCTTTCAGTGCTGTAGAGTTTTGACTATCCTTGACTTGACTGAGGCTTTCAGCCTTTTTCTGGTGTCTTTGGGGCTCGATACTAACTGCAAACATCATCCAAGTTCAGGCAGTGGGGCCACTGCAGTTGCCATTTGGGTCAAAAAAGATTTGTGGGCTTGAGAAGACAGCTCAAATACCTCCAATATCAAGCAATTTGCTCATTCCAGATGACGCTGCAAATTTCCATAACTGTTTTGGGAAACAGAGCCTTGCAGGACACAGGTTATCCTCAGCCATTTCTGTCAAAAAATTCCCTGTATTAATTTCAAAATCCCGCATCTTTTTCTGTGTAAAATTCTTACACGTTCCTTGGAGACCTCATTCCAGCTGATTTTTGGAAACAAATTATTTCACCAGTAATCTGTCATCTTGCTGAACAGAATAATAATCACTGTTGGTTTTGTTCAGGTTCGTTGCCATAACTAAGATTCCAGAATAATTTAAAAGCAGAGTTCATTTTTCTTGATGGGAGATTTCTTCTTGAATACCCAGATTCAGCTAGGCCCCCACACTAACCACTTTCTGATCTCCTACAATGTTATGACAACCATAAAAATACATAAAATGTTTGCTCTTTTCGAAAAGTAACAATAATTTCCACAGCCAAATGGAGCAGCTCTGACTGTGGTGGTGGAGTTCCCACCCCACATCTCCTAATTACTTTACAAGTTCAAAGCAATTTTGCCAGCAGGGTAAAAACTTTATGAGTAAATCACTTTTAGATGACGTTAGTTAGCCCACTTGGGTTTCTGAAAAGCTCCACTGAGACCAGGTATAGGACTATTTTTACAGTCTGAGAATACTTTACATGGAAATAAACTGACTTTTAAATCTCCATCTTGAGGAGGTCTTGTGGGACTCTCAGTTGTTTGTGCATTCAGGATCCTACGCACTGGCTGATGAGTGAGTCATCCTGCCTGACACCTTATCTGCACAATACCCTGCAATCTGCACACTCGGGCCACAGCAGAAAGGGATTTTACTACTCCTGCCTGCCCAGGCTAAAAGCTGAAGCAGAAAATGGAGATTATTTTTTTCTTACTGTGCCCTATGAAAATCCAACATAGTTTTTAATTTTTTTAATTCTGATTTTCTGTTAAAACTAACAGGAAATAAACATTCCTTGCCTCTGTTGGCTCATTTGCTCTTTCTTGCCTTTGAACTCCATCTCATTTATTTGGGTTAATTGATGTTACTTCCCTCCAAAAGAGAAATTTGCCTTTACACATTTGAAAGCCAACACAAAGTTGGTTTCACATTCTTATCTATGCAAGAAAAGTCAAGTCCAGGTCTGCATGAACTCAAGATTAGGTACAGGTGAGCAAAACAGCTCTGACACCAGACAAGAGCAAACATCTCCACCACTTTGCATGTGCTGATTCCTGGGGTTCCCAGTGCAATTTCTGGCTTGTCAAGCCCCTCTATTTTAAAATCTGCATCTTTATCCAAGCCAAACACCCCGATCTTTACCAGACAGCAGAGGTGGGTGACAAAATGCCAGCATTTTCCCTTTTAGAAAAAAAACCTGTCCCTTAGATTTAGAAAAAAAAACAAAAAAACAGGTGACAGAATCAAGAAATCTCTGGGGAAGTTTTTCCAGCGATTACTTTCTCTCACTATTAAAACATCTCTTCTTTATTTCTGATCTGAATTTCTCCAGAAGTTCAGTCCAGACTGACCTTCACGTATTACAATGTCTTTTTCTCCTGCATGGAAGGGCTGTATCCTCCCAGGAAAGATATTTCTGTAGGTACAGAAATGTGACCAAGTCAACTCTTAACCTCCTTAAGAGTGAAGCTGAAGGGAAAGCTTTTAAACGTTTTGATAAAAGTTGTCATCTAAGGTGACTTCTTGCTGCTTTTTAAAAAGCCTTTGACAGTTTTTTCAGTATTTTTGCTGAAATACAAATATTGGACTCGAGTAAAAACATATCAACTTCTCCAGTTAAGGTTGCATTCAATGCAATGAGTTCAAGAAGCATCCGGACAATGTTCTCAGGCACATGGTGTGATTTTTGGGGGTGTCCTATGCAGGGCCAGGAGTTGGGCTCGATGATCCTTATGGGTCTCTTTCAACTCAGCATATTCTGTGATTTTCTGATTCTGTACTACAGCCCATGTGAAAATCCTCTAATAGGATGTCAGAGCATCACATTGGCAATAGATGCAACAGCTTTGTGCCACTCAAGGGTTTCTCCACCACAGCTGACCCCTTTAGTGCTGCACTTTGAAATCCCTGGAGGAAATTTTTCACTCAGCCAGGCAAATGGAGGAAAATGCTGATGTTTATCCAGTTTTTGTTCAAAAAATACACTGCGGGAGTGGAATAAAGTCCCTTGGAGGTATCATTTCTCCTTGGGAAAGGGGGGAAGATAAATTGGAAGAAGGTGCAAGCTTGATCCCACTGACTGAATTCTTGCTGTATTTAAGGGTTCAGTGACACTGGGGTTGTTGATGTTCCTGCACTTTTCTGTCCTGGCTTACTTATGGGAAAGTGTCTGCCCTGGAAGAGCCCGGAAAGTTGATCCAGGCTGGACAAACCTGCCTATGTTTGAACTCCACACCTGTCGATAGTTCACCTCCTACTTCAGCTGCTTAAAATCTAAAACTCTGTCATTTAAACCAGCAGAGACATTGCAATGTTATTTCTTCACTGTGCTCATTGTGTTGTGGTACTACAAGATGACCTGACATGGGGATTTGGGCACAGAATCAGTCACCCACAGGGGTTTTCACCTTGGCTATTGCATTGGTTTTGTGGTCCCTCTTCATTTTGGGTCTAATTTCCTAGATTGTTTTAATTCAAGGAACAGAAACCTATCAGATACATTCATAATGAATTGTGTCCACTCTCCATTCTTGACAGCCCAGTTCAGTCTGGAAATGTCTCTGAAATGGTTTGCTAAAAACAGGAGTCTGGTATGGTTAAAACCTTTCATTTCACTTCTCTATTGCATTGCCTGTCTAGACAGGATCTATTTATACTTGGCTGTACACCTAATTCAGACAAATAAGTTCATTTTGGTAGAAGCCAAGCCAGAAATGGCACAGACCTTGCCATCTCTGATCTTTAAACCTGAGCCATCTCACTGTGTACCTACCAAAGTTCCTGCAAATGAGGGATTTCCATGCAAGGACAGATGGGACATGAGTAGGAGGGGGTTTAAAGTCACACAGCACATCCACTGCATGTAAGATCACAGGCACAATCTGATCTGAGTGTAATTAGTCTGTGGAGGCCCTCAGAAACCCCTCTCTTCCTCCTCTCCAGACTCCCACCACTATTATTCATTCTCTGATCGCTGCTATCTTCAAAGGAAGATAAAAACCTATAATAAGTCACACCTACTTGTGATGTCCGCATCATGGGCTGAAGTTATTTTCAAATCCATGGGATGGGTTAGCAAAAGCCTGGGTTGCGTCTGTCTCAATGAGCTGCTGATATTCTTTGCCCTGATAAAAGGCCAATGCTTTCTTAGGAGGGCAGATAAAGCCATTTTCTTTTCTAATATCTTGACATAGTCTGTCACCTCTAATCCCTTTGGGCCAGCCCCCCCAAAATGCAGATCAAGACCTGAGAAAAGCAAATGCTTGACTTTTTCCACTGGAAATGAAAGGATTACAGGGTGATTTTGGTGAATTTTATAATGTATCTGTGAGCAGGCATTAGGGGAGGGGACAGGACACATCACTGGCTCTAAGATGACATTCACATTGCACAGCTGAATCGATTCTGTTCACTTGCACTAGAGCTATTTCTGTTTAATTGCACAGAAAATGTTTCTGCAGGGTCTCTTCCCACTCCAGGCATTCTGTGATCCCATGAACCATGGCAGGTGCAACCTGGGCTGCAAAACACTGCTCTTCCATGTGGCTATAAAACTCTTCCCAGTAAATGTACACTTGGACGAGGTTTGCCAGTTAAATCGTGCTGGGTTATGGGAGAAAGCTGCTGAGAACAATTCTGATAAATCACAGGTAGGAAGAGATTGAAAGGAACTCCTGCTCATCATTCTCTAGCCATAAATCTGGACATATTTACAAGTTGCTTTTTGATTCATTCTTTTTTCCTCCTGGCTGTTTTTCTCCTGAAGTGTCCCCATTCTTCCATGTTCTCCAGAACTAGCTGTTCATCAGAGACAATTTGCAGTTCTCGATGAAGGGATTGAAAAATAAATTGATTTTTTGTTGTTAGCTCTGTCAAAGGCTCTCAGGGCTCACTTCTCTTTCTCTTCTTTGCAATGTCCCATGGCTGGGATCCCACTCCAATGAATGGAAAGGATCACAGAGATGCCCCAGTCTATTTTTGTCCATTCTCCTGGACACTGTTTTTGGAGTTTTGGAGATAGAAATTAAAAGCTCAAGATTAAGAAGCACATTCCCAGACAGGAGAGAGCTCCAAGATCCAAAACACTGCTTGCAAAAAGTGCCTTGCTCTTGGATATGTCTTGAAGGAGAGGGGATGTGGCTCCTGCTCTTGGCCCCATTCAGTGCTGTCAGCCTCTGCATGTGACATGATCACATCCTTGGAGCAACACGGGCAGCAGGAGCTATCTGTGAAACCCCGGATTATTTAATCTTGATGTGGTTTTGTAGAGTTCCTCCACCACATCTCCAGCTAGGCTGAGAAGCAGAATCTAAATTGTTGAAGGTTTTCCTGAGGTAAGAAAAGGCCTCTGTGGCCTTTTAATTGTCTTAAAAAAGGCAAAGGCAAAGTAACCATGTACTTTTGGGAGCCAGGGGCTTTGTCCTTGGTGCCTGTAGTGCTCAGTTGTGACAATCAGTGACACCTTTGTTCTAGTCCTTGCTCTACCTCACAGGACTGGGTAAATGCAAGAATAAATGACATTTAAGGGCTGGTCATGCCCATCATTAAAAGGACCCTGCCAGTGCCAGGGATGGAAATTGAAGGAAGCCCTGGGGACATGAAAGACAAATTGCACAGAGCAGATCTTGTGTCAAGTTTCTCTTTTGACAAACTCTTCATTTTGAAAAGTGTAAGGACACCAATTATATTTCTTGTGTTAGGAAAAGCCATTAAACCTTTGGACACTGAAAGGTTCAAATTGAGCTAGTTGCAGCTCCCAAAGTTCATCTTTCCCATTCTTTTGGGGGAAAAAAAGAAAAAGTGGCAGACAATCTACCCAAGTTCTGGGCCATTGTTTGCCATACATAATGAAAACACCTGAAACTGGAGGGAAATAAGAAAAAAAGTCAAATTGCTCAATGCTCAAAATTGTCAAATGCTCTCCTCTCCCATCACATCCTTGCTTGACTGCTTCTGTATCCCTTGCCGTGCAGTTATTCCACAAAAAAAAAAAAGGCATTTCCACCTTTTCAAGTGGAAACTTCATGATGGAACAGGGCCAGGTCCAGGAAGACCCACTAAGTGAGCTGAGACTGTCAGGAAAGGTGTTTTTACTTGAGATTAGTGAAAGATATTTTTTTCTTTTTTCTTGTCTGATGACTGCCCTGTCTGCTTTCAAAAATTACATAGAAATCCTCATTGTCAGTCTGAAAAAAAAGCAGCTGATTTTGTCACTTCCAACAAATAGTAAGGAGACTATAAGGAGAGCAATGAGCTTGCAAAAGTGCACAACTTGCTATGCACAGGAGTTCTGCTTTTCTTTCTTTATTGTCTTCTGCTAATAAACCTTTTTCTAGTGCCTCTCCTCCCTGCCCACACTTCAGCTGCAGGGGACCTTCTAGACTGATTTGAGGGACTAGAATCTGAGGATAAAGGTATAATAGGTCCCAAGGTGAGGATTAGTCTTTTCCTCCAGGTAACAAGTGATAAAACAAGAGGAAAGAGCCTCAAGTTGTGCCATAGAAGGAGTAGATTGGATATTAGGGAAAATTTCTTCACAGAAAGGGTTGTCAAAGATTGGAACAAGCTATCCAGGGCAGTGTTGGAGTCCCCATCCCTGGAGGGATTTAAAAACCATGTGCATGTGGCACTTGAGGACATGGGTTAGTGGTGGCTTTGTCAGTACTGGAGGAATGTTTGGACTGGATGATAGGTTTGGACTTTTCCAACCTAAATAGTTTTATGATTCTTTAACATCATAGAAGAGGGTGTTTCTTAAGAGGTTTCCAGCTGCCCAAGAAGGAGGTACTGCAGCAAGCCTGTTGCTCCCACTCTTGTGCTTTTCTTTTTTTTTTTTTTTTTCTTAAATATTTCACCCAGACCCTACAAGAATTTTTGGCTTGTTAGCCAAAAAGGATCCCTGCCAGAGGCATTCAGACATCCCACCCTGCAAACCTGGATACTGCTGGCAGGTTCCCAAGGCTGCCTCTGAAGGACATTCCACAAAGGCCAGGAGTCAGCTCTCCAAACCCCACCAGACCTCTTTACCCTGCTTTTTTTGGGAGGCAAGGATGTGACTGTTGATCTTTTTGGGGTGAATGTCCCAGAAGAGCATTCCTAAGGCTGGTAAAGTGTGAGGGAACGAGAGTTTTATTGCTGATCCCTGTCCAGCCTGGTTATGGACCTTCATAGCCCCTGTGTTCATGCAGAAGTCTTTATTAATGATCCTTCCTGCACTGGTTTGTTTAGCACCATCATGAAAACCATCATCAATAACAACATTATCCAACATGTGTTCTCATGCATCTTGTGTACCCCCATGCAAGAGTTTGGAGACCCTCCAAGAGGACTTCCTCTGGGAGCTGGCTGTGCAGCCAAGCAGCTCTCACTGCTATGAAATGTTTCCTGATCCACTCTGTGTTTATTCCCTCGGGAATACCCTCACCATTTCCTGTCCTGCTGGTATCGGCCCCTTCACACGCTTCACATGGATCCCTTGGCATCTCCAGCCTGGCCATTTGGTGACATGCCTGTGCCGTGGCAGTTCTGGAAGGATGGCCCACAAATTCATATTGAGGTCATTAAGCAAAAAAGCTTTTCCTTAGTTCTGGTGTTGGGATGAGGCTTCTTGCTGGTGAATACAATCACATGCTCAAGCAACAAATTTGGTGTTGCTGAGCTGTGGATTTGTCTCCTCACAAAAACAGAGTCCCATGGCTGTATTATTCCTTCTGATGGAACACCATCAGAGGCAGAAAAGGGAGGCAGAGACACCCTGCCTGTTATTAAAAAATATTATAGGTTATTAAAAATATTAGGGGTGATGAAATAAACTTCCTCATCCCCACCCCACAGCTCCGTGCAGTCTGCACTGAGCCTGCACTGAGGCTCAAGAGCAGGATTTATTTTTAATAATGACATGAGGGTGAAGTGTGAAAGGGTGGGATCATGGAATATCACTTAAGGAGCAAATGAACATGAAAAACCAGAGCAGCAATGCCCCTGCCCTGACTGGGGAGCAGAACTCCAGATTCCTGGTGGAAATGAGTCATTTCTTCTGCCTTCCATCTGTGACAGATGAAGGGTAGCACAATCACAGAACCACAGAATATCCACAAGGATCATCCAGATCAAATCCTGGCCCTTCACAGAACTACCCCAAAAATCCCACCCTGTGCCTCACAGCGTTGTCCCAATGCTCTTTGAACTCTGGCAGGGTCGGCCTGACCAAAATCCCAAAATAATGAAGAATGAGATATTCCGAGAAATAACCAAAGCAAAACAAAAAGTGTGAGAAAGACCTGTTGCCATGGGAACAACGCGTATCAAACTGATGTCAAACATTCTGCAAAATAATCTCCCCATGTTGTAAAATGCAGTGATGAAGGAGGCGACAAAAGGAGGCTGTCAGTGTTTTATTTATACTTTTATCTACCTGCTCGCCTGCGTGGTGTGCATATATCACACCCACACTCCCATGCACAGCACACAGCTGTCTCTCTGAACTTTCTTAGATCTGCTCCAGAAATTCAGGTGGTGATGGGGAAGGAAGGAGAAGGACAATAAAATAAAATAAAATGAAATAAAATGAAATAAAATAAAATAAAATAAAATAGTAGCATTCAGATTTGGCAAGAAAAAAAGTAACTCTGCATCTTTTTAGTACCAGGTAGATGCAGGTTGAAGGGGGCAGATTTGGTTCTTGTGATGATTCCCAGATCCTTTCCTGCCACACTTCTTCCCAGCTGAATGGCCCCAGCAGAAACTGATGCCTGCGGTGCACGAGGCCAGTCCTCCTCAGGTGCAGGAGTGTTCAGGGAGGTGAGAGAACAGAACAACTGATTTTTTTTCACACACCCCCCCCCAGTATTGCAAAGGGGGAAACACAAGCTGGTGATGCCTTTCTCTGCTTGTAAATGTGGTGAGCACAGTGAGCTGCTCCAAGGACACAGCTGACGCCTGTAAACTCCTTACATTGATATTTCTGTAGCCACCAGAGGCAGCATCTGGGTCCCCTGATGGGATCTTGGAAAACCAAGAAGAACTACCATAATTTGCAGCAAAGGAAGCAGAAGAGAGAGAGAGGCATCATCCCTGAGGGCAGGAGTGGGTTTGGAAGCAGCAGCTTTAGCAAGCAGCAATTATTTTTCTGTACGAGACAAGAAAGTTGTTTTCCCATTTGGCCCACACCAACCTCTGTCTGGCACTGTTTGAACTTCTACAGAGATGCAAGCACATATATCCAGCTCAACACAGAGTTCCTCTGATATTCCCTTCCCAATTTTCTGAGAGCACTTCCAGAGTTCATTAATGCAGCTCCTCAGCTCCGAGAAGCAGTGGCCTCACTATCCCAGAAGTGTTATCCCAGTTCTGCCACATCCTGTTGTTTCACCTTTGCTCTGCTCCCAGACATGTCTCTCCTTGTTCATACACCCCTTTCCCTGCCTTGTTCCCCTCTGGAATCTCATCCTGTGGATCCTGCTAAACCTGACCTGCTCAGAATCATGGAACCACAGAGTCACCGAGGTGAAAAAAGACCTCTAAGGTCATCGAGTGCAGGTGTCAACCACCATGTTTCCCAAAAATCTTGCGTCCTCCAGTGCCCCATCCACATGTGTTTTGAACCCTTCCAGAGATGGTTCTCTGGGTACTTCCTCAGACTGGCCATGGTTCATCGTGTCCCACCCCTGTCCTTGCATGGACAATTCCTCTTCCACAATTTTTGCCAGCCTCCATCACACAAACTACTCCCTGACAATATCCCAGTTCTCCTCAAACACAACCTGTTAAGAGGCCTCTGCAAGGACCAAAATTACCACCAAAATTACACCAACAACCCATACATGAAAATACAGGTGAATGGTGTTCTAAATCTGTGAAAAAAAGGGCAAAAAAGTATAGCTTCTATAAATCTAGCAGCTTTTTATTCCAGGTGACTCTTTGGTCCCTTCCATGGAACCTGCAGAAGAAGAACTGTGCTCCTTCAAAGTGTGTGACACCTCCTTGATGACCTCAACAAATTTTGGGGGCATAAACCTGAAATAAGACACCACGTGTAATTAATGAGATGGATCTTTATTGATGAAGCAGGATTTTGTTCTACACAAAACTGAATGCCTTTTTTATTATACCTTTAGTCCTTGTTTCAGTTGATCAAATTTTGCCACTGGATAGAAGTAAGTTTATTTTGGATTTGTATTCAGGAGTAAACCAGTTTTGTGCAATCAAAACTGTTTACAGGAAGCACCTGATTTCAGTGAATTGCCTGTTTCTAAAACAGAATATCTGTGAGAAAACATGAAGAAAACCGTGATATTGTACATTCTATCTTTGACACTTCCACCGGAAAAATTGATATTTTCCCATATGAAGAAAACCTTCATGACAAACATGCTGCTGTTTCATACAAGTGTCAACTTTTAAAGGTTGAAACAAGGATAAACAGAGCCACCTTTCCTCCTCTTTTGCACCTGGCTCGTGATTTGTAAAGTCAATTTACAGCTTTGAAATCTATGTGGAGTTGTACCAGTATATCCCCAATATATACCCAGTGAACATCCACCTCTGCTAGCAACTTTTCTCCAAAATGAAAACAAAGCTCACTGGACTGTGTGATATTTTGTTCTTCTGTCTAGATTTTAGGATTTAACTGGATTGAGGGGCTTTGTTGTTTTATTGTCTGGAGTTCCTAATCCTGGGGCAGCTGCATTTCTGCATCGTTTGCAGCTTACAAAATATTTTTGGGTCTTTCAAGGTAGCCCAAAATCCTGATCCTAGCTGATGGTCTGGAGCTCTGATAGATCCAGGGAAATGGGGACCTCAAAGGAATTTTAATCTTCTGATGAGATGCTCCAACATGTAGAAGGAGGAGTGGTCTCGATTCTTCCCAGATATCTTCTAAGAGATACCAGTTTTCTAAGCCAAAATTGAACATTTTCCTCTAGCTGGGCTTTGTGCTGTGTTTTTATTATTCACCTACTGAACTCCACATGAGGCACAAAGGATAGAGACCATTACACCTTCTAATATTCCATATAAATTTACTGGGAAACAGGGAAGATCAAAGGGATCAGTGTCCCTTGTATCTCCTGGAAATTCTGAAGCACCCAGCTCTGAACTGTTTGATGCCTGGAATTACAGAGAGGATGGGTGGAGCTTTCTTCTTTGGTTTGTTTATGTTTTGTTGGGGTTTTTTTTGGAAACAAGCTGAAAGGATGAGCTGTTATTTAGAGCTGGGCCTGTGCCAGACTGCAATTTCAGAACTCCAAGCAGCCTGGAGGTTAACCTTGGGAGAGAGTAAATCTTGTGCTTTCACTCCAATTAATGAATGTGAGTGGTGTTGCTTGGCTTTTTTGCTTCCAAGGGGAAAAAAAAAGAAATAAAAAACCAGGTTTCTTTAGTCTGGATTGCTTCACAGTTACAGTGGGGTTGAAGCCTTTCCTTTTCTCCTCTGCCACTGTTCATACACCACTGCTTCAGAAGCAGCACAGTCTCAAGGAATAAGATGGGTCTCCATGAAGGAAAGCTTTAAAAGCGAATTTTCAAGTGATTCCAAAAGGAAACAAGAAGACTTTTAAAACTCCAGTGGTGTCATGGTCTATTTTTGGATTTTGAAGGTTCAAGCCTGTTTGGTGAAGAGCCCAGAAAGAAGAAAGCCTAGAGAGGGAATTTAAGCCCTTTGGACACAGCCCTTTGGTTTTGTCCAGTGTTTCTGTCCAACCTTGAACCTGCAGCAGCACTGGCACTGACATATGGACAACCCTACTGCCTAACAGAGGTGTTCTTGCCCTTCATTCTGGAATTTGATGAAGTCAAGGCACAGGGAAAACTCCCTATGTGTCTGACATAGCACTTGCCATGTGTGATCCAGTGAATTTTCAAGAAGGAATGTGATAAATTAATTGTGTGGATGAAGAAACGCCAGTTTGGGAAGGGGGGAATTACAAGCTGTAGCACAGACATCAGCTGTGGTTGTGGTCAGTACATGGTGTCTGCCTTTTACCTCTCTATAAACCTGTAGGTGTGGATTTACTGTGGAAAATTAGGCTTATTTTAGCCCACTCTCCAGGTGCTTTTCCTGATGTTCCTCCAGACATTCCTGCTCTTTTTCACTTCAGCAAACTGATAGGAGCCTGCAGAAGAAAAACTGGATTTGGGCTTGAAATAATCTGGAAGTGGCCTAACAAGCACCTCATGCATCATAAATGCATCCTAAAAGTATGGGACTTGTTTCCTAAATAGATATTTTGTCTCCCCTCTCTACTTCTGCACACTCCCCTGGTTTTAAAGAGTGGTGGTAACCATGGATAGGAAGAGGGGTTTTTTTTCAGAACTGGCAGATGGATGTGATGATTTTTGTTATTAAACTCTGATAGTGAAATAAGATAATAAACCCATGCCTGGATTCCTAGAGTGACATGTGAAATTGGCATTGCAAGGGAGTGGCCTGCTGGATGGAGTAATGCTCACAAAAATTTCCTTGGGGTCTTCATTTTGATGAATGTATTTAATTAAACACTTTGGATACGCAAAAAGATCGTCAGCTGGACTAAAAATACTCTTTGAACAAAGAGCCATAGGAAAGAATGGGGCTTTGTGCTTCCCTTTGTTTACTCCAAGAGAAATTGGAAGCCTTCCATGTGTTTGGGTTGGTGTGTCAGTGAAATCAGAGAACCACGGGTCTTGACTCACCAGCGGTTTTCAGCTGCACTCCACAGACCTCTCTGGTGGGTGTGGGAAAGATCCTTGCCCATTGTTAGTCAGCTGAAATTCATAACACAGATGCCTCTAACTCCACTAATGCAATTTTACAGCTGCCAAGCTGAAGAGGGTTGGAAATCACGAGGCCCAGAGGCTCAGCTGGTGCAGGCTGATAGTGCTCCATCCCCACGTCAACGGGCTTGGCTGTGTCTCCTTGGCTGGATCAGGACAGATCTCATCATCTGCCTTCGTGTAGTCCTTTGTACTCTGTTCAGTACAACCTGTTTAATCCAGGGGCCACATGTGCCAGGCAGACAAGACTCTGCTGCACAGCCAAGGAGCATCTGAGGTCAGTGTAGCCTCAGCAAAGGTCAATAAATCAGGTGGTCACGTTGCCAGTCCTTATTTTTACAGTACCAGTGAATTCGTGCACACCTCAGGGTTCACATATCCAAAAGGTTGGGAAGAGGTGCCACAAAGCCAGAGGCTCTGCCTTTTTTTCAGACAAAATTTCTGTGAGAGAGGGAAGCCGGAGTGTGTTTGCGAATTTCTCCCTTAGGCTGCCCTGAAACACACGCTGAACAAATGAACAACCTGGTTCTGAAGCAGCCAGATTAGTGCCTCAAATATATTGCATCATTGCTTCTGCCACAGGGGTTTCCACAGTGGAAAAGTGGATTTTAGTGAAATAATGCTTTAGGAAAGCTTTCTTTTTCCAGGAAATTTCTTTCAGGTAAAGGAAATCCCTTTGTGGGGATATTCTACTGAGCCTGCTGTAGGCAGTTAACAGATGCTGGTAGTGGCTTCTATGTCATTTGTGGAAGATAATTACTCCTGAAAATGGAGAATTTGGAAGGATTCATCTGCTGTCAATCAATATCTGCAGCCCTTTACTCCCTTTCCCTTGGCCAAAGGAAGTTGGTCTCCTAATTATGAACCAAGCATGAAGCAACCAACAGGTATTGAGGTGGCACAAAACAAAGCAAGATCTCCAGCTCTGTGTACATCTGGTGCCATCCTGTAAAATATAAAACAATCAAAAAAAAATTAATTTTCAAAGCACAAACTTCTGAAGAGAGACAAGGTTGTAGCCCAAGAGGCTTGCAAACTGCGAGCACACCCCATCCTCCAACCAGACACACCAGGGACCCTCCCAAACTGGCTACTGTCCCCAAGGAGATGTAGGAATGACACAACATAACTGAAGTTTTGGGACTTAATTGAACCAGAAAGGTTGTCCAGCCCTGGCATAGATATCCAGGGCAGTGGTGGAGTTCCCATCTCTGGAGGAGTTTAAAGGCTTTGAACTTGTGGCCCTTGGGGACATGGTGGCTTTGGCAGTGCTGAGATAATGGCTGGAGTCAATTATCTTAGAGGGATTTTCCAACCTGAGCAATTCCCTGATGCTCTGAAAAGGCCCATGAAGGCCTCTCAGAAACCTCCCTAATTTGGAAGCTTTCCATTATCAGCACAACATTGATTTGTGTGTCAGAGAAAGCATCCACACCATAACATTTTGGTGCTGGATGCTCTGAAAGGGAACTGACATATTTGAATCCAGACTGAGCAGAAAATGCCATGCTGTCAGAAAAAAACAAACAAACAACCAACAACAACAACAACAAACCAAGTTCCAGACTGCAATTCCTTTTACATGCAAAGTCTTGGTGCAAACTAAACAGAAACTACAATTTGTGGGTGGGCAAAGTTGACTTTGGTTTGGTTTGGGAATAAAAAAGAACATAAAGCAGCAAAGAGCAAGAGCCAGCAGTAAAGGGAGGCAGGGTAGACCTTTGTGTCAAAGAGGGCAAGAGGCTACTGAGGACTCTTCATGGAGCAGGAAAAGGAAAGCTCTGTGTTTCCCCCTTTTTTCCACAACCCCCTGAGTCACCCAACACAGAACTGTCACTCTGAGTTTTGCTCTCTTTAGTGGGGTGTTAAGAGAAAAGGTGGCAGTGGGAAATTGGTTTATTCCAGTTCTGGGGAGGTCTTCACTCTCACACTCAGTCTCATTTCTGAATCCGTACCAATGGTACAACATGACTAGACAATGACTCAAACTGTGTCAAGCTCTCATCTACAAGCGTCCAGAAAAATTTATCAGGAAGGACTGTGCTATAAATAACATTCAGTCTACCTTTTCAGAAAGCAAGGAAGATTGGACATGCAGCAAGTCAGCAGAACAACCACGACGGTTTGATGATTTCCTCCCTGATTGACGCTCCTTGCCCTGGGGACCTCAATTAATCAACCCGAGCTTCTCTTGTCAGGGTGGACAACTCAACCCCAGCTGATGGGAACAGTTCCGCCAACAGTTCCAACAACAGGAATAGCCTCTGGTTTTGATTCTTATTCCAAGCTCGTGTTGGCATATAAACACTGAGATCTGCACTCAGATTTAATTACTGCTAATCAAGTGAGACAATGTGTAATAAGTCCACCTTGCCAGATGCTTATGTAAAAGCAGGGTTTGCATGCTCTGATGTCAGCCAGGTGTTTTGTGCCATGCATTAAAGAAAGCAAAGAGTAAAATTATTCTCCATCTACTGGAAATGTGTGTTTTGTCCACATCTGTTAAAAAGATTAATGATCAGGATCCTTAATGAGTCCTCTTGAACTTGGTTTGTGAGAACTCAGATATGTAAATGACAAACATTCCTTTTATTCCCAAATATGTAACAAACTAAAAAAAAAAAAATTAGAAATACTAAAACTAATCAGCATAAAAAAGGAAACCTGGATGAAAGTGAAATTTAACCTCAGAAGGGGTCTTCCAACAATCCAAAGTTTTATTTCAAGGGTCACCAGATTAATCTGTGTTTTGATGTTTTCAGCAGTATAATTTAAAAAATGGAAATGTAGGGCATAAACTTGGGGTATAAAAGTAGGGGAGGGGTATAAAACACTTTTCCAGCTGGGAAAAATTGGGAAAACTTGCATACCAATTCACTTTTCCAGACACATTGCTCAGCCACTCAGCCAGGACGTCAGTCACTCATGCTTGGTCTTCTGCACTTCTTTCTCTTCCACCCTTTGTCACTGAGCCTTTCCCAGCAAATAAAAATGTTCCTTCTGGGCTTGCTGGTGTCCCAGAGCTGACCCATCCTCCAAGGGCATTGCCCTGTGCTGTTAAATTGTCCTGGAGTTCCTCTGGGCACTGACTCCCAGTAGATCTCAGTTACATGAAGATGGAGGGAGGGAGAGCTGTTGAGGAGAAACAGCTCTTAGTTATTTAGATTTTCACATGATTTGTCATTTTTGGCTCATGCAACTCCTGCCCATTCAGCTGTGTGGTCTCTGAGTCTTCATTCACCCTCTTGAGCTGTTCTAAATAGAAGGAGCTCATGTCAAGGATTAAATTACACCTTTTTTTCTCAAATGGTCCAAACAGACTCAGCAGTATAGATACCTCCCACCCCTGTGTTGGGACACAGAGGTAAGCAAAGCTTTCTGGAGTGAAGCCCAAGTTAGTGGAGAAAGGTCTGGTGAGAATCAATAGTGACTTCAGGAAGACAGACCAGAAGCTGGAGGCAGGTCGTAAACGTGAGGCTAAATTAGGAGCTGGCTGTGATTTTATGACCAAATCAGAGAGAATCTGTCTCTCATTTTGCTGCATCTTCCTGGCTGGGGTTTTTCCAGGGGCCTTTTCATGGTCTTGTAAGAAGGCACCCCTGTGGTTACAGGGTGATCAGGGGATCCTGGAACAGGCACAGCTCTGTCCTGAGGGGAGGAGGAAGAGCTTCTCACCAAGCAGAATTAAAAGAGAAACATTCCCCGTCTCTCCTTCCACAGTGAGTAAATCCATGCTTCCCTGCAGTGAGCCAAGTGAGTATTTTGTCAAAGCCACCAGTTGCTGGGCTTTAATTTGCCACGGGAGGCTGTGTCAGATCACAAAGGAAAGCAGGGTAACCCCAGCAGAGAGGCCAGCACCAAAGCAATGCTGCACTGACAGAAAGCAGAGCTGCTCAGCCGTGTGGTAGCAGGAATTTCTGTTGGAATATGTTGTTTGTAGCAGTTTGACATAACACTGGAGACCACACAAATCCTTGTTCTCCATATTCCCAGCATTGCATTTAATTTATTTACTTTTAATGAGATAAAAGACAGCCCTGGGCTTGAGTCAGCTGGGAGCAGAGCCTAAATGCCTGTCTCAAATCCTCAATGTGCAGCTGAGTGCTGAGACAAAGCTGAGTAATCCTGGAAAATAAGGATGTGAGACTGGGGGTACTTAGGTCTGTTCCAGACTCAGCAGGTGAGTCTGGTGAGAATATGTGAGTTAGTCACCCTTGGATTGCTTTAGCATCCATGAAAAGCTATCCAAACACATAGAGGGTGATGCATCTCCTCCTAAACTGGGTTTTCATCAGTGTATCAGGAGAATTCTCCCCTGGAGGCACCAGCTTCTCCCTTTTCCCTCTAATGCAAGGTCACAGTCATGGGCTTAGGGCAAGACATCTCATTTTAGATTTCTAAAAGTTAAGGGAGAGGAATCACACCCTGTAACCTCTCCTTGGTGCCATATCTGTCAAACAGGAATAACAGAAAATGAGGATAATGGAAAATGACAATGATGATTCTGTGCAGCTCAGGGAAGCTTCAGCAGTGAGTGGTTGAAGGCAGTAAGGAAGTCTGCTGAAGGTGAGCTGAGTTGCAGTGGGAGAAGGAGGCAGCCCTGCTCTTGGCCAGTCTTGGGCAGCTGTGCTTCAGCTGCCCTCAAATTGAAAAAGAGTACATTCAGATGAGATGTTGGGCAGGAATTCTTCCCTGTGAGGGTTGTGAGGCCCTGGCACAGGGTGCCCAGAGAAGCTGTGGCTGTCTTTGGATCTCTGGAAATGCCCAGTGCCAGGTTGGATGGGGCTTGGAG
The DNA here is from genome assembly GCF_031753505.1 of Anomalospiza imberbis. NCBI lineage: Eukaryota > Metazoa > Chordata > Aves > Passeriformes > Viduidae > Anomalospiza > Anomalospiza imberbis. Next base: position 70,030,439 of record NC_089684.1, read on the forward strand.
CAACCTGGGCTTGTGGAAGGTGTTCCTGGCCATGGCAGAGAATGGAATGAGATGGGCTTTGAGGTTCCTTCCAGTCCAAACCATTCCATGATTCCATGAATCTCTGATTTTCTGCCCACAACAACCTGCAAGGTGCTTTCACTGCCTTGTCCCTTTGGAGGATGCAGCCATGAGTTTTCTGATTTACAGTGGTTGTTGTTTATGCTGTTGTCAGTACAGAGAGCAGGGATGGTGTGGATGAAGCCCAAGGGAAACCCTCTGCTAATATCCTCCCCTGAAATGACAGGAAGGTCAGAGCCACTTCCCTGCATCTGCCAGAGCCACCCCCCTTTCCCATCCCTCCCCCTGCTCTGGGGACAGGCACAGCACCACTGCCAGAGCCAAGCATGTCCCAGGGTTCATCAAAATGCTTCTGAAGGAGTTTGCTGCTGCAAGAAGCCAGATTGCACAAACAGGCAGATGTTTGCAAGCAAATCCCAAGGATGATTGAAATCCCAAGGCACCTTTTTTTTTTTCTTCGTAGCTCGCATCTCAAGTGCTGTCAGGATGCTCTGATCTCTCACTGGAGACAAAATATACAGAAAGGAGCAGCAGAGACAATAAGAGGTGGAAATTTCCAAATGGTGCCTACTTTCATGATGAGAGAGGGTGTTTGTTTAGAGGGTGCAGCAGTGCTCTGAAATCCCACGGAGACTGGGGCCTTTGTATCTATGGAGGCAAGGAAGCCTGCTCCTAACCTGATAAAATAGACAAAAATATTGTCCTCCAGGAAAGAAAAGGGCCTGGCTGCACTCCTGCACCTGATTTGTGTCAGACAACTCACTCCTACCATCCAAAGTGTCTGTAGCCTGTTGTGTCCCTCCTGAATAACCCTCTTTTACTCCCACATCCTCCTTCAATCACCACCTTGCTTTTCTCTGCTCAAAGAGAATCCTAGGACACATTTCAATACATTTATACTGAGACATCTCTTCCTTGTAACCTCCACTGCAAAGGATCATCTGGCAATGTCATCTGTCATCTCCGTAATCCAACAGGCATTTCCTGACATCCAGGAAGCCAAGGTTGGAGTAAGTGGCTAAGGGTTTCTTCTAAAGGTCTGTAAGATCCCTGTAAGGGCACAGCCCTCCTCTCCCATCACCCACAGAAGTGGGATGACTTCTGTAGCTCCTACAGACAGATCAGCTGCAGGCAGATACAGATTTCCCTAAATGCCATGTTCATTCCTCCCATTCTCCTTGGAAATTATTCAGGTTTGTGCATGTTTTCAGGTGCTACAAATCTTTCTTATATTGCAGCACCCAAAACTGTAACAATACCGTGTCAGGGCAGGTTTAGGTTGGATATCAGGGCAAGGTTCCTCATCCAGAGGGTGATGGGGCTTCCCAGGCTCCCCAAGGAATGGTCATGGCCCCAAGGCTGGCAGAGCTCCAGGAGTGTTTGGACAGTACTCCCAGGGACAGGGTGGGATTGTTGGGGTGTTTGTGCAGGGCCAGGAGCTGGATTTGATGATTCTTGTGGGTCCCTTCCAGATCAGGATATTCCATGATTCCATGGCCTTTTTTCTGCAGAAGTTCTCCACTTCTGTCCTTTCCTAACGTTTTGTCATTCTTCAATTCCTGTGCAGTTCTTTCCTGTGCCTGGCGCTCCATCCCTCCGGGAGAATTTTTCCCACGGCTTCATGCAGAAGAAATTGCAGGAATAATTTACCCAGCCTCTGAGGGGACTGGCAAAAATTGCATCCAACAAAGATGGCTTCATAAACAGGGTCTGGGAACTGTTGTGCCCAGCGAGCTGGCCCTGGCATGGGGATTTATTCCAGCAGATGTGAGCTGGGAGCTCAGCTCTGTGGTCATTGCTGTGTGAGACCCTGCTGAGTCACACTTGGTGTGCTCAGTCACCCCATGATCTCATCGCTTGAAACCACTGCCTAAACAAAACCAGTTTTCATTTTGTTTCATATAGCACAAGTCATCAATGTCACCGGGCTGCACGCTGACTGAGGGAGCAGCTCCCTGGGAATTTTGGAAGGGAGCCTGGACTGCAGCCCTCAGCCTGTCTCTCTACCTGTTGTCTTTCCAAACAAGCCTGGGATAGGCAACCCAGCCAAGCCATCAAGTGTCCAGTTACTGGAGTGAGACTGTCTGGAGCCGCACATGAAATATGCTTGGGAGGAGTCCGAAGCTCGAAGCCAAGGCTGGACAGGGAATTAAAAGGTCCTATTTTGGGTGCTCTTGCTGAACATTCCACTTGAAGGAATTTCCTCCTTTTAACAAGGAACGTGAAATGGGCAGACACCATTAAAGTGACAATTTTGTATTTTGGTTTTGTGTGTCGTCTAAATACAACCATAAATCTGCAGGGCAGGGTGAGAGAAATGTCCTAGGGAAGGAAGGAAGGAAGGCATTCCAAGCCTCTGGGACAACAGCAGCTCCTCCTGCTGCAGGTCAGCAATTTCCTGGGATAATCAGTCTTTTCTGACTGTGTTTTAGATTTCACACAGCAGCTTCCAGCAGCATCACACCAGACTAGCTAACTAACCATGAGACATTTCCAGAGACCTTGATATTTCACCTTTTATAATAAAAAATAGAGCCAGACTAGTCTGAGAGCCTCCTGCCCCAAAACAGTTTTAGGTTTATGCTTTCCCTGGTATTATATGGAGGACTCTTAGTCTTCCAAAGACTGAAGATGTGTGGGGAAACATTAAAAATTAGACTGTCTGATCAATAATATCGTGTTTTCTGTCTCTGTTTGGTTTATTAGTGGAGACGCATCACTTATGCAAGACTTTCTGAGTTTCTCTATGAGACTTTTAAAAAATCAGCTCTTCTTTGTCAACAAACTGGCTTGTAAGCTTCAGTTACAAACTCAGTCATCAACTGAGCACAGATGGTTTCCCTAATCCTCTGCGTTCCCAACCCCTACCAGCAAAGGTAAGCCACTGGCACTTACGTTTTTTATTTGCCTCTGGATATCTCAGGTTTTTGATACTGCAGAGCACAGCAGGGCAATACAAGCAACACCACATGAAGGTCCCATGTCCTGCCAAATCTTCCTACACAAGTCAGGTTTGAGTTTGTGGTACTTTTCCATTTCCAGTTCCCTGTGGGAGTCCTTCCACATCTCTGGGATGGATATAATTGACACGTCTTCTTTGGTGATCAATAAAACCTCTGTGCTTTGCCTCTCTTTGGACTTTCTCATTCCCTTTCATCATCCTGTTCCCTCCCCATGTTCATATTGGCCTTTGCTGAGACTTTTAGCCATTATAATTCCCAAAGCGTGGACAACTTGTGTGTAATCACCTTTTTTGCCTCTCTTGGCTGCCCAAATGCTCCGTGTCCTCACTCTTTCTCTTTTGACACATGGAAGCGAAGAGGCCTTTGCTCCTTGTTCCTCATCCTCTGCAGGATCTGCTTCCCTGCTGCTCATCCTGGCATCCCGTGACATCTGCTGGAACTCCAGATTTCTATAGAAAAGGACCAGAAAACCACAAAGCCTTGCCTTGCATGCCCATGGTGCAAAAATAAACTAAGTGCTAACCTTTTGCAGCTCCACGAGGCTGTGAAGAGCAGACCTGCCCACCAAAACAGGCAGGGAGAACTTTTCCATATATTTTTATAACTCCCTGCTCTGTAATTCAGTGACGCTGCTTAATGCACTCAAAATTGCACTTTTTCCCTCATAGAAGAAAAGGCTAAATGGCCTGATTCCATCCTGCTTCCCACTTTGACTAGGAAATTGCTCCTTAAGCAGCCTCCTCTGTGCAATCAGGGCTGAAAAAAATCAAAGGCACACCCCCTCAGGGTCTATCACACGTGGAGAAATTGATGCCTTGTGAAGGCTGACTTGGAACTGAGACTAGATGGAGTTAAAGAATAAAGTAGGGATTTATTAAAAGGATCTCCTCAATGGATCCACCTTGGGCAGCACAAGAGCCCAGCCAGGGCTGCACCCAAGATGAACCAAAATGGTCACAAAATGCACGACTGCTCACGGGATCTCTCACTTTTATAAATTCTGGTCCATTTGCATATTGGAGATAATTGCTCAATTATAGCTTTAGGTTATGAAGTCCCATCCTTCTTGTTTTTCTCTCTTCAGCCCACGTTGTTTGTGCTCTTGGGCCTGAGATTTGGATCATTTGTCCTTGGTCCCCAGCTGGAGAAGGAATTGTTTTGTCTCCCTGCTCCGTGAAGAGAGCTCACCATCCCTTAATATGAAACTCAGATCCACACACTAAAGCAGCACAGAATCTGAAAAATAGAAAAGCTAAAACCTGAGGCATCAAAATCAAACTCTATACAGGAATGCCTGTCCTGCCTCGTCAGTGCTCAGGGCGCAGGTTGTTCTCTGGCAACCAAAAATGGTTGCCAAAATGCTCTTCTGCCAGCTCATTTCTGCATGCCAGAGGCTGAAGGATCCCCACAAACATGGATGTCCTCGGGGCAGGATGGAAGGAGACCATCACTTGCTCAGAGTTGTTCCAGTGATGTTCTGTGGCCCTGCAAGTCCTTTTTTGTTGTAGCAGAACTGCTCTTATTACACCAGAAATTGATTCATTGAGCCCAGTCCAGGACAAAACCAGTAATTAGGGATTACTAAACCAGTAATTACAGTAATTAGAGAACCAGTAATCCCAACCCCAGGATCTGGGGTGCTTCCTGACCAAGCACACCCCAAACACCAACACGTTTTCAGCCCTGCTTTTCCATGTTTTTTATTTCCTGGTGAAGATCAAGCACTCTGGAATGCACTGATAACATGAAAACAAAAGAAGCAGCAAAACTCCCATAAAATGCTCAATCTGTAAAATGACCGAGAGAATTTAGCACAGACCACACAGAGAAGATTTAGCACAGCTCAAAGAGAGGAACAGGAAACCAACACAGACAAGATCCACCTGGTTTCCCAGTAACTAATGGCTGGTATAAATTTGAAAATTAGCACAAAATTAAGCAGTCTGTGATTACTAGTGATTCCTGATTATCTCCACATGTATCCACGTCCATTCCCAAGTGGCAGAATTTTCACCTTACCATCATTTGTTTATCTCCACAATGCACTGGCATCTTCTCAACATGCAGGTCCTGAAAAACTGAGCTTGCAGAAAAAAAACCCACAACTGAAAACAAACTAATGACAACTCCCTGTATGGGATGTGGGACTGACAGTGGTGTGGGGCTCTTTGCAGTTTCATTGGCTTGGTTGGTGATATTTTTTGAATCCCAGGCACTGTTTGCAAACAAAGAGAGTTGAAGAAACATCCATCAAAGAGATCAGCCACTTGCACTAATAAATAAGAGGTTTACCTATCACAACCCCCACAAGGCAGGAAGTAAATAAAACAACAATGCAATAAAACTGTGCTAGGGAGAATATATGTGCTGTGTGGACACGTATACAAAATGTTATTGAAAAAAATAATTAATGCTCAAAATCAAGAGAAAAAGTATTTCTAAGGCCACTGCAGGTAATTCATAAACTAAGGCAGAAAATCCTACTTTGGGCTGGTTTTTTGCAGTCATTTTTGTCAGAAGCAAATGATGCTGTGGATAGTTCATCACAGAATGGTTTGGGTGGAATAATCCCCATTTCTCTCCATGAAACCACCAAAAAACCTGAAAACCTGACCAGCTTGTACAGCATAGATTAAAACCTCACATCATCCCTTCAGTCTTGGGTGTTCTCTCTGCGAATTTGCAGTGATTGATGAGGCTTTGGACCCATCCTTCCCACTCCCTTGCTGGGGATCACAGTTCATGCAGCCTGGCCACCCTGGCCAGAGGATGACCTCTGCTAATTACCTCTGCTAATTACATCCCACCCCGTTGTGGGATGGATCACAGCTCACAGGAGCCGTACTGGATGGCAGAGTGAGTGTGGCTGAGCAGACTGGCTTTGTGGGAAGGCTGTTCCTCACATCTTCCCTCAGTCCCCAGGATTCAGGGTGAGTTTTCAGGATGGCCTCGGAAGGGTGGAGGGGAAATCAGAGCTACTCCTTTTCCCCACAGGACAGCCCTGCAGGTATTAAAATTAGCCTGGCCCTTGCCTTTAAATCCAGATGGCTTCAGGATTTAATTAGTAAGCTGTTTGTGCTTTTTCTTTTCTCTATTGAAAACCAAGCCAGCCCCAACCTTATGAGGAATACATTAAACATTTAATTTATGAAGTTCTGGGACAGCACAAATGGAAGAGGTGACCAGGAGAACACTTCAAATGAAAACCAAAGCAAGAAGTGGCAAAGGGTGTTTTTGCACAGAGAATGTCAGCTGCCTTTATCAGAAATGCACTGGGATGAGCAGGGATCACTGCAGCCTCCATTTCAGGAAAGGATTGCAGCAGGATCCCCTCTGGCTCAGGGAAAGGGAAGCAGCAAATGGGAAATGCCTTTCAGGAGACAGGAGTGAAATGGGTTTGTGATTAGATGCACAGTTAGGCAAATGCCAGCTTGATTTCAGCTCTAGGCTGAACCAACTCCCAAAAATCACACACAGAATATCCCATGTAGAAAAGCCTGACAAGTTTTGAAATGAAATAACTTTTTATTTTATTTTTGAATATTTGGCAAATGCACCCAAGTATTGCATTGGAGCACCTCTTATGAATATTTTTCTCCATAGTCAAGGATCACTGGTGGCCCTTTGCTTTCCAAAACAAAAACTTTTCCTTCTGTTTCTCCACCCAACCCTTCCAAAAGAATTTTTGCCCTGTGACTTCAAAGGGTATCACAGGAGAGGTAGTTTGATTGTGAGGCCAGAAAAACAAGGAATTGCAATGAGATGAACCTGAATAATGGCTCCTAGGAGGACCTGGGACAATTTCTGTGGACACAGAAGGGTATTCAAGCCACCACACAAAAATTATTCACTGATTTGTAAACCAAAATGTTCTGAATACAGAACAGTTCAAAGTCTGCATCATCTCCAAAACAACCTCAGGATGATACTCAACTCCTCATTTTTATTTTGCATGAGAGAAAACACAGTGGTGGCAGAGCAAGGAAAACCACAACAATTTCAGCCCATACATAAGAACTTCCCTTTGAATAATAAAACTGCCTTGGAGTTTAATGCTCAGAGTTCAAAGGATCCAGGCCAAATTCAGATCACCAAGCATGATTAAAGATTTCTTTGACCAGTCTGTTGACATTCTTGTGTGTGTTAAAGACCAGCAGATGTAAGGGGGAAGGTTACCTCTGGTGATATTTCATCCCAGGTACAGCAAAAAAAAAAAAAAAAAAAAAAAACCCAAATGACCCCAGAAAACATAACCCTGTCCTGATTCTGGGAATTGCTACATATTTCTTGGAAAACATACAAGAAATTGTGCATTTCCCCCTCAGCCAGTGGGAGGACACTGTGTGGACAAAGCAGTGTTGGAGTGGTTCACTGTTCTGCCTGTAACTGCAGTAAGATCTGGGGCTTGGTGGGGTTTTGGCTTCTATTTTTTACCCATTAATGATGCTGTTATATGTTCTGGGACCTGTTAAGTGTAAACAGACGTGGGCTTATCAATGCCCCAGCAGTGCTTTCTACTGTTTCAACTCCCTTGAAAAGCAAGCACTTGGGCTCCTGCTTTGTGAGTAATAGACTGGTTTTCCTTTTGAGTTGGAAAACTCACAAGTAGGAATTTATTCTGAGGTGAAAGAGGGAGGTTTTGGGTAATGGAGTCCTCAGAACTCCTACACAGCCTCAGATTCTCTCACCCTAAGTGAAACTCACTTTTCCCCACATCTGTCCCCCCAGACATGCAAGGATGTGGTAATTCCTGGAGGAAAAAAGAAGAGGGGTGATGGAATAGAAATTCTGCCACTCTGCCTGCAAGGGAGTGGCTGAGGCACCTTGTGGAAAACCATCCCTGCACATTTCCTGCTATGCACCCAAAAATATGCCAAAGATATGGAGTTTTTGGTTTCCAAAAAACTCACCTTGCCTTCCACTCAGCACTAATGCTGGCGTACAAAGCATTTGACTTAAAAGTAGGGAGGCAAAGAGGGTTTTTTTTTTCCTAAAATTTGTTTCAGACTCTAAATCGCAGATGAACTCTTCTGAAAACCTTGCTTTGATGGTCAGTGGCAAGCAGGTGAGCGTTTGGCTGAGTGCTGTAGAAAAATCAAGCCTGTGATGCTGAATAATAGAATATATAGACAGAAAAGAGCTGATCTCTTACTGACATTCCCCTCCAGCACTGCAAAATTGCTCTCAGTGACACATTTTCCTGAATCCATTTCCATGTTAGACAAAGGCTTGTGCTTTCAACCTGCACAGGGGGGAATGGATGAGAGAAAGAGACAGCATCCTGAGCAAAAGGCTTCTTAATGAGCACAGTCTGAGCTAGCACCAGGATGGGAAGCTGTTTTCCTTCTCCCACCTTCTGACAAAGTCCAAACTGGGAGATTCACATTGCTGGGCACTGCTTGGGGGTCCACCAGAGGACGGTGGGGGTGGTGGCATATTTGGCAAAGTGATGGTTGAAGTGCAGGCAATGGCCACAGGGCATAGAGAAGATAAGGTTTGTGCTTGTTTTTAAAGTCAGCTAAAAAAACCACACAAGTCCCCCACATTTATGACCAATAAACCTTTTTCCAGGTCCTGCAAACATCTTTCTCATTAAAGCATCCAGTAAAAGCTGAGGCTGGGGAAAGATGTTATCTCTCACACAAGATGCAGCCTACGGAAATAAGATTCTTTGTTTAGGGCTTGCTAATCTGACGTCTTTCAACCATAGTCCTTGTTCTCTTCATTTATTAAATTCTGTTATCAAACTTATTGGGGTAGAAATCCACAAGTACACTTTTTTTTTTCTCTGCCATTACTAGGAAGATCTTCCCCAAAAAGATGTTGGTTCTGAAATCCTAAACAGGCTCACCGTGTTTGTTTTTTTATCTCCCTCCTGGTTATGCTTGTGCCAGAGGCAGGGATGCTGCTGCATCCCTTACTGGACCAGCTTCTCCTTCATAAAAGGGCAGAGTACCACCAGCCCCACAAATGCACCTGGTTTGCAGTGGTGCAAACAGCATTGGGATTTGCTCCAGGTGCAAAGCGCTGGAAAATCTGACACAGAGAGCAGAGCCAGGGACATTCTTTCCCTTTCTTCCTCCATGTGTGCTCCTTGTAACTTTGACCCTCCTTGGCCTGTGCTGGTTCATGCCATAAGCCACGAAATGTTAATAATAAAAAGCCAGAATCAGATGCTTCTGAGAGAAGAGAGTTCCTTTTCAGTAGAGCAAATGATTCACTTCATTGCAGGGAGTGAACAATTCACCCCCTGGGTATGAAAGTGCTCCTTAATCTAAATGGAGATCAAAATGAGAGGCTGAATGTGTTCTTACTTAGCAGAGAGAAGGCACCAACCCTACCCATTAACTCTCTGAAGGTGCATAATTAGGGTCTGGAGACAGAACGAGAGCTTTTTGAGTGAGAATTAAGGTTTGGCTTATTTTTTTATAGAGTTAAAGGTGAGTTCTGTGGCAAAGATCCTCTTCATCCCTGAAGTCTTGTGATCCCGCCAGAGTGACGTGGTTGAAAGTACTCGTTTAAGAAAACAAATTACTGGAATTGGTTCAAGAATCAACAGAGGAAGTCCTTTCTCTGCTGTTAGCTGGAGGTTAAGGTAGTTGTGATGCTGCCTGTTGGATTAAACACTGAAAAATTTGCTGTATGTTTGGGGTAAACAATCACACACTTCCTCTGCCCCCGGCCAGGCTGATGAGTTGTGTCATCCCAAAACTGCCCAGCTGCACCAGCATGAACTGATTCTCCTGCTGCCATGCCCCATCCTCCACAGGGACACGAGCAGCACCAGAGTTCCACTGGGTTTATTCAGGAGTAGATGACAGCGGGGGGACAATTTCCTCCCCCTGAGCACATACCCAGTGTCGTTGGGATATTAATAGAGGCTCCAGGGCTTCGAAGTAACAGCAGAATCTTTAATAAACTTATCAGCTGCCTTCAGGCTGTTGTCTACAAATCCCAGAGGGAAACATGGTCCTTGGACTGCCTCACAGCCCGTGAAAGTAATTAAGAAATCAAAATTATTGTCAGCGAGCTGAAGTTTGCTATTTGGGGATCTGCTACTCAGCAGAAAGCTGTGAGGTGCCTACAAACCAAAAAAATGTTGAGAACTTACAGAAAGTGGAACTTACAAAAAATCAGAACTTACAAAAAATTAGAACTTACAAAAGAGAATTACTTAAATCAGCATAACCCCCAGCTGAACCGTGAATTCTAACACCTTCACTTCAGCAGAATATTGCAGGGGATGGTGCATTTTTTCTTCCTGCAGCACCACAGCTGGAGCAGCTGCAGTCCTGCATCTCTTGCCATCGATGGACAAGCTCCGGCTTTTACCCACTGTGACCTTCTGTGAGAAACACCAAGCACTTTGCTTTTTCCCTTGATGGTGTGAAAAATCCCCAGCAGAAATGACAGGTGTGGGACTCAGATTCCAACTCCTGTTGAGAGATTTTCACTGTCATTTACAGCCTGTGCTGATTTTCATGGGCTACCTGCTATCAGATGTGTCTTTGCCTCTTGCTCTCCCCATTACTATTTCATCTTTACCTTGTAACCAAAATGTCGTCTCCTTTCAAATAGAAGTGCTTTTCTTGCTCCCTCTGTGTCAGATATTCTGCTGCTGGAACAATGAATTTCCCTCCAGTGCCACCTGCCATCAGCTGTGGCCACACAACATAAAGTTGGAGTGTCTGTAAGGTATTAAAATAATCCACATTCCTAACAGGCAGAGAGGAACCACTTTCATCTGAGCTGCAAAGGAGAGACCACAACCCAGCAGAACTGGGATGTGAGGCTCTATGGGAAAAAAATGCATATTGCAAATTCAGAAAGGGGAAAGTGCTGCTGCTTGTTGCCCTTTGCCTGTGCCACAGCACCATGAGAAGCAGGGACCCCAGATGAGAAACCACCTTAAAGGTCACAGAATCATGGAATGGTTTGGGTTGAAAAGGACCTTAAAGATCATCCAGTCCCACCCACTACTGTGGGCAGAAACACCTACCACTATCCCAGGGTGCTCCAAGCCCTGTCCAACCTGGCCTTGGACACTTCCAGGGATCCAGGGGCAGCCACAGCTGCTCTGGTTACCCTGTGCCAGGGTCTCACCACTCTCACAGGGAAGAATTTCTTCCCTTCATCTAATTCTTCCCTCACCCAACTTGAAGCCATTCTCCCTTGTCCTGTCACTCCGTGTGTTTTTTCAAAATTGCCTTTCCAGCCTTCTGTACCTAGGGACAGAAAAGGGAGAAATTAGTGAGAAGAACAACACTGCACGTGCTGGACTTACAAATCCAAACAGCTGAGCCTTTCTGGCAAGCAGTGGAGGATGCTGCCTGTCCTGGGTTGTAAGGTATGTATGTATTTTACTGCCATCTGTTAGAGGTGGGGCAGTTCTCTTCTGTTCATTGGGCAGTTTTCTTCATCTCTTCCACAACCAATCCTCCCTCCAGGAGATCTCTGCTGTTCATGGGCCATTAATTATTAATTATCTTCTGTTCATGGGCCAGTGAGTGTCCCTGCATGGCTGAGAAAATTCCATCATCCCATGGGGAGATGTCCCGCCCAGGGGGAGGAGCCAAGCATTCCTACCTGGATACAATCTGACTTTGGGAACACCACAGCAGCCTTTGCCCACTGCATTCCCAGAGGAAGCCCAGGCCCATTTCCAGCAGCTCTGGAGCTTCAGAGGAAAACTCCACCCTTGTCCAGGATCCCTGCTCCAGCAGAAGCACAGCTGGCACTGCAGGAGGGCTGAGCCACCATGGAATGGGACTGCTGCCACCACCCTGACCCACAGGCTGCCAGGGGTTCTGACTCTGTTCTGTTCTGACTCTGGCAGTGGTTTGTTTGCTTTTTTTTTTTTTTTTTTTTTTTTTTTTTTACTATTGCATTTATATTTGTAACATTCCTAGCAAATAACTGTTATTCCTATTCCCATATCTTTGCCTGAGAGCCCTTAATTTCAAAATTATAATAATTTGGAGGGAGGGGGTTTACATTTTCCATTTCAAGGGAGGCTCCTGCCTTCCTCAGCAGACACCTGTCTGTTCAAACGAAGACTCTGCCTCACCAGCTCCTCTGAAAGCAGCTGGAATAAGGGACCATTCATCACCACCTGAATTCCTGTGGTGGGTGGATTTTTGAGGAATAGTAGTCACTGCTCACCTCTGTGCAAGACAATTCCTAAATTAAAAAGAAGCTGGGCTGCAGGCACAGGGCAGAGAGCAGCAGACACTCTGTGGTACAGGACATACATCCTGCTTTTCGTTCTACCTCTCCTCCCAGCTCGGCTTCATTATCCTGAAAATAGCCCAAATAAACCACAGGAATGCCTGGAGTTCTTCTGCATCAAGATAACATCCCTCAAAAAGGGGACCATCCCCAATGGACCATTAAATTTCCCTCCAAAACATGGAATCACAATTTCTCAGTCAGTGGGAAGAAGGGACCTGGCTGAGAATGTGTCAAGCACATGAGGATGCACCTTTCTCAGGCAGGACAAGTGTCATACTTGGATAACCCTGAGTGAACATTTCTCCAGTTAATTTTTTTCTTCCATAATTCTTTTCCCTTTCTTTCTGAAGCTGTGTAAATATTGGGCATCCACAGCATCTTGCAGTAAGAGGTGCCACAGGTGACAGGATGACTTGTGAAAAGAATTCTTCTCTTCTGTGTCTCCTTTCCATTTCTTTACACACTGTTGACAAAAAAAATGAAAAAAAAAATTCTTGGGCTTTAAAAAAAATTCTTTGAGTTAGATATGAAAAGAAATTAATTCTCATTTCTTAGAAATGGGTGAAGTTTTATCTGAAATCTCACATCCAGCAAGGAGACATCTCTTCAAGTCAGAAATTAATTGGAGGAACACCAGGGTTCAGCAAGAGTGGTAGGTGTGTTAAAAAGTGACTTTAATCAATTGCTGAGAAAGAAAATAAAGCTTCTTTAGTCTAAAAATAAGAAGATTGAAGGGAAGATATAATGGTCTGCCCAGCTAAAAAAAAACCTAAACCCAAAACAAAATTGGATATAAAAAGACAATTTCTTTGTGTCTAGGAAATACCTTTTGGGACAGGGCAGAATTAATTAATCTCCTATGCAGGAAAGCAGATTTTGAGTAGAAATAAAGCCAATTTTACTAACTGTAAAGCATCCAGCCCATGAGCTGGGGCATGTGGAAATCCCCAGGAGTGGGTCAGTCACCTCACCTGGACAGATGAACAGATTTCCTGTCCACTTCCCAGCCTGCCTGGCCCCATCATTCCTGCCCTCCCAGCTGCATTCAGAGACTCACCAGTATTTGATAGTGACACCTCAGCTTTTCTATCAATCTCTCCCAGAATGGCTTGGAAAAAAACACCATCTTCAATTTCTCGTTCTCTCTCTTCTAAAGGCCAAAACCTGAGAAATTTGACAAATCAAATTTAAAAAAAAAAATAGATCATAGTTAAAACTACTTATCTGAAAGATAGAGTTTTACACCTTAACTAACAGAGCTTTACAAAATAATTTTATATACATTAATTAATAATTATTACATAATTAATAATAATTAATTATTATAATAACCATATTAGTACTTGTGCCTTGTGTCCTGCACTGTACACAGCAATCAATGAACAAGACCATCAAAAAAGGGGTTTTTTTCGGTTGAGAGAGAGGGGGCAATGTGGGAAATGGATTTATAGAAAATTCTTAAAGCCTGACAGAAGGCTCACACAGTGTGCATCAGTATGCCATCCTTGAGATAAGAAATGCTGACTTAGAAATGCCATGGAATAGGACAGACATTGTTGAGAGAGAAATGGAATTAGGAACAAGTTTCAAAAAGTTTGCAAATAAGACTAGATACTTTAGAGAAACAGAACTATGAAAGATGCATTGTAGCAAGACCCATGAGGGGTAATTTTAAAGGATTGGTTTTAAGGCATTTACAGCATGGTGTTGCAAAAGCTGATAGGCCAAGAAACACTTATAATGTATTGTAATTAAGAAATAGTTAATTTCTCATTATAATGGTGTGAATTATAACATCTGTATTGTCTCATCCTTCACATGAGACTGAAAATAGAAGAAAAGTCTTAAAACACCTCTCAGTTGCCTCATCTCAGAATCAGAAAAGAACTTAATCCAACAACTTCCCCTTCCCCATTCCTGCTTTCTGGTCCCTTAGCCAGCTCTGAACACAATAAGAGGATTTCTCTTCCCATCCAGGTAAGAAGAATTTTAGCAGCACAAAGCCAATTTGCTTTTCTAAGAGTTCTGCTTCCCAGGTAACATCTATTACAACCTCCAGCAGGACTGTTATTCACCTTTGTATGAGGCTCTGGCTTTGGAAACTGCTTTGAGGACATGAGTAGCTTCAGCTCATTGCATTTAACTGCATGGAAACTCAATTTTTGATGTGCTTTCAGAGCATCACCAGCCACAGCTTGTCTTGGCAACCTGTGCCGGGGTCTCACCGCCCTCACAGGGAAGAAAATAGATTTTCTTCCCCGAATCTATTTCAAAATCTGTGTCAGTGTGGTGTCATTCCCCCTTCTCCTGTGTCTGTTTCTCACCATTGCTAAAGCACCACTAATAGTGATTAATTGTTGATATTTGGAAGGAATTGAAGGTTACCACGAGTCTGACAGCATGCAAGGAGTAAGGAACTCTATGCAGAGGAAAGGGAAAGAAGGACATGAGCAGATCTCAGCTAAAACTGAGCTCATCACACCAGTGATCCATCCACTTGCTGTGAAGGCTGCAGGAATTATAAGGACCAGAGCCTTAAAACAAATTCTCACAAAAAACACTGAAAGTCAGAAGAATGACATGTTTGAAGTGGTTTTTTTTGGAGCCTCAGACACTGTGGCAAAACTTTTTCAGGGCTCTGTGAAGTCCCCAGACCTGTGGCAGGCCAGATGTTCAGTAATTATAAAAACATCTCGCAGACATATGAAGCAGAATAGCTCCAGTGAGGATACCACTCATCTGCCAAATGAACAAATAAAATCCAGTCAATTTTAATGGTATTGGTTTGTAGTGACTTGGGAGTTTCTGTTCACTGCTCTAGAAAATAGAAAACTTTCAGCAGCCCTGTGGAGTAGGGAAATTGAGGAACAAAGCACTCTGAGCAGGTCTCTTCCTTTTAAGCCTCTTTTCCTCAGGAAATCAGGCTGTACAGCCATGCTGTGTGTGTTATCTGCCTTCCTGTGCCAGCCCTAAAGAAATTTTAGCCCTTTTTAAAGCATTAACCAAATTTGACAAGCAGGGTAAAGCCTGGAAGATATTATGGCACATTAAAGATAAAATTTACATTAAAATACTGGTTGGGAATGATCCCCAATGCCTTTGTGACGAGAGTGGGGGAGTCTGCAGCTTGTTTCACTTCAGATATTCTTCACTCAAAAGACATGGACAATATCTGGGCTCCTTCTTTGTGTCCCTCATCCCTCTGAGCAAGATGCTCTCCATCCCCATGACCAGTATGGCTCCTAAAGGAAAAAAAGAGCTTTTATTTTCTGCTGATCCTTTCCAGCCCAGAATGGCAAAATGCTGCAGACAGGGTAATGTGAGCTAAAGGCTAAGAAAAATTAAAGCACTAGTGGGCAAAGAGTGTGGTTTTTATCTTTGCCTTGTTATTCATGCTGCTTTCTCAGCGCTTCTCTCCCACTTGTCTGGCAGATTAAAAACACAAGGAGATAAAATAAAAGGTTTCATTTCCAATAGTGGCACTTTTTTTTATTATTATTATGAATAGGTTTCAAGCCCTTTCTGTTCTGCTGTGGATGGGACTCCTGCAGCCACACTTTCCTCCAAGCATGAAAGGGCTCAAGAGCTGTGCTAAACATTTGCCACATGATGCAGAAAATCAATAACACCATTTTGGAGAACTCCCAAAGCAGAACAATTCTGGTCTACATGCACAATCCTTGCACCCTGAGATCAGCTCTGTTCTGTTTCTGGGTGAACTGAGGTGCAGAAGCAGCCTGTGAATTTATTGCAGAATAAGCCAATACTCTAAAATAGTAAATGCTGCTGTAACTGCCCCAGTGGAAGATCTGCCCTTTTCCAAAACCCAGTTGTGAGGCTTTTTACGTTTTCTGTGCTCTGTCCTGCACATCCCAGCTTGGAGGTGCCAAGGGATGAGCATGAATCAAGAGCCATGAAGTCCAATAAATTTCCATCCAAAATGTGAGCAGCCACTGCCAAGCACCCCCTTGCCCACAGGTGCCAATTTCTGCTTCAGTAGTAAACAAGGAACAAACAGAGATTTCACACATTAATTCTCTACTTTTTACATGTATAGTGGAGAATAAAAAGACTCAGAGCTTGTTTTCTAGCTGCAAGGCACACGTTGCATTCACACCTTTTTTTCTCACCAAACAGAATTGCCTTTTCTGTTGTCCTGCCTTTTGGGAATGATCCTTGGCAGATGGCATCCCCTGAAACCTCTGTCTAGGAAAGCACCAGCACAGGGTGAAGTCACACTCAGGGTGTACAGGATGGTGAACCAGGGCTGGAAACTGTTCCTGGGGCTGTTTGGGGGCATCATTCTGCAGGATGGCACTCCTGAGGCATCCTGAACCAGGGATGCACAGACATGGATTAGCATGTCCTGAGGGCTGGAACAAGTCCTGGCTGTCTGCAGCCTGTGCTGGCAATGGACCTTCAACAAGGAGTTTTTTATTAATTAATTCCAGCTTTGTCCCCAAAACCTCAGTTGTAAAAACATGCTCAGCCCCAAATGACAAAGGCAGGATTTGCCATTTAGGATTGATGAGGTGCTGGCAGAGAGCAGAACTTGTCCTGGGGATTTTACACATCTCATTTCCACCTCTGGAGACCACTGAAACAAGAGAGGCAAAAAAGCAAAGCAAAACCACATATTGTCTTTATTTTCTCTTTGTGTCCAAGAGAGGAGGAATAATGCAAACACCAATAAACCCAATGGCTCTGCTGGGAGAAAATTCTGTGGTGTTTGGAAGAGGCTGTTGACAGAAAACTGGAAGCATTGAAACATCATTTGTTGGAGCTATTTATAACCATTGACAGTGCTGCAGTTGGAGGCAGATTAAATAGGAGGCAACTGGAGTTTTAAAGCAAACCCAAGTGTGTTTAGGATGGGAATGGGCTGTGCCCCTGATACCTTGGGCTTTAAGTTTTTCTGTTCTATTTTGGTGTGCAGCCTTTAGATTTATATTAAGTGTCACCAGGATCTTTTCACAGGGTGCTGGAGACAAAACAACCCTGTTCTAGCTGGAGACTCAGGGACAATCTCTTCAAACTTCAGGCCCAAAACATAAACAACGTGAGAAGAGGAGGGTGGGCAAGCAAGCAAGGAGGATGAAACTTCATCATTTGAAGCTATTAATTGAACAGGTAACTCCTAATGCAAACGGACTGAAACTTATAAAAATATGAGATCTCGTGACCAATCCCTCTTTTGCTTCCACCTTGGAGCCATCCGGGCAGAGCCACGACTTGGAGCTCGAAGTGGCTCCAGTACTGCCAGGGTGTGGCCTTTGAAGGCCCTTCAATAAATATCTACTTTATTGCTCTTAACTCCCTCTAGCCTCTGTTCCAGCTCCTTAAGGCATCACCCCATGCTCTGCTTTAACTGACCCTGAGCCTTTCTCTGAAGTGAGGCAGAGCCTTTCACGCCAAAATTTCAGGCTGGTTTTCTTCGCTGCTTCCTGCACAGCCAGTTGAGTTGGTCAGGCTTTATCGAGTGTGAAATCAGCAGGAAAACCCCCCTCAGATATCTGTCAGCAGCAGGCTAAAAATACAGTAAACTGGGCCACTGGACTGCTGTGCCACACAGCCCAAGAGCAGTGAAAATCCCAATGCCAAAAGCTGTTCCTCAGCCTGTGCTGCAGAGGAACTCATGGGGGAGATGTGCAATGATCCCTCACAAACTTTATGGTCTGTGAAACATTCCCTGTGACCACTTTGGGTGAGCAGCCATCTCCCACAGGCTCTGTGCAGATGTACAAAAATAAGCTCGTTTTCAAGCTGCCCTGCCCAAATTCTGCTGCCACTTCCAGCTCTGCATGATGTTGAGATCATTGCATGGGGCAAAGGTTTTTTTACGTGGAACTATGGCATTGTTAATCACCAAGTGCCAGGAGGGCTTTTCCAGCATAAAAAAAATCATTTTTATGCCAATGCATTATGGAGAATTTATTTATAAAGCATTCTGGGGGATTAAAGTATTTTTTTTTTCTTTTCTCAGACAGTGGAGCAGAGTGGGCAGAGCAGTGCACAAAAGACTCATTTCCATTTCCAGCTCTGACAATGGCATAAAATACATGAGTGGGGCAATTCACTTCTCCAACTGTTAAATGAGGTAAGGAATCTTGCCTTACTTACTTAAAAAATGTTTTGAGAACCATTGATTTTAAAAAATCTACAACAGATCAACATAAAAAAATAATAACCAACATTACTAAAGCAAGCTGCTTGAAGGCATTCTGCTGATGATTTTTACTCAGAGGCAGCAAGAAAGAGCAAAAGAGTCAGTGGTAACTTCAAAAAACATAAAAATGTAGTTTATGCCTTTTGTCCTGCTTTCCCTACTCAGTCCTTCCCTAAATTTCTGCTTTGCACAGAGAAAACTCCCAAGGTGTGACTTTGCCCACAATCAGACATATTTATTTGAAACTAGGGTTGTGAATGATTCTGACTTGTGGAAAAGCAAACACAAGACTTTTGCAGAGACTCAAACAAAAAATAAGTGAAAAATTATCTCTGTCCACATTTGTACTGAAGAAGAGAGGTGCTGAAGGCAGAAAGTGAAGCACAGCCTCTCAAGAACCTTGGTGGATCCCGTTTCTGCCTGTTCAGCTAACAGCAGACCCGGGATGGGATGAATTTTGGGCAACTCTGACTGTGCAGACAGTGATGGAGGTGGAAGGTGATGGGGGAGAAAAGGGAGAAGGAGGTCAGGATGGTCTCTTAGGGAATCCAGGAAGGAAGGGACTGGGGTCATGGAATCTGAAATCCCACCACATCTTCCAGACCCCGTCAACACAGCCAGCTCAGCGTCCTCCTCAGCCCCCTTAGCCCACGTGAGATAATGCTCATCTCAAAGTGCCACCTCCCTGCAAAAGAGAAGAACTGAAGCAGTTAAGCTCTTTGACCTGTTTGAGGTTTTTTCCCTCGTTATTGTTCTCCTTTAGGAGTGAGGTGGCTCTTGCCCAGCAGGAAAGGCTGAAACTGAACTGGGGTGCAAGCACTGCCCCCTCGAAGTGCCAATCCCATCATATGTAAGAATCCCAGCATGGACTTGCATTAACCACCACCTGCTTTCTCTGGCATGATGAAACACAAATTTCTAATTGGTTTCCTGCAGGTTCTGCCCTTTATCTACCCCTTTCAGAATTTACCCAAACGCATACTAAAATGCTGCTATGATTTTGCTTAAATGAAATTTAACATAATGACTTTCCAAGTTTATATGTAGCTCCATTTTGGGGGCATTTTTGTTGCCTGGCCATTTCCTCATTGTGTTGTGAAAGTTTAAACTGCTGGAGGGACAGTTGTGATGACTAACTGGGATGGCTGATGGAGGGGACAAAAGCTTTGGATCCCAAAGCTTTCACAGGACTGGTTGATTGAAACTATTTCAGGGGTATCCAAGGGTATTGATTATCAGTGTATCGGAATAATCAGCCTCATTTTCCAGAAGAAAAGAGCTGCTAAGTACAGCCCAGTGCTTTGTGCCACACTGCCATTCTCCCAGCTTTTTAAGGTAACCAGTCATTGACCCCACAGGCGTCTGCTCAGGGCTGCTGCAGCCCAGACAGCTCGATCAAATCTCACTGCTTTGGACTCTTCTGGAAGTGCTACATGGGTGAACTTCTCCAAAACGGATTCCAGTGTGAATAACATGTCCTGGTGCACAGCTGCTCCATGATATTGGCTCCAATATTTACTCTGGAGATCCTCAGGGAAGTGAACCTGATTTATTCAAAGCTCATCTGCACGGCTGCTAATGAAAATTGTTGCCAGGCTTGTCAGCATCAAGGGGATAACTTGAAAACAGAGCACAGCAAGCCTGAGTGATGGTATTTCTTCCATAAGTCCCACCTTATGGGGAATATGAGACTTGTGTGTGTCTTTCCTGCTGGATGCCCAGCAAAGGGTAGGAGAATTCTCATTTTTAAATTAAGTCTGGATTTACTAAAAGAGCTCATGAGAGGTTCTGTATCTCCAACCTGTGTTTTAAGTGGCTTCACATTGAAAGAGAGTGGGTTTAGATTAGATAACAGGAAGAATTTATTCCCCATGAGAGTGTTGAGCCCCTGGCACAGGATGTCCAGAGAAGCTGTGGCTGCCCCTGGATCCCTGGAAGTGCCCCAGGCCAGGTTGGATGGGGCTTGGAGCAACCTGGGATGGTGGAAGGTGTCCCTGCCCATGACAGGGGGGTAGAATGAGATTATATTTATGTTCCCATCCAACCTAAACCATTCTGTCATTGTGTGATTCTACTCCACTGAATTCCTTCTGCTGTGCCCTTTAAAGAGCTGCTTGAAGAATTGGCTGACACAGAGGGAGTTAAAAGTCAGGTACCCACCTTCCAGGCATGTGGCTTTTGCCATCAGCCCTTTAGATCTTTAGATCTTTCCAACTTTCACAGTCTTTCAAGTTTTTGAGCAAAAGTCTTATTAAAATGCTATAACTCTTGTGCTGGCTGGCATCTTGTTGTTGCTCTGCATTGCCCACGTGCCCGTTTTCATACAGTTTTTCTCTGCCAGTCTGATAAATAAATTATGCTTTTTTGAAGGCATCTCAGTGTTGACATTGGGCTCTCTAAGTGATCTGTGACCTAACACCTTCTGCATCTTCAGCCCCATCCCGAGGCTATCATTATACACGAGGCGGGGTTTTTTCCTGCAAGTTGCTCCCATGGATTTGGCTATTTAATAGTGATTGGGTGACACTGGAGTGCTCAGATAACACCTCAATTGTTCTCTGCTGGACTGTGATACTCCAACCTCTGACTCCATGGCCTCTGTGACACAGCGCTCTTTCATCTCCTGCTAATGGCCATAAATCCGTGGTTGAATATTACTTGCACTCCAAGTTTTCAGAGCTGGCTCAGCCCATTAGATTACTAGCAAAAGGCACAGATTTTGCAGTGGATTAGGCATAGCTCTCTCCTTGGAGAGCAGAGCCATGAGGCTTATCTCAAATCTGCCCAGGAAAGGATGCTCAGATAAGGAGCATGGTTATATCCCTTTGGGCGAAGCCAAGCACGCTGCCACAGGATTCCTAAAATATTTAGGATTACACACTTATCTTATTTATCTTAGGGGGAGCTTTGCGTAACTTGAAGTCAGCAAATATATGGTTTATTTTGCTTAATATCTCATTAATATAAACCTGTTTTCAGTACTAGGAGAATCATTGGCTTGATGTCACACTGAAGTCTGAGAAATATTGCAGTTTTGGACAAGTTCATCACAACTGAAAAACTTTGGAATGCTTTGGTTCTGTCACTTGCTTAAGTACACTCTGCTAAAGTAGACACTGATTATTCTCTCTTCCCCTCCCAGCACTGTTACCTCAGTTGCTCTATCACCTTGACATCCTTGATAAATGGATGTAAATGACAAATGCTAATAAATTCCTGTGCCATTCACACAGGTCAAGAAAACAAGCAAACAGAAGATTAATACAACTGAATCAGATACTGCCTGCAGAATAATTAAAGTATTGAAACACAACCTCTTTCTGGTTTTAATAATGGATGTTTGTAAATCACTGTTGCCACATGAGATCATTCAGCATCTCTTCTGCCTTATAACTTTCAGCCTAATTTTAGTAATGAGTGTTTTTCCAGTCAAACAATGTTCCTTAGATTTAAAGTTAGCACATTAATATGCACATCAAAAATAAGTACATCGCCTCTAATATCTCCCTTGTGGCCAGGTTTCACTTTGCCTGGCTGAATCATTATGTATAATTAATATTGGTGTGATTACAGTTTGCCAGATTAAACAATGTGCCCGTGGAGTAATAAGAGCTCCACAGAAGTTCTTTGCAAGCAGGAGGGAGGTAAGAAATCTTGGTGACTTCCTTCTACCTGCTGCAGCCTCCAGATCATATAATTTTTGTAAGATTTAATAGTTAAATGGTGTTGGCATCTCTCCTGTTGGTCCATGCCACAGCCACCAATCAGCAGAGGAATTAATCCCTCTCTGGAAGCTGTAGGATGCCACAAGTGTTCTCAGGGTGCCAGTTGCTGGGTGAAACTTCACCAGCTCTGGTAGATCCAGAAGTCTTCTGCAGTGTCATTCTTATAAGAAATAAAACAAAAAACCCTCAAACTGAATAAATTTAAAATCTAATTTTTAGCATTAAGGTTTTTTATTAATAATATTCCTGGTCTGTATGCCATAGGAATTGGCAGCAAAGCGTGGTGGCAATATAAGAAATAGTCTCAGATTTGATGGAGGCACCATCCCTGGAATTGCTGAAAAAGGTGTGGATATGCCACTGGAGGATGTGGCTAAGTGGTGAAAAAGGTGGTGCTGGGTTGAAGGCTGGTCTTGATGATCTTCAGGTTTTTAGAGCCTTAATGATTTCATGAGTCTGTGATTCTACGACTTGATTCTGAGAAAAAGCCTTTAAGCAACCTGTGCCTCAGTTTCCACTCTGATGGATGCCAGTACAGGAACTGAAAGGAATTTGTGGACATAATTGCTGCTGTGCTCACTCTGAAGCCCCCTGGCTTCGCCTGCCCGGCAGAGGCATGGTCAGCAGCGAGGGACACTACCCTGTCTCTCGTGGCATATTCGGGGAGAACTGAACAATACCTCCCACCAAAGGCAAACAACAAGTCAAATGGACTGTTTATAGTGTATTCAATTTATCCTCTCTGCAACTGTACTTATTTTATGCTGTAAAACTGTGTATTAGTGCTTCATTTTTTAAACTGTTAATTATCATAATTATCTTCATTTTTTTTCTAACAAAAAAGAGTGAATTGTGGTGTTATATTTTAGTTGAATGGTGTGCTCTGTCTCACGCCTTGGAAATGTATGGTTTATTCCAAGCCTGTGATCCTCCCCTGCAGTATCCTGTGTCTGTAATCCCATTGCCCAATCTGTTCCATGTCCACTTTGAATCTCCCTGTTCAGTGTGCCGGGGGTATGGGACGCACTCTTTCTTCTCTGGCTCTCCTGGCTGGTGCCTGCTCAGCCCCTCTCTCCCCCTCTCCTTACCCCCCTCTCTCCCCTTTTCCCCCCTCTCCCTCAGAAACCATGCTGCCTCACGGAGGTAGGACCCCCAATAAACCCTAATCTAATGAGCACCCTCAGAAGCCGTATGGAGTCTCCTTGCCTGCCTGCTGCTACCAGCGACACGCAGCCAAGGGGCGGCCCCCCGGGACACCCCCGGCGGGTCCCCCCCTTGAAACACACCGCCACACATAATCCAGCGTGTTGGCACTTCACAGGCACTTCTGCCACGGCCTAAGAGTTTCTGCGGGTCAGGTTCATAAATCACAGTCCCAGTGCTCCAGACCATCTGTGCCCTGACCACCACGGGTCCCATTCCTGTTGCTGTAATTCCAATAATGTGTATTTTTTACCATCTCTCTTGGTTTCCAGTTACACACAATGATCTCTACAAAGATGGGCAGTTTATTTATAGCTTATAAGGGACCCAACAATCCAAGGCAGACTGCTCCAGAAGAAGCAGCTTGTTATGACTTTCTATTCTCCATCCTTTTGTTTGCTGCACAATCAAACTTGTTTTTGCAGCTCTTTTGAATTTTCCAGCCTGTTAACTGCCCACAATTGTATTTGCTGAATGAGCCTTGTAACTTCTTTGTAAAAAATTCTACTATAACTCCTTTTACGTGTACAAAGACATTTTTTCCCTTCCCCTCACAGAAAACATCCTAAATTGTGCAAAAATGGGAGGTCAAGTGTAAGAGAGATACTCTGACTGTTCTTACCTTGTTCTTCACCTGCCAAACAAGAAGTTGGTCTCATCTTCTCCCCCCTCCCATGTTTTCATCTACACCAATGCAAGCACAGAATCATGTATTGTTTGTTTTCCATACCCTCTGCCTTTCCCTGTCTCACTCTCTCCAGCTCTAGGAGCTAAGAGCTGCTGAGATCTCTGGATGGTTACAGAGTGGTTTTTTAACTCCTCATGTTCTCAAAAGCCTCATTGCCACTACAGAAACCCAGATCATCATCTTCTATTTTTCTTTGACTCCACTTTCTCCACCACCCCCTGCTCTGCTTTCAGCAGGCTACAAACTCAACGTCCCCATCAGCACTAAAAATGCCCTCCATGACCAACTCTGGGGTAAAGCAGAAAGCCCTCAAAGAAGTGTGCTTCAATTTTTGTGTGTTCTGACTCAGTGCTTTGAAGTTTTCAGCATGGCCCATGACTGGAAGGTGTTTTATCCAGCACAAATGTTTTCCTGCAGTAACTCCACCAGCTTTCTCCTGGTGCTGCTGCAAGTTCTATCAGTGACAGTGCAGCAGGGCTGGCACTGGGTGATTATGCAAATAAAATCCCAAATTACCAAATTGCAATCACAGTGCAGGTGCTGTTATCACCTGATTCATCCATCAGCACCTTATTAACCACTCTGATTAGTGTGAGCTCTGAGAAAATCCTCTGATCTGTGCCTAAATACAGCCATCGTTTTGCTGGTTCCATATTGGAGCCACATGGATCACACAATTGTTTCATGAGTGAAAGCAAAGGGCAGCATGTCACTTCCTGCAGCATGAGCCAGGTTGGAGACACAGCAGCAAATAAACAGCCTAGGGAAGCTTTTATTAGCACTGCCACGTTTGGAAACTTTCTCTACTCCTAGATATCATAGAATCAAAGAATCATGAAATGGTTTTGGTTGCAAAGGGCCTTAAATATCATCCAATTCCAACCCTCCTGAGCAGGGACACCTCCCACTATCCCAGGCTGCTCCAAGCCCTGCCCAACCTGGCCTTGGACACTTCCAGAGATCCAGGGGCAGCCACAGCTTCTCTGGGCACCCTGTGCCAGGGCCTCCCCAGCCTCACAGGGAAGAATTTCTTCCCAATATCCCATCTAAACCTATTCTCTTTCAGTTTGAACCCATTGTTCCTTGTCCTATCACTCCATGCTCTTGGAAGAGGTCCCTCTTCATATATGTATAGATACATCTGCTGCAGCTGTAAACTGGGTGACACATCCCAGAAACTAGATGCTCTTTGTCTTGGGAATATTTAGTGTTCCCAAAATGTGATGTGGCTGCCAGAGTTCTTGATCTCAGTGAATTCCAGTTCCTCTTCTGCCTTTTTGGTTCAGAGTGTCTCAAAAAAATATTTTACTTGAAGCAAATCAATCAACCCAAACCAATATTTTGTTTCTTTTCAATGCACATATAAATATATATAGGTATTTACCTAAATCCTCCTTATGTGCTTTGCTGGGACTTTCAGCACAGTGGTGGAAAGTAGGAATGATTCCTACTGAATTCAGGTTCTGCCAAGTTTTCATGATATTTTCTGGATTCTTGGATTAGAAATGGAGGTATGTATGTGGCTCTTGACCAACTCTCTCTGAATCCCAGGCACAAAATTTTCAATAACCATGGAGAAACCTGTAAAAAAAACAAGAAAAAAAATTGTTTAAAATACTTTTAATATGTTTGTGGATCAAAAGTTATTTCGGACAACTCAGGTTGCTTCATCTCCTTTAAAATCCAGAGTATTTATTCCTTTAGGCATAGCATTCTTTTTTCCCTGCTGGACAGCTGATGTGTGTGATTTGTGTATCTGGGTTAAGTTGGTTTATCTGAGAATTTTAGAGGGAATCAAAGGGCAAAATGTGTTCTGACGCCTAATTTTACAAGTACATTTGTTCTGCCAAACAATTAATTCTTTAAATTCTTCCAAATGGGAAATCATGCTTTCTGGCCCATGAGCAGACTCATTATTCCTGACCATAGAGTATAAAAAATAACAGCCCTCTTGCAGCTATCAGTCCATGTGACACCTCTAATTTACAGCATTTGTAAATACAAACGGAATTAATGCCAGGTGAAGTTTCCAAAGGGCCTGGGAATCGGATATGCTTTGGAAAGGCTGCTGAGCAAGAATCACAGACAAATCTGTTTAAGGGACTTGCCTGGCACAGGGTCTTGAAAACTTTTCCGCACCGAGGTAGCGGAGCTGGACTCAGCAGTTTCACATGTCTGGGTAAGAGCTGGCAGGATTCACTCCTCCTTAAATTCCTGCATTTTTACGGAGCTGTCTGGACATGTAGGAACAAGATCTAACTATAGCTGACTTCGTTCTGCTGTTCCTGCCAATCAAAACAGTCGAGGACTTGGGACATTAGCACCCTGTTATCTCTTTGTCTGAACATCTTGAAATCTGCACAAAAGGGGAATTTACTCTTTCCCACTTGCTTCTCATCCTTTTCTCTTTTGTTTTTTTTTAATTTTCTTTAATTATTCTGCGCTCGCAATTCATTCTTTTCAGCACCTTTAGCTTGTAGCATTTGAATTTTTGGCTTTGAGGATTATCATAGGATTGAAATGATCTTGATATTCACCCCCTCAAAAAACCTTGGGAAAACAGAGTTGTTAAAAACAATTATCTTTCCATGGAGTTGTTCCAGAGCCATCTGGGCATGGCCTTGAGCAACCTGGTGTAGTGAAACCTGTTTTGAGCAGGGTGTTGGATTGGGTGGTCTCTGGAGGCTCCTTCGAACCTAAAACTTGAAGCTGTGGTTCCATGAAATTCTGGTTGAACTCTCACAGCCAATGCCAGTGTGTTGGGCAGACATCCTCATTCCCAGGCGAGTGACTGGGACCTAAGAAATGTGGTCAGATGAATGTGGCACGGTGCCTAAATTCTAAATCCTTGTTCACCTGGAGTTGTCTGTGGTCCCCTTTGTTAGAAAAGTGGCACCACCCAGAATCTGGGAGAGCCGTTGGCCAACCCAAAATTGCTCGTGTGTTAGCATGACCATCACCATCATCAGCCCTCTGTCATCTCCTTTCTGAATTAACAGAAGAGCTCATCACAAACAAGAAACATTCTGTAGACCAAAGTCACCAAGAGTTCTGTGCCAAAACCAACCATATCAGTAGAAAACCTTCCCATTGCCGCTCCAGGCTCCTTTTTTTTTACTATCCAAATTTAAAATTTAATGAGAGGTAATAACAATACACCAAACCCTGAAAAATCATAGAATGTGGAAATATTAAAATAATTTCCAGTATATTCACAGCAATAAGATTGCACACATTTTAAGAGTGTTATGTCATATTAAAATGGTTCAAGAGAGAAAAATAGTTGTTATGAAGTTGATTGATTTTTATTCACAGCCTGGTGGATTCCCATCTCTGCAGGGCACTTTCCTCTTTCACAGCAGTGAGAATTCCTGACAAATGTTCCTCGTGTGCTGCTGTCATTCATCCATTCTTCTGCATCACCCAGCTGATTATTCCTTCTGGGGCTGGAATTTTACATTTGGTCTTATTGAACTTGACTTTATTTTTTTCCAGATGATTTTCCCAATCCAGACAATTTTGGATTTCAGTCTTGTCCTTCTGCGTGTGCACATGGGTTGCAAATGTGATCACTCTGCAAAATTTCTAACTCATTAATAAAAATTGATGACTGGTGCCTGCCCTACGGAGATTTATGCTATTGTTTCTTAATACATCATTGTAGTCTGATAATTCTCAGAGAATAGTTATGAATGCTTTTCTATTTTTCAGTCAAATTCTGGTGCAATCAACAGCAGCATTATCTAATCTTTAATTCTCAAAATTGCTTAGAACTCTATTTAGTAAATAATGTCCAGACCTTAAGTCATATCTAATATCTATGGGTTTTTTCCCCCAATCCTCCAGGCCTACTGTTTTGTCAAAAAAAAAAAAAAAAATTAAAATTCTTCAGCACAGGTTGTCCTTAAAAAAAATTAAAAGTTTTGGCTGTTATTCATCCCTCTTTTGTCTTCGTCACACTTACAGACTGAGGATTTATTTCAATATTATTCTGAAAACTGGAATGATGCTGACTCACTGCATTCTTCTTTCCAAAGACTGGCACCCTGTAACTCTTTTCCCACCTCAGCCCTACCCCATGTTCCCAAAGGTCATTTCCATAACTCTGTGGGTTATTCCAGTTAACATCAATAACACAGGCAGGTGAATGGTTTCAAGTCCAGATGCTTTGAAACACCTTCTTGATACAAACTTTTTTTCCTTCCATTTTAGTCTGACTTATTGTTTCTTTTCAGTAATGTTAATTCTGACAAGTTTCCTACAACTTCCTTGAGCTGTTTTCCATGTTGCAATAGTCTGTATATCTTACTTTAACAGAAATTTCCTAAGGCATTGCCAGTTCTCCACAATTTTTCAGCTTTAAAATTTCCCTTCTGGGTCTTCTTCCATTTGAACAAATGCATTTTTCTGAAGACCATAATCAATATCTTGCCCTTTTTTCCTAAGGCTCATTCATGCAGATTTAGTCTCATCCAGACTCTCCACTTTCTTCATGTTCTTAATATGTTTCTACCTATTCTATTAAAAGTCGTAACATCTTTTTTCTTTGCTTAGATTTGGTTGGTTGGGTGGGTTTATTTTTTTAGCTTAAAATCAAAAATTAGGGCTTATTAACATCCAGATTTTCCCAGGTTCTTCACACACCCTGCTGCACTCTCCTTTCCAGACATGTCAAAGAATTCCTTTCATTACCAATAGGTATCACTGTGATTAATTCAGCTAATTTTCCAGAAATGGATTCAAAGCTGCATTTCACACAGAGCTGGAAGACGGTTTTGGCACTGGATGAAGATGTTATAGAAACACAGAAGGGTTTGTGCTGGAGGAGACTTTTAAAATCATCCAATCCCACCCCCTGCCATGGACAGGGACACTTTCCATCAGCCCAGGTTGCTCCAAGCAACATCCAACTTGGCCTTGGACACTTCCAGGGATCCAGGGGCAGCCACAGATTCTCTGGGCACCCTGTGGCCTTACCACCAGTTTTTGTTAAGCAAAGAGTCGCTGCCTGTAACTTTTGATAAAATCCTGCAGTTTTCTGAGTGTTTCAGGTGAACCATGCTCCTTTCTTCTCCTTGATTTGAATGCGTCTAGTTAAAATAATATTCTTTGAGTGGGGTGTCCATAATGATTCATGGTGATTGCCAAGACTTAGAGGCAAGAATACAATACAAATGTACAAAATGAATAAGCCAGCTTGTGTAAGAACATTTGGATGAACATCCCAGTAACCTGAGTTTGTATCACGCCCTGGCATGTCCTGCTTTGGCTACACATCTCAGTTCCATGACCATCACTGGGATCTGCCACTGAGGAGCCAACCCAGTTTCTGGAGAGAAGCTCCAATTAAGCAAATCTCTCAGCAGTATAGTTTTTTTCCTAATAGGAGCAGGCTGCTTTGAGCACATTGTTTGGAAGGATATAACCTTGCTTTGCTGACTTTGGGAAAGTCAGCAGTGCAAGAATCCACCCAAGCTGTCCAGCAGATACTTAGGAATTAAGCATGTCATATGAGGAGGAAGCAACACATTTTCTAATCTTTGCCAACCACAGGGAGATTCATCTCTCTTGCATTTTTTGTCCTGAGATGATGACCACGATAAGAACTGACTTAAATCCCACAGACCTTGTTTTTGCTTGCAAATTGGCTTAAGCTCATCCCCTAATCAGGTAATTGAACCGTTTATGTGTCTTGGCTGAATCCCAGTCCGGGTTCATCTCTTATGAAATTATTCCAGGTCATTAACCAGTCTGGTGATCCTGAACCAGTCATTATGGGAAAATACAATGCTTAGGGCGAGAAAAGCAAAGAGGACCAAGGCAGACTTCAGTTAAGAGCTTTAGGCCCTTTGTCTTAGTCTTGGGACAGATCTGTCAGTCTGCTTCCCAGAAGATGTCACAGATTCCCCTCCCCTCCTGCAGCCTGGTTTATAGGGCTGAGCACCCAGTGAGCCTGCATGGGGTCAGGAGTGGGACCAGGACCATGGCAGGGCCACCTCCCTTCCTGCCAGTCCTGGCACCCCCTGAGCCCATCACTCTTGTCCTAGACTATTGTTTGGGGTAGGTCAGGGAAGGGGCAGCACAAGTTAGTGACACACATCAGTCCTAACAGGGCCCTGCTGAGGTGACAATATCCTCAGACCAAAGTTCAGCTCTCTCAGGACTTCACAACCTGCAGCCTTGAGGGGCAACTGAGCCTGGCTCAACAGGGACCATGGTGGCCCAGGAAATTTAAATGTAGAGACAGAAAATTTGGCTCCTTTCCCTGAAGGATCCTGGTTAATACCTTTGTTTCTTTAACTGTGGGAAAATATGCAAAATATTTCTGAAATTCTTTACAACCCCTTCCTTCCACGTGCCACCACGTGGCAGGGAGGCATCAAATATGTGCATTTTGTTAAGAAGGGCTCTGAAGCTGACTTTAAAATTATCTGCCTTGTCCAGAGTCAGGGAGAGCCAGAACATGGCATGAAAACATGACACATCCTCCAGCCCATTCCCTCAGTCTACCATTGCTTTCAACTCAGAATTTCCTGATTTATGGAGTGCCACAATGGTCTGCGTTTGCGTTTCCACTGCTAACTTTTGTGGTGCTTGTTGTTTTACCCTATTGAGTTCTAGGCTGGTGCATAGAAATCCAAGATATTTATGGAATTACCTATTACAGAGCCAAGAGTTTGTGGCATTTTTAGGTGTCTTGCGTGACAGCAGATAATTCCTCCAGTACCTGAACTGACACACCTGAAGGCATTGCTCCAGCTGGATGTATCACACCGTGCTCACCACATTCAGCTTCAGCACTTCAAGCTGCAGTAAAAAAAATCCAAATTAGGTTCTCCTTCATGAATCCAGCTCATTGATTTTAAAGAATTAGCCAATGCCCATGGAATTATTCAAAAACACTTACCTGAGCTATGAACATTAAGGTATTTTTTATACTAAATTTTGCCATCAGGTCCCTTTTTTGTCAGTTCCATATGTTTTTTTATTTCACCAATCCATAAAAATAAGATAAATTCAGGAAAAATTTCTTCCCAGAGCGGGTTGAACAGGCTGCTCAGGGAGGGGGTGGCTGCTTTCAGCACCCTTGGAAGTGTTTGAGAAATGAGCAGTGGCACCCAGAGCTCCGGTCTGGTTGGCAAGGTGGTGTTTGCTCAAAGGTTGGAGACTTTTTCCAACCTTTAAGATTCTCTGAGGCCTGGTGGAAACTCAGAAGACCAGAAGTCTGCTCCACATGTTATCTGAGTCCTGCTGCTTGGCCTGTAGCGGGTTGTGGTATCTCTGGTTTTCATCCAACAATTTCATTATTCCATTTTCATGGGAAATTCTGGGGGATGAGATTAGTGAATCATCACATGCAATGGCCTCACTCCTCCTCTTTCCCCAGTATGAACATGTAAAGTGGCCTCGCTGGGATGACAAAAAAGTCTGGGGAATTTTCTCGGGCAGTGGCAACAGCCTAGGAAAGAACCTAGGAGCAGAGCAGATAGGTGGTCACACACCTGTATCCTCTGCTGAGTATTTACCACCTAAACTCTCACCAGAACATCCAGGTGCATTCTCTTCCTGCAGCTGGAGGCAGAGTTGATATCACAGAATCACAGATTCGTAGAAAAGTTTGGTTTGGAAGGATCCTTAAAGACCACCTCATTCTACACCCCTGCCATGGACAGGGAAACCTTCCACTAGACCAGGTTGCTCCAAAGCCCAACCTGGCCTAGAACTCTTCCAAGGATGGATCATCTACAACTTGTCCTGTTATTTATCTCTGTCTTTGGTATCCTCACCAGCCCTTTTGCTCTCCTTTAATGCATTTCTTGGCAATTTTGACTGAATTTTGCTTTAACAGCTAATCTGCAGCCAAAAGAATATCCAGCCTTAGATAATCATAATTTGGCAGCTGTGCCACAGCCATCACTGTCAAAATGTGTCCACTGTGCAGGAAAATCCAGAGTTTCTCACTAGTACAGTGCTGCACCCAACTGTTTCGTAAAATATGAAGTGATCAGAGGTGGGCCACTGTTCTACAAAGAGATTTTCATATATTGTTGTGCTGAAAATACACAACTGGGGGTTAGAGCTCTTCTAAACAAGTTATTTCCCTAGCATTCAACAAGATAATCATGCTAATTTTGCTCACATTCACCCTCTCTCCTGACCCCTCAGCACTCTTCTAATGGAACCCCAATACATGGAATTATCTGGAATGAGGAAGCATTCCTGGATGGTGAGGAGCGGAATTCTGGTCTGTGTTGGCTCTAGGAATTGGCTGTTATATTCTCCATAAACAAATAGAACTTAAGGCAAACATTTGCTCCTCACACTTTCTCCAGCAAACACAGCTTCAAACATCAGGAGGGAAAAACAAACTCCATGACCAGCCTCTCAGCTTTCCATAACATCTGTGTTCATTTTTCATGTTTTATTTTCCCTCAACCTGGAAGCAAAGCAAAGCAGGAGAAAGCATTAGCATCTAACCACAGTAATTTCCTGAATTCCAGAGAACTGCTGTCAAAACCAAGGATTCACTCACTGCTGGGACATCTGTATCAGATTATTGCACTTCCCTGTTCACGCCTGCATTGTGGAAATCAGCTGCTTCTCCAACCCAGAAGCTGGGAAAAAATGTGTCGGGTTCCTACTGTTTTTCAGTGTATTCTTACTGATTTCCCTCTGCCTCACTTCCCAGATTACTGCCTCTAATCTGTACCATTTTCTCCCACTGACTGTCAAGCTGCTGATAACACACACTTTTCCAGAAATGGATTCTAATTCTTTTCCTCTCTGTATATTTTTATTCTAGTCCCTACCAAAAATGATGATGATGATATTTTTAATGATGACTGATTCCTTGACCTGACTCAGATCTCTACATAGGTGATGCAAGCAGATAATTCACTGTATTCTCCAAAGAATTTTCCATGAGTCTTTGGGAGTCACATATTTTGCCTGATTGAGTCATTAGATCTCAAGATCCCTGATCACCAAGATCAGGATTCATTTCAATAGGTCCTTCTGGGAGTTTGCTTCTGATTTCTGGATTTCTCTTGAGAAACCCTATGGATTAATAAACAGAAGAAATCATGACCCTACCAAATGCCCTGAGATGATTTTTAATGTCCCTTCCAACCCAAACCTCTATGACTTCCAAGGAAATGCTTGACAGGGAAAAAGAGGGAGGTACATGGGATACCCCCAGGCAAAGATGGCCTCTGTTAAATGGTGGCTCTTTGCACATTGGTGATGTCAAAATATCTTCAGACCAAAGTTCAGGTCTCTCAGGACTTCACAGCCTGCAGCCTTGAGGGGCAACTGAGCCTGGCTCAGCAGGGACCATGGTGGCCCAGGAAATTTAAATGTAGAGACAGAAAATTTAGCTCCTTTCCCTGAAGGATCCTGGTTAATACCTTTGTTTCTTTGTCTTTAACCGTGGGAAGATATGCAAAAAATTTCTGAAATTTCTTTCCAACCCCCTCCTTCCACGTGGAACGTATAATTTGAAAGGTACACTCGGTCAATGAGGTTACTTCCTTACTGGTGGGAGATCTGATCCCACTTTTGGGGTTTGGATCTAGCTGGTAAGTCAGAAAATAAGGTGCATGCTACAATAATTGCATGGTTGCTCGAAAGCTTTCAGCTTTGTGTTTAAAAGTTCACCCAACAGTACTGCCCAAGGCCCCTTGGAGCAGCAAAAAAGAGGAGGAGGTGACCATCTCCCCTTCTCAGCAGCCACTGGTTAGGCTGCTGCCCTTCCATGGGATTTAGGAACCACATGGACGATTCCCAAACCCCATCAAAGCTCATTTGCAGAAACAGGACTTGTACCAAAATGCAAAACCACCAGTGAAGGAATTTGGTAGCTGCAGCTCCGTAACCTTTCCCACCTGAACAGCCATCCTTACACTGGCAAGTCTGACTCAAGGCATCTCATTTAAGCTTTGCAAGCCTTGCTATATCCTTGGATGGACATTCACCTGGAAAAATACATCTGCATGCAGCCCCTGGCTCCCAAAGCAGCTGTTCTTCCAAGCTCTGGAGCCCCAGGCACATTTTTCTCTCTCCACTGCCTGTTCTCCTCTTGCCAGCTGAAAGCCCTGCCCTGAAAGGCCATGTTCACGGGCTGCAAGGACAGAGCAGCCCAGGATTACTTAGGAACAGCAAATAAGGCACTGATGCTGCCATCCAAATACCAGAGCCACTGCAATAACGTCATTCCTTCAGCAAAACGTCTCGTATTGGGCCCTCTCTGACCCGTTCACCTCCAGACCAGAGAGCTCTCAGTAATGTGGTTTTGCTTTTACTGGCCAGGACAAATCTGTTGTGCCCTTCTGGCTTCTAAAGCTGAAAATGCAGCCCTGCAGTTACACAAGAGCCAGGGGAAAGAGAACAAAGCAATCCCACATGTGCCCTGCTAAAAACAAACGTCTGGCTAATGCCTTCACATGGCCATTGCTATGCCTGTTGCTAAATTCATTGTTCTTTTAGCTCTGTGGGTTGCATCATATTCAATATTCGGACCAGCAGCTAGAGACATTATTCAAATACATCTCAGATCTGGATATTTACTCAGGTGCAATCTCTTTGTTGGAAATAATATTCCCAGACTAAGCATTACCATCACTCAAGGGGACATTTCTTGTTGGATTAATGGGGAGATTTGCAGAACATGAGGGTTCAAGTAAAAAAATACACAAATGCATTTCTGACTTCCATGGGAACGTCGGGGAGGCTGAGCTGATCAACAAGGTGCTGAAACAGGGATGAGAAGATGTTCTCCTGCTGCTGTCAGTGCTGCCATAGGATTCCACTTTGCAATGGATTCCATTTGATCAGAAGAAAAAAGCCAGGCATTACAGAAGAAATGTAACTCTCTCAACCCCTCACTGCCCATGTTACAGAGCCAAAGAGGCCCTGAAGATTCTGATGGAGAAAGATGGCTGAGCTCAGCTCCAAACTTTGCTTTGAAAAGAAAACAGAGAAACCACCACCAGGAAGTAGGAGACACACAAAGCTGGTGACTGAAGACTTCAGTGCAAGAGAAATTGTCTTGCAGGTGAAGTTTTCACAGGGAGCTGCCCTCATGTCATGGCTGTGCCTCCAGCATGTGTCTCTGCCCTCAGGTCATCAGCTTCAAGCACACATTTTATTGACTCCTAACCTGAGGTGGACATGAGGCGAGGAGCCCAGTCAGGGGATGACCTTCCTTAATGCCACAGAAATAAATGAATCTGAAATTTATTCCCCATCCTTTAGTGTTTTAGGTGGCTTGTTAAAAACAAACAAAAGCCTCACACACACTGAACCCAGATCTTGTTAGTCTGTCACAAGGTAGCTCCTAAACTAACTCTGGTTAATTCCAACTGAAGGCAAAACTGAGGAACACCACCCAGTTTGCAGTCTAATTTTAGTCTGAGCCTGTGCCACTCATTTTTGTGCCATGTTTTAATATTTGCTATTACTTAGTTTAGTTAAATTGAAGCATGGAAACCTGCAAGCTCCTTGTGTTCCCTTAAGAAAGCAAACAAGCTCCTGGGAAAAATTACAATGCGACTTGAACTTATAGAAATAGTACATATTAATTTATATTTATGTGTCATAAAAAGAGAATTGCAAAAAGGCTTCAGTCTGTGGGGCTTTATCAGAATCAAGATCATTACCTTGTTTCTAAAGCACCCTCCTGGCCTAGACTAAAACTCGTGGTCACCTTTTTGCCCCACTTCTGCCAGCAGAGCAACCCCTTGGCCACCCAGCAACACCCTGATGCCCTGCAAGTGTCCCCTGCTCCTGATTGCTAAAGGCAAGTCCTCAAGCCAAACACTCAGGATCCTCTTTGCAAATCCTCCTCTCCTCCCAACATCTCCATTTCTCTACCCAACTCCCTGTCCACCAAAAGATCAGCTGTTGGGACAATCAATGACTTTTTCGAGTTTTCTGGTTATGTTATGACTGACAGGATGGAATGATGTCATGACAACTTCTTTGTGGGCCATACAAGAAGGATATAAATCTATTAGAGAGTGTCCAAAAGAGGGATGTGAAGATGGTGAAGGGTCTGGAGGGGCCATATGAGGAGTGGCTGAGGTCCCTTGCTTGGTTTAGCCTGAAGAACAGGAGACTGAGGGGACACTCATGGGAGTCTGCAGCTCCTCCCCAGGGGCAGCTCTGACCTCTGCTCTCTATGCCAGTGCCTGGGTCCAAGGGAACGGCTGGAGCTGTCCCAGAGAAGGTTTAGGTTGGATTTTAGGAAAAGTTTCTTCCCCCAAAGGGTGCTGGGCACTTCCCAGGCTCCCCAGGGAATGGGCACGGCCCCAAGTCTGCCAGAGCTGTCCCAGGGGAGTTTGGACAACATTTCCAGGGATGCACAGGGTGGGCTTGTTGGGGTGTTTGTGCAGGGACAGGGGTTGAACTGAATGATCCTTGTGTGTCCCTTCCAGCTCAGGGTTCTATGAAGTCCTAGTTTGGTGTCCTTTTCCAAAAACCATTTCTCGGGCTTTTATTTACGAGCCAAAGAATCAACCATGAGAGGCATGACAGAGGGGTGACAAATCAGAGGGGCTTTGGTTCAGGGCTCATTCCATACCTGCCACTTGAAGCAGCTGATGGCCTCGATTTCTAACTGGTAGGAAAATACAGAGTAATGGCAAATAAATGCTGACATTTTGGTGAAGTGAAATTTCGCAAAGAAATAAAACTGCCAACAGAAATATTTTTGTGTGATAACAGAGCAATTCTTTGTTGCAATTTTGACCTTTTGTAGCATTTTTATTTATATATTTGGTTCTGCTGTGATTTATCTCTTATGCTGTTATTTATTTCATTCTATGCATCAGCAACTGCTTTTTTTACACCGTCATTAGCCATTTTTCTGCTAATTGCTAATTCTTCCAGTAATTCTGAAGTAATTTGCCTTATGTTTTGCTCATTCCTCCCTGAAAAAAAAAAAAAGTGTTTTGTAATGTGGGTCTAAAATGCTCTGCCTGGTATTGGAGTGTTTTATTATATGGCTTTTAACAGAGCAAAAGGCAAA
Organism: Anomalospiza imberbis; assembly: GCF_031753505.1. Taxonomy (NCBI): domain Eukaryota; kingdom Metazoa; phylum Chordata; class Aves; order Passeriformes; family Viduidae; genus Anomalospiza; species Anomalospiza imberbis. The sequence continues at coordinate 70,067,502 of NC_089684.1, forward strand.
AAAAAAGAACATCCCTGAGGAATGCTTCATTTTGAGCACATCAGCATTCCCACTGAAATAACAAACATGTCCCACCATCCCTATAAACCACACTTATCTGCTTGTTCTATCTACTCATCCCACCTGCTGTGGCCTCCCAGGCAGCAGCATGGCACTTGGAGCTCTTCCCCTCCCACACAGCAGCTCCAGCCTCTCTCCTTGGCTCCTGCCCACTGGATCAGGCTGGGGCTGAGACATGGGGTGGAGGCCTGCACCTCCTGAATGCCCACATTCCTTGTGTGTCCATAGGCACTCATGGCTGATGGTTCGGAAGATGCTTTACCACCTCACTTTATGCCCTGGAAGATGCTTTGCCACCTCACTTCATCCCCGTTGTTTTTTTGGGTTTGTTTTTTTTTTTTGTTTGGAGGGGCTCCAATTTGCCTCAGTCTCCCTCCTCCACTTGCCCTGTCAGCTCTTGCATCCAGGAAGCCAAAATAATTTCTGGTTCTCAGGGAGCTCACTGTAAATCACAGCAGGGAGCTGCCAAAGCACCTGGCCTGCACTAAGAGCACGGTCAGAAAGGAGTTCATGAGCTTGGTCATTCTTTCCCCAAGGGAGGGCAGTGAGACCCCGCCTGCACTGCTGCATCCAGCTCTGGGCTCCTCTGCACAGGAAAGATGTGGACGTGGTGGAGGGGGTCCAAAGGAGGCCACAGAAGTTCCCCAAGGGCTGGACCACCCCTGCTATGGAAACAGCCTGAGAGATTTGGGATTGTTCAGCCTGGAGAGGCTTAGGACCCCTTCCTGTACCTCAAGGGGCTCCAAGGGAGCTGGAGAGGGACTGAGGACAAGGGATGGAGGGACAGGACACAGGGAATGGCTTCCCACTGCCAGAGGACAGGGATGGACGGGATATTGGGAAGGAATTGTTCCCTGTGAGGGTAAGGATGCCCTGGCACAGGGTGCCCAGAGAAGCTGTGGCTGCCCCTGGATCCCTGGAAGTGCCCAAGGCCAGGCTGGATGGGGCTTGGAGCCACCTGGAATAGTGGAAGTTGTCCCTGCCCATGGCAGGGGTTGGAAAGAGATAGTCGTTGATGTTCCTTCCGACCCAAACCATTCTGTAATTATTTTTCCTTTTTTTTTTTTTTCCTATTCAGTTGCTCCAAAATTAAATTACAAACCTGCAAGAGGAAGGTAATAAATTGCTCTCTTCATCAGCTAACAAGGAGCAAAGAAAGTTCAGACTCGACCAGCAACCTTCCAACCCAGAGGACAGGGAGTCCACAGAAGGAGGAGAAAGCCACCATGGAGGAAGGTTTTGGAAAAGCCAAATCCATCTTCAGGAAAGGGGCTTGGACCAGATCTCCACTGTGTGCTCTGGGATCACAGCACTCGAGTAGGGGAGCAAAGAGTTAAAAACCAAACCATACTCAGAGCAGCCACACTCACATGAAAAGGAGAAAACTGGGAAAAAATAGTAAATGTCGTGAGATGTGATAGTGGCTGGGATGGGCTGTGGGAGCAGGAAGGCAAACGGAAAGGGAATTGTAATCCATATCTGAGCAGGTTTAGGTAGATATCATTAGGGGATGCTCAAAGTTTCTTTGCCCCCCCCCCTTTATCATTCAGTTAACAAAAACTGTTTTCTTCTCCTTCCTGCCTCATTTATTAAGCCATAAACATTCATAGCATAGCCTGATTTTTCCTAGACTTAAATACAAAAATAGTAACAAAATATGCATTAATCACAAAGACTTCACTTACATCAACAAAAAGAATTCACCCCAACAAATTCAAAATAACTTCTTAGAATCATTTAGGTTGAAAAACAGTAACATCACAACACCAACAAAGGTGGACAAATTACACACACACCACCCCTCATTCACAATTAAAATCAAAATTCCCCACATTTCTAATGCTCTGCAGCAATTGCCCAGTTCAGGTTTTGTTCATTACATCTCCCAGTTATTGTCCTGATCTCAAATTTCTCCAGATCCCCCATGTTTGGAAACAAAAGTTGCAGCAGAACAGGTTTGAAGCATCCCTTGCAATCACTTTTAGCTCATTTTAATGTGCCTGAAGACCTGGGAGCAGCCCAGGAGCCAGCAGAGCTGGACAGGACCTCAGAGGGACAAGTAGTGAAGATTGATCCTGACATTCCAGAGGATTTTTGGATGCCCTGCCCAAGGCAAGGCAAACCCACCTTTACAAACACTTAAATATTATGAATTTGCCCCTGCTCTGCATTGGTTATGAGCAGGACCCATTTGTCCCAGCTCTGGATCCAGGAGATGCTGCAGGCAGATGCACCATGGGTAATCTTCCTTTGCAGAGCAAGGGCAGAGTCACAGAATCATGGTTTGGGTTGGAAAGGACCTTAAAGATAATTTATTTCCAACCCCTGCCATAGGCAGGGACACCTTACACCCACTCTCCTTGACATAAACCCCAGAGTGTTTGCAAATGTTGATCAAAATCCTTTAAGCTCTGGTGCCTTGAACCAAAAAATTGCCTTTCCTTTCCAAGATTTGGGCATAACATGTAATTACAGCGTGACAAACACTGTTCATCAGGAGTGTGTCTTTTTATCTAAAGAGCTCTGTTCACATCACCAAGTGGCACTACCTCAATCCCAGGATAACCTCTGCACCAAAAGGGTAAAAAAAGAGGGAGGAAAGGGATGAAGGGCATTAAGAGGGAAGAGCTGAACGTGCTGACTGGCAAGATCCCAGGTGCTCACACATCTCTGCATGTGTTTGCTTCAAATTCCTCCAAGCAGACCTACCCCAACACTTTTATTTGGGTTTAAGTGCATCAACACAACCCTGTTCCTCATTAGTTTAAATTAACCATAATGGCCCTGATTTGGAGAGAAACAGATGAAAAGCAAGGAGGTGACAGGATGGCAGTGAGCTCTGATGTGCTTTAGCTGAGCTGCACTGACGGCACAGGATGTGATCTCTCCCTGCCCTGCTGGGGAGGGCAAAGGCACCAGTGCAACCTCAAGGGTTTTCTGTGTGGTTGGGGCAGATGTGGCAGCCCCCAGGCTCTTACCCCCACCAAAAATTGCCCCTTCCTCTCTCCCATCCCATCCTTGCACCCCATTCAAACCCTGCAGTCCATGCCAGCTCCAACCTCTCAGCAGCAGGGACAAGTCGTGTTTGGAGACATCGGGAGAGGAGGGGAGCTCACCCAGGGAGGGCAGGTGTGGATTCTTTCGCTTCTTTTTTGCCAGGGTTGGGATTAAATGTGTGAGATGGTATTTCTTGTTCAGACTCAGATGTTTATCTGTTCTTATCTCTGTTACAGTCTCACAAACCCTGAGTTCTACAGCACTTCACTCTAACAAATTAAAAATGGAGCCCTGTCTCTCTCTCTACACGGCTGTTTAATGATAAACTGTCCAACTAAGAAATGACACCTAAATTATGTTTACTTTTAACCCAATAACCAACCACCCGTGGCTGCAATGTGGACTTTTTTATCCAATTACACAAAACCACCCACACCCATGGAGAAGAAGGTGAAGAAGAAGGACCAACCCCTGCCCTAAAACCTCCATCTTGTTTTATATATATATTACTATATTCTAAAACCTTAAACTCTGAGTTTTCCACCCTGTGACATTACACACTTCTATCCAAACTCCACACCCACAATCCCAGTTCTGTCATTCCATTTTGGAAAACTTCTCCACGGCCTCAGGCCAAATGCAGTGTTCTCCTGGGGGTCAGTGCCTGTCAGCACAGAAAGTCTGAAATTCTCAGTAACCAGGGTTCCAACAGGCAGGATCAGGGCAGACACAAAATCTTCACCCCAATGAACCTCGCTTTTCTTCCTACGTGGTTAAAATCCCGCTGTACATGAGGAGCTTCAGTCAAGACTTCACTTTGGAGAGAGGCACATGTTTTCTTTATCTCTGGGTGTCACTGGATAGATTAGATGAGATAAATATATCTCCACAGCAATCTCTGTTGCTGCAAAGATAGGGCTGCAAAATTCCATGGATGAGATCTTCCCATGCTGAGTTTAGCATCCAAGTAAGAAACAATCCTTCATTTTGGTGGCTGACATGTTTTCATAAAAACATAAGGAAAATGAATTTGACCTCAAGTGTTGGGTGCTTGAGCTTTTTTTAAAATTCACATTAAAAAAGCTGTTAAGTGTTTGTTGGGTGGGTTATTTTAAGCAAAGCCATCCTTATGAACACTTTCCTTTTGAAGTATTTGTTCCTATTTTCTTGTATTTTCAAGTTCTCTTGTTCTCAGCAGGGCCAAAAACCCAGCTCAAGGAAATTGGGTGAAATCTTAAGGAAGAAAAAAGTGCATGAAAGAAATTAGGAAAATCAAAAATGTGTCATTTCCTGCAATGATTGTCAAGGGAAATAAAGAATTAAATAAGCCATAATATTTTTTTCCACTCTCATACCCAGTGAATCTACAGATCTCCCATGCTCTGACAGCACCAGTCAAATCATCCCACTCTCCACTTGGCCTGCCGTTTGAAACAACTATTTTTTCAAGAAAAAAAAAAGTTGAAAAATCATGGATAAACACACTCCAAGGAAATATTTCCTGTGTACAGTAGAAAGAAGCTGAGGGAGAGCCCGTGTTCACCAGCAGGGTCAGTCCCCATCACAATGTATGGAGGCAGGTCACCGGGAGGAAACCAGTGTAAACAGGATCTGCTTTTATCAGTGGGAAAAAACCTCAGCCCTGTTTAAATTAGCCAGAAATATGTTCCTATATATTATACTTCTATGTTATAATATGTTAAGCTGCTGTGTCCAAGCTTTGCTGCAGGGTTCAGTCATGGTAGGGAGCTGTCCCCAAATGCAAGACCATGACTGTCCCTTCTGCTTTGGGAAAGAGCTCATGATGGGATGCTTGCACCCCGAGGAGGATGCCTGGACTGAGGGGTCAGGATTGGGAGAACAGAGTTCGGCATGGGAGGGATGCTGGAGGCAGGACCACAGAGGAAACCTGGCAAGGCATCCTTCTGATGGGATGCTGGGGGTGAACTGTCAGACTGGCAGAGCATTCTCCTGGTGGGGTGCCGGGGCTGAGCTGTGCACGGCATCTTCCTGGTGGGATGTTGAGGCTGGCAGGGACATGCCAGCCGTATAGGACGTCCTACGACGAGATGCCAGGAGAGGGGCATGCCAGCCTGGCAGGGCATCCTCCTGCTGGGATGCAATCCCGGGGCTGCCAGCACAGGTGTTTTCCAGTGGGATGGTGGTTCCAGTGGGATGGTGGTTCCAGAGGGATGGTGTTTCCAGTGGGATGGTGGTTCCAGAGGGATGTGGTTCCAGTGGGATGGTGGCTCCAGTGGGATGGTGGTTTGCATGGGATGGTGGTTCCAGTGGGATGGTGGTTCCAGAGGGATGGTGGTTTCCATGGGATGGTGGTTCCAGTGGGATGGTGGTTCCAGTGGGATGGTGGTTCCAGTGGGATGGTGGTTCCAGAGGGATGGTGGTTCGAGTGCGATGGTGGTTCCAGTGGGATGGTGGTTCCAGAGGGATGTGGTTCCAGAGGGATGTGGTTCCAGTGGGATGGTGGTTCCAGAGAGATGGTGGTTCCAGTGGGATGGTGGTTCCAGTGGGATGGTGGTTCCAGAGGGATGGTGGTTCCAGTGGGATATGGTTCCAGAGGGATGGTGGTTCCAGAGGGATGGTGGTTCCAGAGGGATGTGGTTCCAGTGGGATATGGTTCCAGAGGGATGGTGGTTCCAGAGGGATGGTGGTTCCAGAGGGATGTGGTTCCAGTGGGATATGGTTCCAGAGGGATGGTGGTTCCAGTGGGATATGGTTCCAGAGGGATGGTGGTTCCAGAGGGATGGTGGTTCCAGAGGGATGTGGTTCCAGTGGGATATGGTTCCAGAGGGATGTGGTCCCAGTGGGATACGGTTCCAGAGGGATGTGGTTCCAGTGGGATGTGGTTCCAGAGGGATGGTGCCTCCCGCGCTTTCCCCGCAGCCGCGGGACCCGCGGGCGGGCGGGACCCGGGCCCGCCGGGCAAACCCTGCGCTCTGCTGCCCTCTGGCGGTGACGGACGGGAGCGCCGCACCCCGGGGCTGCACCCCGGTTCTGAGTGACCGCTCCGGGCACAGCACCCCGGTTCTGAGTGACCGCTCCCGGGGCTGCACCCCGGTTCTGAGTGACCGCTCCCGGGGCTGCACCCCGGTTCTGAGTGACCGCTCCCGGCACAGCACCCCGGTACTGAGTGACCGCTCCCGGGGCTGCACCCCGGTTCTGAGTGACCGCTCCCGGCACAGCACCCCGGTACTGAGTGACCGCTCCCGGCACAGCACCCCGGTACTGAGTGACCGCTCCCGGGGCTGCACCCCGGTTCTGAGTGACCGCTCCCGGCACAGCACCCCGGTACTGAGTGACCGCTCCCGGGGCTGCACCCCGGTTCTGAGTGACCGCTCCCGGCACAGCACCCCGGTACTGAGTGACCGCTCCCGGGGCTGCACCCCGGTTCTGAGTGACCGCTCCCGGCACAGCACCCCGGTACTGAGTGACCGCTCCCGGGGCTGCACCCCGGTTCTGAGTGACCGCTCCCGGCACAGCACCCCGGTACTGAGTGACCGCACCCCGGCACAGCACCCCGGTTCTGAGTGACCGCTCCCGGGGCTGCACCCCGGTACTGAGTGACCGCTCCCGGCATAGCACCCCGGTTCTGAGTGACCGCTCCCGGGGCTGCACCCCGGTTCTGAGTGACCGCTCCTGGGGCTGCACCTCTGTTCTGAGTGCTCCTCCTGGGGCTGCACCCTGGTTCTGAGTGATCCTCCTGGGAGCTAAACCCCAGTTCTGAGTGATCCTTCTGGGGCTGCACCCCAGTGCTGAGTGACCACTCCTGGGACTGCACCCCACTACAGAGTGATCCTCCTGGGATTGTACCCCAGTGCTGAGGGATCACTCCCGGGACTGCACCCCAGTGCTGAGTGATCCTCCTGGGACTGTACCCCAGTGCTGAGTGATCCCTCCCGGGACTGCACCCCAGTGCTGAGTGATCCTCCTGGGACTGTACCCCAGTGCTGAGTGATCCCTCCCGGGACTGTACCCCAGTGCTGAGTGATCCCTCCCGGGACTGTACCCCAGTGCTGAGTGATCTCTCCCGGGACTGCACCCCAGTGCTGAGTGATCCTCTTGGGAGCTAAACCCCAGTTCTGAGTGGTCCCTCCTGGGGCTGCACGCCTGTTCTGAGTGACTCCTCCTGAGGATGCACCCCAGTGCTGCGAGACTCTCCCGGGGGCTGCCTCCTCCCAGAGCGTGCCTGAACCCCCTCCATCACCATCTCGCCTGGACCCCCTGAATCATCTGTCCTCTCCCCGCCTGCTCTGCTGCCGGTTTCACTCTGCCCCGGGCTCGCCTCGTCCTGCAAAGCAGCTCTGCTGCCGCTGCCGCCTCCTCCTCCTCCTCCTCCTCCTCCCCCGGCGGCACCTGACGCGCGGGGCTCCCGCCCGCCCCCGGCCCGTCCGGCCCCTCCCGCCGCTCCCGGTCCGAGCGCGAAGCCGCGGAGCCGCCGGGCGCTGCCGGCCGTGCCCAGCGCAGCCCCCGGGGCATGCGAGGGCGGCGGGGGGGCTCTGACCGCGCTGCCCCCCCGGGCGGGCCGGCGGCGGGGCTGAGCGGCAGGCACAGCGGGGACGGGGGGCAGCGCGGACGGACGGCGTGAAGCGGGCGGGGGGCGACGGGCAGCGCGTCCTGCCCTCCCTCCCTCTGTCTCCATCCCTCCCTCCCTCCACCCCGGCCGGGGGAGCGAGGTGCGGAGCGCGTCTTGGCGGGGGCTGCCGGCCGGGGATCATGCTGGGGGAGCTGCGCCTCGGCACCGCTTTCTCCTCGCCCTCAATGGAGCCCGGACTTTTTCTACAATGACTTTCCCCGAGCTGAGCAATGGCAGCTTGAGTGGGAACCGGACGGGACAAGGCAGCCAGAGCGCTGCCAACCGGTCCTGGGGGCTGGAAGGGGAGGAGACCCCCGAGGGCAACGGCACCACGCTGACTTTCGCCTTGGATGTGCAGGCGGTGGGCGTCGGGGTCTTCCTGGCCGTCTTCATCCTCTCGGCCATCGTGGGGAACATCCTGGTCATCCTCTCGGTGGCTTGCAACCGGCACCTGCAGACGGTCACTAACTACTTCATCGTCAACCTGGCCATCGCCGACCTGCTGCTCAGCACCACCGTGCTGCCCTTCTCGGCCACCCTGGAGGTGTTGGGCTTCTGGGTGTTCGGGCGCATCTTCTGCAACATCTGGGCAGCGGTGGACGTGCTGTGCTGCTCTGCCTCCATCATGAGCCTGTGCATCATCTCCGTGGACAGGTACATCGGCGTCAAGTACTCCCTCAAGTACCCCACCATCATGACCGAGAGGAAGGCGGGGGTCATCCTCGTGGTGGTCTGGCTCTCCTCCATGGTCATCTCCATCGGGCCACTGCTGGGCTGGAAGGAGCCGCCGCCGCCGGATGAGAGCATCTGCAGCATCACAGAGGAGCCGGGCTATGCCCTGTTCTCCTCCCTCTTCTCCTTCTACCTGCCCCTCATGGTCATCCTGGTGATGTACTTCAGGATTTACGTGGTGGCCAGGCGGACCACCCGGAGCCTGGAAGCAGGGGTCAAGAAGGAGAGGAACAAGTCCATGGAGGTGGTGCTGCGCATCCACTGCCGCAGCGTGCTGGAGGAGCCTCTCTCCAGCACCCGGAGCAAGGGGCACAACTTCAGGAGCTCCCTCTCCGTGCGGCTCCTCAAGTTCTCCCGGGAGAAAAAAGCAGCCAAGACTCTTGCCATCGTCGTGGGTGTTTTCATCCTCTGCTGGTTCCCCTTCTTCTTCATCCTGCCTTTTGGTAAGTGACCCCATCCCAGCCCCGCTGCCTGGGGCTGAACTCCTGGGGACCTGCTCCTTGGGACAAACTTTTCAGGACACAACTCATGCATAGGAATGAGGGATAGGTGACTGATAGGTGAATAAACCAGCAATGAATTAATTCAATTAATTATCACTTATTCAATATTTATTAAGCAAAGTCATATAATCAATCAAAGTGGATAGCAAGTGAATAAAATAGCAACATAATAATTGCTTTAATTAATTCATTCTGCATTCAGCATTTTAACTAATGAAGTTTAGGCTAAGGAGGAAGCAGCTCTGTTTCAAACAGGCTGTTTCTATGACACGGTGGTCTCCAACAACAGTTTTGCTGTCTTCTCGTTCTCCCACTTTGGGAACTGCACCTGGATAAGACCCTGTGGGTCCAGGGCTCCCACCTCTGTTGGACATGAGTGAGGTTTTATCCCTTCAAGGAGTGCATCAGAGCCTGAAGCACAAACCTTAACTTCCTGGCTTGCTGCTGTTGTGCAGGGACCTGGAGCAGGACTGGGTGTTATCCATAAGGGTGATGGGTGAAGATCCCATGTGGTTTTCCAGGTCTGATCCACCACCCCTAGGAGCTGTGGCCCTGCTGTAGTGCCCGTGTGCCCATTTAGGGCTGTCTCTCATGTTGTGCTCTAAAGTTTTGGCAAGTTGGTTGCAAAAAAGATGCTCCCCCCTGCGTGCAGGGGAGGCTGAGCAGGCACAGAGCCCACCAGGGACCTGTGATGTCCAAAGCAACGTCCCCTTCCAGCACCAGGGACCCAGGATGTGCAGGGAAGCCATTGCTCCTCATCCTGACAGCAGGCACCCAGCTCACAGAACCTGATTAACCCTCTGGAATGCTGTAGCTAAACCTGGAGCTGGGAAGAGAGAGATTAAAATAATTCCTGAGTATCGGCAGCAGCCTTTGCACAGAGCTCAGCAAAGCAGAGAGGTCTGTCATTCCATCTGCCAGCTGGGACCCACGTGTCCCACAGCCCATGGGGGACTTGTGTCCCACCAACCCTGCAGCCACAGGAACATTCATCACAGCTGGGGCTGCACTTTTTCTCAGGGTTTTTCAAATCCTCTTGCTCGGGGCTGCCTCTCAAGTCAGTGGGAGCAGCATCTGTGACTGCAGGACAGATTTTGACCTGCTGAGGTTTTCAGCTCCCTCCAGCACTGGGGCTGTTTCCCTGGGCTGTGTCCCGAGGCACAGCTGGAGCCCAGGGACACCCTCCAGTGGGATAATCCCCTGGGATCCATGGTGCCTGGAGAGCTGAGGTGTCCCTGGAGTGGTGAATCAGGGCTGTGCATGTCTGCTCTCACCATGCTGTTGTCTGGTGCCTCTGCTCCAGGGTCTCCTGTGGATGAGGGTGGTGTTCGGGGGGGTTGGCTCAGCTCTCCACGGGGGTGAAATCATTGCTGTGAGGAATTTTCACCCTGTGGGAGCATTGCAGTTGATGGTATAACTCAGGCAGAGAGCAGTAAAACTGCACTGAACTCCTCTCCCTGCAAGACCAGGGATGAATTATCCCATTTGACCGTGCCTCAGTTTCCCTTTCAGTGATCAGGTGTATTGGGGGGAACGGAGGGGACGTGGTGTAACCTGCAAATACACAGTTTGGGATTCGTGGGGCTCAGGGAGATGCCAGTCCTTGAAGGCTGAGCTCCCTGAGCAGCCCCATTCTGATATTCCCTTTCTTGGCCAACCAGGGCAGGAACCAGCTCTAAACCTCATTTGCACCTTTTACACCTAAAAATCACGAAATCACGGAATTATTTGGGATAAAAGAGACTTTAAAGATTGTCTAGATCCAACCACCTGACAACCTTCCAGCTAATGAAGCTGGAAATCGGGATCCTGTTCCTCTGAGCTACTCCCAGTACTTCGAAATAGAGAAGGATCCTCAGGCAAATACTTTTCAGTAGAAAAAATTAATTTTATTTTGTTTTACCATATCTGTTCTGCCTCGAGACCCTCGTGCCAGCTTGTCTGCTGATGTAAATCAGAGAAGTCAAAGGAGGCACACTGAATTCCACAGCTAAAAATCCTAAGTTCATTCTTTAGGTGCCTCCCACGAACCCATTTGTTTCCACCAAGCACACAACTGGCCATGTCCTTTATAAACATGGCTTTGATCTTTGCTTCCTGCCATATTATATGTATAATATAAACACGGCAAAAGTTCATTTATTTTATGACTACAAAATATGCTGCCTCTGATTTCCCCACCCTCCCCTTTATTAATGGCAATTTCCTATTCAAATCTGAGAATCGCTCAATGCTGTCAAGAAGGGAACAGAAACTTCTAATCTTGGATTTTACAGCTCAGGAGACAGGTCTGAAACTTGCAGAAATCAGTAAATTTTACTGTGAATCCACAAGCTGAAACATGCTGGGGCCAACTCTGCTAAAAAACGAGGTTGTAAGTGATAAAATAGAGTGGGTTTTATTTATTTCATAAGACAAAATTAGGTGAAATAATTCAGGACCAACTGAAAATGATATTGATATACACCTTAAATGAAAGTGAAAGTCCTGTGAAAAACAAAATAACTTTCAATTGAAGAGCAATGTATTGTTTCAACTTCAGAGTAAATTGGAATTTATTAAAATTCGGAGACATTTCAAATTGAGCCTTCAAATTGCATTAAAGTGAGATGAATAAGTGATCTGTTTTCTTCTGAAAACATCCAAATGTTTTGACTTCTTTTTTTCTCTCTTTGACATGAATTTGCAGGAAGTCATCATTGAGTCACACTGTTCACTGATATCTGATTAAAATTTCTAGTAAAATTAAATTTTTCAAGTGACAAAAGACTCTCAGCTCCACTTTAACGTCCTTCAGCACTCGGAAACTTCCGCACTCGCGCCGTCCTCGGTGTCTCTGAGTCTGCACACATCTTTGCCACTCTGCAGAGTAGCTCCCACATTTGTTCACAGGAGCAATATTCATCACATTGGTGCCAAAAAGCTGAAATAACCCAAAATTTCAAAGAGAAACAGCTATGTGTGTGCCAAATGCTGTCAGCCATTTCTCCACGCTCAAATAATCTACAATGATTTTTCTTTAAATCAGCTCAAACTCCCCAATACCGCCACAGTCTATTTATCAGCTGAGTAATTTAACTCCCTCTTGGATGTGTGATCGCAGTCCCTGAGCACGGGATGTTATCACCAGGAGTTTAAATACCATTAACAGCTTCTGTGGCTAATGAGGATCTTTAGCAGCGAGTCGTTCATCCCAAGATGAAATCCTAGTTTGTAGTTTGCGTTTGGGTCCTGCCTTTGCCGAGTGTGGAGAGCAGTGGAGCTCTCCTGGGCTGCTGGGAGGTGGTTCTGGGGTTTGTGGCAGGGTTCCTGTTCCCTGAGCAAACACCTGCCAAGAGAATTTACCTGGAGACTTTTCAGAGATGTAGGGCCAGGAGTTTGAGGCTGGTTTGTAGCACAGAGTTCATCTCCCTTTGGTTGTTTCAGGCCACGGAGATGCTCCAGGGGCTGGGGCTCCGCTCTGGAGCCAGGCTGGGAGAGCTGGGGGTGCTCACCGGGAGAGGAGAAGGCTCCAGGGAGAGCTCAGTGCCTAAAGGAGGCTGATAAAAGGAGGCAGACCAACTTCTTATATGGGCAGAAAGTGATAAGACAAGGGGCAGTGGTTTTAAACTGACAGAGGGCAGGGATAGATGGGATATTGGGAAGAAATTCCTCCCTGTGAGGGTGGGGAGCCCTGGCACAGGTGGCCCAGAGAAGCTGTGGCTGCCCCTGGATTTCTGGAAGCGTCCAAGGCCAGGTTGGAGCAACCTGGGATAGTGAGATTTGTCCCTGCCCATGGCAGGGGTTGTGTTGCTGGTCCCTTCCAACCCAGACCATTCTGTGGTGGTTCTGTGACTACAAAAACATCCAGGCACAGCTAATGAGCTGATGGTGTCTGCACTGCAGGTATTTGCAGAAAAAGTGGGATATATCCTCGTCTGGATTTTTTACTCGATGATCTCTGAGGGCTTTTTCAACTTTAACAATTCTGTGGCTCTATAGAGGTTTCACTGGCTCTTCTGCTAATGGAAAATCCTGTCAAAAATTAGGTTCTGGATTTGTCCTTGCAGTAGGACACCTATGCCAGGTGGTCAGGGAACCAGAACCCACTACAGGTAGATAGTAACCTGCTTTCTCAAACCTGACCCAGGAGGACATAAGTGAGAGTAGGAGGAGGGATGGAGGCCTGATTCCCATCACTCTTCAGCTGGGGAGCACCTGAAGCTCAATGTGAGTTCTTAGACAGGACCATAGCAGGAGCGGAGGTCAAGACCTTCTCCATCGGCACCTCAGAAGGATCTAGGAGGAAACAGCCATCCCTTGGGAGCAAGGATGGACTAGCTGGTATCCAGGATGGTGATTTATGTACCTCAGCGCCTGTGTTTTTTAAGCATGGTCTAGTCTGGGCTCCCATAGTGGGCTCCCATGTTTGTTATCCTTTAGATTTGGTCAGAAATCAAGACTGGTGTGAGAAAGAAAGACACGTAGTGAGAAATGAAGAAACACCTTAGTGCCACACAAGGGTGAAGGCCACAACCCGAGGCTCCCTTGACCCTGTCCATCCACAAGCAGCAGGTTACCCAGACTAGGAATGCCTGAAGAGATTCCTGAGCATGGATAAAACCCCCCAGGCTGACAGTCTAATCTTTCCCTTGGGTTGGTGACTTGCTGTGTTTGCAGTGGAAGCTGCTGCTCATTTCCAGGTACGTTTCAGAAGAACAGTGAACTGGCTTTTCCACCTGCACCCTGAAGGAAAGGCAGCTGCTACACCAGCCAGGCTCTGAAAGGCTTCAAGCCAAAATATAAATATATTTTTAGTTGCTGTTTGACATAGGGCAGGAGCACTTTCACAAAGCATTTTGCAGAGCTGCAGCAGTGCTCAACTTCAGGAAGAGCCACTTGTAAAATAAATGATGGGGAAAACACTATGAAAGCACATTTCATGAGATGTGAGACCATGTTCTGGTAGAAATTGAGAATCTAATTCTACTCTGATAAAAGAGCATTTAGCATGGTTTCCTAATAGAAAAAGGGCTTTTGTTGCCACTCTGTGCCTGTGATGAACTCACCATCTGGTGAACTCTTTTGTGATTAGAATCACAGAAGGGTTTGGGTCGGGAGGGACCTGAAAGTTCATCTCACTCCACCCCTGCCATGGGCAGGGACACCTTCCACCAAAGCAGGTGGCTCCAAGCCCCATTCCCTCTCCTGACCTGGTCACACTGCTCTGGACGGAGCCCATCATCAACCCCAGTCGCATTTCAAAATGTGCTCAAAGTGCTCGACAGGTGGGACAGATGGGTGAAGGACTGAAAACTCCTTTACTCTCCCTCACATAAGCAAGGTTCAGAGCGAGCTCAGCACCTGGTTAGACATCACAAAATACTGAAAATCTACCACAAGACACAATCCCAGGAAAAACCCAATCTTCTTTAGTGTTGTTGTGCACAGGACCTGATAAAAAATGTGATTTTAAAGTAGAAGGATAAAAGTGCATTTAATTACTTTGTCAGGGCAGTTCCTTGTATCTCTTGAAATTTTCTGAGTTATGGTGGAAGTGGCTGAACTGATGTAGAGAAAGGAATGCAAATTGCTCTGGAATAATTATCTATGGCCAAGAGCATCAGATCAAACTGGAACAAGAGCAATTGGGATGAACCATGACATCTGCCACATGTTCCCCATTGGTCCTGGTCCACAGGAACCATACATTGATTAAAAACACCAGCAAAGACACTGGTGGTGTCAAAAGCTGCTGGTACCAAGCTCTGGTTGCATTTATCCAGTCAAGAGGCACCACAGGATGTTCTCATCAAATGGAACATCCAAATTGCCATGCGAAATTACCATAAATTTATTAAATTATAGGGGATGGATGGATGGATGGATGGATGGATGGATGGATGGATGGATGGATGGATCTTCCAGCCCATCTCCCTTTCTCAAGAATAGAACATTTGCCCCCAAACCATTCCTGAACCATTTCAAGACTATTCTTAAAGCATTAAAGTGAGGGGAAATCCACTGTTTTCCTAGAAAATTTTTGCTTTTGCTTCAGCAGCCCTCAAATGGGATTTCTGCTTCTCTTTTTCCCACGCATTAGCATCAGGGCTGTGTAGCAGCCTGCCAGAGTGTCATTCCTGGGGCATGACAGCAGGGATGTGTGCAGTGGGAAAGGCACAGGGACACGTGGGGATGTGCAGCCCTCTGGGACGGCACTGGGGGAGCAGTGGATTCACCTGCAGGGATTGTGTCTGTCTAGAGAAACTCTGTGGAAAAACAACCTGGGAGCTGGGTTTCTCTCCAGGGAAAACACATTTCCATCCTGCAGGAGGGGCACAGGAGACAATTCCAAGTAGGCACATGGATAACGAGCCTGTGAGTAAATTATGCAGCCAAAGCATTAGACAGTGTTGATTCCCTCCACGTGCTCGAGTGCAGAAGACATCAGGGTGCAGAAAAACACCAAAACACTCCATGTTTGTTTGGAAATAATCAACCAAAACCAATTATTTGGAGCCCAAGTGTTTCCTACCTGTGTGGGAAGCCAGGGGTGGACAGAGGGGCCCAGTGCAGTTTCTGCTGTTGTAACAGATGCCTTATTCTGGACCTCAGTTAATGATTTGGACACCCAGATTTGAACATCTGCTCTCCTTGTGCCTGACCAAAGCAATGCAGTGATTGGAAGCAGGACCCAGATATTCCATGACTTTTGCAAGGGATTATTCTGCTTCCAGTCCACCCACTACACCACCAAATAAAACTATTTAAAGCCAAATGTCCATTTTTATATGGCAGAGTCCTGACGCATCTCGAGGCAGTTGCTATAAGGAGTGTACCACAAACAGGGAAAAAATAGACCCTGAAAAAACTGAAACTACTGGGATTCAGTGAGCAAAATGTTACAAAATCTCTCAACAGGAGTTTTGGAACCAATACCAGAATGCACCACATAACAGTAAATTCATCTATATTAAGCTGGGTTTGATGGCTTCATTATATTTGACAAAACAAGTGTATTTCCTTGGGAAAGCAACATGAATTATCTTCTGATGGATCAATAGGAGTTTTACCTGCTGTGATACCTGCTGTGATTACTGTGCTGTATTCTAGGTAGGGCTGATAGCACCTTTTAATATTAAAGGACCCTTCTGGGATAAAGTCCCAGTTTCTGGTGCCAAATATTATCTATCAGGTGAAATTTTCCATTCTCTGTCTCTGTAACAAACTGAGTTTGTTCTGCCAAATGTGAGACAACTTGAGATGAACAAACCTGTGAAAGATGACAGGCAAAACACAGATTTTGGTTCTTGGGGTCTCTATCCTTGCAGGTGCAAAGCAGGAGATTTATTTCCATCATTCCTTATGGGATAACTTGCTGTATTGATTCTATGGTTGTAGTGAATCAGCTTTGTTCACTGATTAGGATTTTTTCACTGGTATTTAGGAAGAATTCCTTCATGGAAAGGGTTGTCAAACACCAGCAAAGGCTGCCTGGGCAGTGGTGGAATCCCCACCTCTGGAGGGAATTAAAAACCATGTGGATGTAGCACTTGGAATGGTTGGTTTTTGTGATCTTACAGGGCTTTTCCAACCTTAATGACTCTGTGATTCCCTGATTCTACTTCTGCCTGTCCTGCATTCTCTGGTTTGGTGCTCTGTGAAACTGTCACATGGAAACAGAAGGCTGCACTTCTCCCTGCACCATAACTTATGGGTGAGATCAGCCCAGGGATGGATTAACTGGAGTGGCTGGAACAGGAGATGGTTTTTAACTGCTCCTAATGAATAGCCTTTCTCCAAGAGGACTCGTAGCTGATGCCTTTGGAGCCAAGCCCAAGAACCACCAGATCTGGTGGCAGAAAACCAGCTGCCAGCTTGATCAAGAGAGGGCATTTCCTCCTCCTGGGCCATTTCCAACCCGAGGCAATTCACAGCTCAGTCATTAAGGCCCCTGAAATGCATCTGTAATTTTACCCCCTCCAATAGCTGGGGGAAAAAAGAAAAAAGAAAAAAAAATTACAAGGGATTCCTGCTGGGAGAAATCCCTGCATTGGACAAATCCAAGCAGCCTTTCCTGTTGTTCACAGTGAACACATTGATGGCATTCAGTTAAGGAAGATCAACAGGACTGGCCCCAGACAGCTCTTTCCAACACAAATCTGCTCAAGAAGTGTGCCTGGAGCTGTAGGAACATAGGATTGTTGGTGCCACTTGGTTTCAGCTCCTGGACTCAAACTTGCTCCTCTTGTGTCCAGGAGTTTGTTTATTTGTCGTGGTTTATGGGCTGTGTATTTCCCCCAGTGAGTCAGAGGCTGGAGCAAATCACAGGAGCTTCCCTGTCTGATGTCCTGAATTACAGAACTCCTGGCTGTATTCCCCTGCAAGGCTCTTGCAGTGCAGGACTGAAAGTGCCGAGAAACCCAATAACAAAGCTGCAAACCTTCCAAAAAATGTCCATGATGGGGAAAAAAATAGCCATAATGCAGCGCTGCAAGAGATCTCCAATTAAAATTTTGCATCAATTATGCAAACACTGAGCAGGGAACAGCCCCCACTGCACAAGAATTTGGCCCCAGACTGCTGGAAGGGCTGTGCCAGAGCTCAGTCCAGGAGACAGGGGACTTGGTGAAAGTATTTAGGTGGGGAAAAGATTAAGGAGAAACTTGTTTGGAATTGGGGAAAATAATATCCTGAGCCTAAAACTGATGGTTTGTAGCTTAGAGACAGTGAGGAATGGGGGTATCTTTGTGGCAATGAGGCAAGAGGGGGTTAGGGCAGCAGGACCAGGAAAGGGACAGGAATCTCCTCTGCAGCAGGAGGATGATGTGGAGCCAGGCGTTGCTGAGGGGAGGATGTCGCCAGCACAGTGGGCTTGTGTCACATCTCATCCCTGGCTGTTTTCCAGCTCAAGTTTCCCCAGAGCAGCTCCACAAATCACTGAGAAACAGCTCACGAGTAATGACAGGGATCATGGGAGGCACTGACCCCAGAATCCAGGGACTCACTTTTGAGCCCCTAGGTCACCAGAAGAAGCTGGAAATGGTGTTATTTCCTGCCCTCTCACCTGGGTGCCCCGCAGGAGACCTGACACCTGTATTCCCTCCCCAGCTATGTTCTCAGAAAGGCAATTTGGAAGGGCATGGGGCACACAGAAAGCACAGCAGTGGTGACACCATCAGCTGCCCCTTCTTCTGGTTTGAGAGCAGAGGACTTGGGTTCAGAGCAGCTTCCAGCTTTTGATCCTCAGCCTTTGAAGCCAAGTTCTCTCAGAGACACTTTCCAAACTGCACCAAAAAAGTTTTTCAGCTATGGGGTCTTTCTGTTCCCAGGATTCCTTCCACAGGAATTATCTGGAATGCTGTGAGGATGCAGTGTGAAGTCCAGCTGGCAGCCAGCCACAGGCTTGTGGGGGTTTGGGGAAACAAAGCAGAGTGACTTTACATCACAGGTTTTATTTTCTGTGTATTCCTCACTCAGATATTATCATACAATCACAGGTTGGTTTGGGTCGGATCCCAAATACCATCCAGTTCCACCCCCTGCCATGGACAGGGACACTTTCCACTATCCCAGGTTGCTCCAGTCCCTGTCCAATCTGTCCTTGGACACTTCCAGGGATCCGGGGCCAGCCACAGCTTCTCTGGGCACCCTGTGCCAGGGCCTCCCCACCTTCTCAGTAATGAGAAAGAGAAAGAAGGAGCAAAGTGGAGGATTTTCCAAATATTGCGTCTCTCCCTCTCTTTTTCCTTGTAAAAGCCGGATTATTTGGGATTAAATCATGCTGTGCTTCACTTCCAGTGAGACCCCACCGCTGCAGCACTCCTGGGCTCTATGCAGACTGATGTATCTGAGATCCTTCATGATGCACAAGCCCATTAGTCACGTGCTCCGGCCTCTCCTGTGTCAGGGGCTGTTCAAACAGTGTTATTTCTAGACTGGAGCAGCTCACACTTGTGGATCCAGATGGATGTGGGAGGCAGCACGGCACCCTGTAGTATCTGCATGCAGGCAGATTGCAGTTTTGCCAGCATTTAGGCAAAGGAGTGGTGCAGATACTTGCAGAGAGCTTCTGCTCTCCTGGGAAAGCCACCCAGGAGCAGGGAACAATTCCCATCGCATCTGACCACCTCCCTTGCCACCACCCTCCCTTCCTGAGTCCCCTTCCCTGAACACCTCCTTAATCAGTGCTTCCCTTCTCCTCCATGGCTCTGGTAGACAAGGAATGTGATAATTTCTGGTGTGCAGGTAGACAGAGAAGCTGGGACCAGACTCACAGGTGAAGGTTTCCGTGGAAGGTTGCCTATGAGCAGGTGGATGTCTCATTTCCCATTACTGTCCATGTCTACCGAGCCTTGATTGCTCACCAGGCTTGTTTTGCAATTTCCTTCCCTAAAATATGCCCAGTGCCATCCCTAAGGTAGATGAGGAAACCACGTGAGGTTTTGGTTGCAAAGCAGGATGGAGGGAAGCTCCATGCTCTTCTAGAAGGACAGCCAGGGTCCAGGAGGGACATCCCAGGGCATTTATCTCCAGTGGTACAAGACACATGGGCAACCTCAGTGTCTGCTTTCAGATGACTGGATTGCACTTGGATTGCTTTCCCAAAAAATTAAAAAGAAAACCAGACACGCTCGTGGGAAATACATCCAGTAACCTCCCCACACTAACATTTCATTCTCTGTCCCAAAAACTGGAGTTTAGGATCAGCCCTGCAGCTTGGCACCTTGGCATGTCAACGCCTTTCCCTCAGATGCACCTTTCCACAGGCAGATTCTGAAGCTGTGCCCTGAAAATTAAAATAAAGGGGTCACTGCTGTCTGCTCAGATGGCCTGAGAGGAGCCAGCCTGGCTTCCTTCACATTGCTGCCAAGCATTGAAGGGCACACCTTTGCTTCAGTGCAGGAACTGTAGGAAATATATATAAAAGTCTCTGAAGAAGGGCTTAATTTTTTGCTGATGGGCAGAAATAGAGAAGGAAAGTAATTTGTGTGATTTTACTGGTCTGACCTGACCTTTTTTTCTGTAGTCCCCATCACTTGGCCTGTGCTCCAGGAAAGCAGGACCCCACTGACTTTTTCAGCAGATGGAAAACATGGATTTGTCTGCCAGTTTGGCCTCTCCATTTAGGACAGGTAGTGACACTAAGGTCTTGGACAGGGCGGTGGTGCACACAAAGTTTATCCTATCACAGCTTTAGGTCTTTGCCCACCTGCTAATGCTGAGATGTGAGAACCAGAAACACACAAGGCCAGGTTGGAGGGTGCTCAGAGAAACCTGGGAGGTGTCCTGTCCATGGCAGGGGGCTGGAGCTGGATGATATTAAGGTCCCTCCAACCCAAACCACTCTGCAATTCCATGATTTTCTGACACATGTGATGCTCAGACTCTTCCTGGGATTCATTAATGACCCAGTGGGCAGCATGGCTGCTGCTCTCCTGCGGGAAGGATCCATGAACTTCCCCCAGAGGTCAGGGGAATGAGGACGTGGGCGGTTTCGTTTTCCTGCTGCAAGGACAGGGCAAGGGAAAGTATTTACATTCAAAACAGAACTTTCCCAGTGTCTGTGGCTGCTCGAGTCAAAGACAGGGAGGGAAGGGGGCTGAGTGGAGAGTGTTTACATTAAATGGGGCCATCAGCCTGTCAGGATGAATTCCACACATTCAGCTGGAAAAGGTCTGTTCCTTCCCTGTGTACTCTCACTGCACACCCCTCAGCATGCACTCAGAAAAACCACAGGTGATTAAATTAACAGCCTAATGTATGGAACAAAAATAATTTGCTCCAAAACCGAGCATTTACTGCTCAAAGCAGAGCTGGGTGACTCACAGCAGAATTCAGATCAGCCATTGGAGCGCAACACTGCAGAAATAAGATCACGTCTGCCATCCCACCAAGTGCATTGGCAAACCCTCAGGTGCCTTCTTCCTTTGTAGCTCTTCATCTTCTTCTCCCTTTTCCTGATTCTCCTCCTGTCTGTGCCCCTCTGTGGCTCTGGTGGCAAATACCATGGGCAGTTGTCACATTTGGAGAAAGGATTGTCTGTCTCTGCAGTTCCCCATGGATCAGCCGTGATCCCATTCAAAACCACATGGGCTTCATGTGTGTCCCAGTCCCTGAACCTCTGCTGCTGTGCCTTGGGAGAGGCCACTCTGGACCTTACTGCATCCAGTTCTTGGAAATTTTATTCTTTGCAGTGGGAACATATCCGTGTCTCCTTGCAAATTCATTAGTTCTGTGTCCATGTCAACTTCTTTAAGTAATTGAATTCTTTCCTTGGATTTCACCCTTCTGGCAAACAACTTCTTAGAGGTCTTCTCCCCCTGTAGCCTCTTTTTGCTGAATCCATCCTGCCTAATTAATTGCTCCTGCCTTTACCATCCATATTCCCCCACTGATCCATCTGGATTTACTCCCCTTTAGGTCACTGATGCTTTGGGTGCTTTGGGAGACCAGCCTTGTACTTTACACTCAAACTCTTGAAGATACAGCAGAAAAATGGGTGTCTGGGCAAGCAGTTCTGTGTGGTAATAACCCTGATGTCCCTGTTAGCAGTGGTCCTGACAGATCACACTTCCCACCTGGAGAGGAGATGGAGAAGAGAACCACCTGGATTGTGTTGGTGGATGTCCCCTGTGGCTGCCTCTGTCCAGGCTATGCAGTTTGGTGCTCTGCCTGTGAAGCTGGAACTGGGTTTGGACAATTCTGGGTCATGCCACAGAGATCTCCAAGAGAAAATATCCAAAAAATAAATGGTTGCTCCCTGCCATGCCCAAGTTCATGCTCAGGGTTCTACCACAGGGTTAATTTCATAAGCCCATCTTTTTCACTGCTGTTTTGCTCCATAAGGGATTTTCCATAGGATCCTTCTTCCAAGCTCAGCTGGACACATCTCCCCAGGTCACTGGAGGAGTCACACCTTGAAGCCCTGAGGTCCCCATCTGGCAGTGCTGAAATGGGGATGAAGAAATGCTGCTTGCCTGCCAGATGTGAGTCATCCTCCCTCTCCAACACTGCCCGATGGTCACCATGGGGACCAGGCCAGCCACCTCAGCAAAATGGTCTGGGAAAGTCCATTTTTCTGTCTCTCTATTTATTTCTTGACACTTCTAAACACCTTCCTCTCACTCTTCTCCAGCCCAGGAGTGACTGCATTTCAGGTTCACAGGGGACTAAGGAACCTTTATTTTATTCTAAACTGCATCATCAAGGAGGCAGCGCTACCACACGCGTTTGGAAAAGGTGTCAGAGACCATGAGAAATCACTCTGCTTGTGAAGAGACAGAGGGACTGAGCCAGCTGTAGGTGAGGAAACCCTCCTCAGGGTCTGGCAGGCACCCAGGTGATGCTGTGGGCACTTTTAAGGGCTCTGCAAAGCAAGACACTGAATTTAGGTGTCTGCACTGGGGTCACCACTGTTGTCACCCTGGTACCTGTAGAGATCCTGGTACCCACAGATTATTTTCTTCCTTCTTAAGGTTAAATCCTTCCTCCTTGAGTGCTTGTTGATCTCCACCCCACTCTGAATGTCTTTTTTGTCCCAGTTCTGCTGGTGCTAGCCTGGTCACTCAGAAGAGTTTCAGCGCTAGCAGGTTTTCCCTTGTTTTCATCCTCTCCTTGGTTATCCCTATTGCTTGTTGCTCCATTTGATTCCCTGCAGGAAACAGAAACACTGTGGCAGGTTTTGACAGGTAATCTGGAGTTTGGGCCCTGCAGGTTGCAGGAGAAACCACCAAGTCTGACATCAGTACTAAGCCATCCATTCCCCCAAATACTGGCACGGAGTAAAACCAATCCCACTAGACAGATGTTTCCATGAAATCTGGGAATGTCCACAAAACCACTCAGAAAAGGCCTACAAATGAAAAGCAAATTGAGCTGTTTATTGCCATTAACAATCAGGGAAAAAAAACACCAACAAAAGAACCCAAACAAACAGCAAAACAACAGAGAATGCAAGAATGTGATCATTTGGGAACAATTCGTTATTTGTTATTCCTACTAATAAAATCTATTTAGACTGCAGTTGTGTACAGGAACATGAGTGAAGGAGCTAGAATTCCTATTGTAAAATGATGATTCCTCACTCCAAAGACTTCACTGCTTTGTTTTTGTGAGTTTAACTGTGCAAATCGTTGACCTCTGGGTACCGTTAGGTTGTGGGGCTACCACGAGTGCTCCACAGCAGATGCACAGAAGAATATCAAGAATTTAAATGTCTATGTTTTCAATGAAAAGTTGGAAAATGAGGATGTGGAAGCACCTCAGGGGAGATCCAGAAGGCTCATAATGGTCCTTTATCAACAGATTTAGAATCTAGTGAGGGGACAGTTGGGCCAAAAAGAAAATTAAACTCTCTTTTTCAAAATGATACATAATGTCCTATTTCCTCTTGAGCTTTGATTAGGTTTGGTTTGTAAACTTAAATGTAAGCAAATTTTAATATAAATTACTTTGATATGTGTGTTCCTCCCTACCCCAAAAGAAAAGTTTTGCTTAGGAAAGTTTCAATATTGAAACTTTGCCTTTGTTTTCCAAATTTCTCTCTCATCTGCTTTGGCAAAAATAATTTGATGAGTTTTCTCCACATGAAAATTTGTTTTTGCCTCCTCCAATATGTGAATGAAAGAGGCCACCAATAAATTTATGGCACTGAGTCAGGATCAGGCACAGGGACAAATCCCTCCCAGTGTTACCTCCAAATCCCTCTCTGATGCTCTGGGCATGGATGGTATCACCCAAACCTCCTCAAGCTGGCCAGAGCTGGGACAGCAGTGCCCCAGGAGAGCAGGAACAAGGGCAGGTTCATGACCTGGGAGATTCCCAGGCTGCAGGGCCAGCCCGTAACTTGGGCTGTTTCCTCTCTCTCAGTGGGAACATCCAGGGATTTCTCAGTACCAGGATATCAAAGAGATCATAACCAGCTGTCTCACAGGCCTAATTGGTAGCAGGACTCTTTATTCCACAAGGAGGTCTCTGAGGGAACCAAGGGAGGTCCAAAAGAACAACAAAGAATCATGGATGTTCCAGGATGATGTGTGAGGAGGGCAGAGACCACCTTCACCCCAGGGTCTCCTCCAGGGAGCAATCTCCCAGCTGGTCCAACCCCTTCTTCCTTCCCTGAGGGCAGAGTCCTTTAGTGGACTCTGGATTGATTTGTCACCCAGGGGAATATTTTATGTCACCCAACTCCTTCATCTTGTTTACATAGCCCAGTGCAAGGGCAGGGCAGGATGTCAGTACAGGCTGGGGGATGAAGGGGGAGCAGCCCTTGGGGTGCTGGTGGAGGAACCACTGGACACGACCCAGCAATGTGTGTGCACAGCCTGGGAAGCCAATGGCATCCTGGGCTGATCCCCCAGCGTGGGCAGCAGGGGAGGGGGGATTCTGCAGGTGAGACCTGGGGTTGAGCAGCAGAGATTCTGCTGTTGCCCTGGGGTCCAACAGCAGGAGAATGTGGAGCTGCTGGAGGGAGTCCAGAGGAGGCCAAGGAGATGCTTCAGGGCTGGAGCCAGGCTGGAAGAGCTGGGGGTGCTCACCTGGAGAAGGGAAGGCTCCAGGAAGGCCCCAGAGCCTCTTCCAATGCCTAAAGGGGGCTTTTAAGAAATATGGAGAGAGGCTCTTTATCAGGGCCTGTAATGACAGGACAAGGGGCAACAGTTTTAAACTAAAAAAGAGTAGGCTGAGATTGGATTTAGAGGCAATTTTTTTTTTTTACAGTGAGGGTGGTGAGGCCCTGGCACAGGCAGCCCAGAGAAGCTGTGGTTTCCCCATCCCTGGAAGTGTCCATTTTCCAAGACATTATTTGACCATCTCCAATAACTGAAAGAACTTTCTTCCAATAGAAGGTGAAATTGTCTGAGTGGAAACATTTTGTCCTCCATTCTCATCAGAGACCAAAAGAATAAGAGACTCAATTTGCCATTGCTTGCAGCATTCCTGTTATTCTAAATCAGTGGCCAACTTGGTGCCCCATCCAGTCTGGCTGGGGAGGGAAGTGTTGGCTTTTCCAGCAGTCAGGAGTTCAGGGCTGAAATGTTTGGTGTCATCCACGCTGCTGCAAAGCAAAAACCTGCCTCTATTTGCATTTTCAAACCCTGAAAATGGCTATTCCAGCTCCAAAACTGGTGGTTTAGCTGCCTGCAGGTGATTGATTGCATCTCTTGCATTAAATTGCTGGGAAGTGATGCATTATATATGTAAAGAAGGAGCTAGGAAAAAAGAAGAGACCATTAAGCAGAGGTTAAAGTGGGAATTAAGCAGAGGTTAAAGTGGGAATGGAGAACAGATCCATCTGTGCAACCTCTCCCTCTCTCCTTCATTGATGAGTTATTCCAGAAGGCCCAGTGCTCCCCAGTGTCAATCCAGAGTCAGCAATAAACGCAAACCCGTCACATTCGATCTTCTTGCTGTAATATTTGGGCCATGGACTCAGCCTCCTGCACATCTGCCAAGCACTTGCCACTCTCCTGAGTGCAGTGGCCCAAAGTGAGTGAAACATTTATACAGAATTTACGAGATTCCCAAGTAGCTGGTCTGGATGCTGGTCAGCGAAGGAGGATTCCGTTGGGAAACGCCAGTTGGAAAACCAAGCGGAAACATCCAAGGTTTAACAGCCTCCACTTCAATCACTCCTCGTAGCTCCAGGGCAGCCCTTCCATGCCAAGTTTCCATGGCTTTCTTACCATGCAGCCATCAGAGTGAAACCTTGGCAGCCCCGGGCTAATCTGGGATTGACTCCTGGATCCAACGCCAGTAACCTGGAAGCCCTGAGCATCCTGGCTCCAGAAAGGATTTCCTCGTGCTTCAAGGCTTCCTGCTACTAGTATGTTAATTTGGAGGACTTTAGGACACTCCAGATAGCCAGATTCATAAATTCCAAGGACTGCAGGATTTCCATTGCCTGAACTCCTGTGTGGTTCAGTCCAGGGAAAGCCCAGGGAATGTGCTTTGCCAAGGACTTTGCATTTTCTGCACTCTGTGGCTATGGAAGCTTGGGGAAGAGGAGACAGCAGGCTGTCCCACAGTGCAGATCCATCTAGTGGTGGTTGACTGTTGCCATGGTTTTCTCCATAGATTTACAAGTGTTTCCATGTCAGATGGTACTTGTCAGGTTCCCAGAATCCCTTTTAGACAACAGTGTGCACCGCAGGTTCTATGAATTATTTTTTTTTTTAATTCATAATTTCTCAGAAATTTTCATTGATTTTTTATTATTGTTGTGTTGGTTTTTTTTTTTTTTTTTTTTTTTTGAGGTTTTTTTTTTGAAAGGAGACAAATATCAAACACTGAAATTCCCCCCAAACCACGCATCTGGATTTCCAGGTTGCTCTGTTCCTGAGCATGGGTTGACACATTCTGCAAAAGAACCAAGACTTAAGAATTCCATCTCGTCACATTAACATCACAGGGATTTGGGCCACTGGCTTTGTGGAATTGTGGGTGATTTGGGATGGGAACTGTCTTAAAAGATGATCTTGTCCCTCCCTTGACCACAGGTCAGAGGAAATAGATCTATAAAATGAGCATGTAGTGGAGCATTTCTGTTACTTGGGAATTTCTGGCTGTCCTGATGTTACAAAACTGATTGCAGTGTGCAAATCTGCTTTTGCTGCTTCGTGTAATCCAGGCAGAATCTGCATCACTCCACGTCAGTTCTGAATGGGTTCTCACTGAGTGAAAAGATTTTCCATCCTACAGCAGTGCAAGTATAGAGTATGTGACATAAATTCACCCAAAATCCAATTCCTGATTAATACTTCAGCCTTTGCTGCCTCCTCTTTCCCGACAGCCCCATTGCCTCAGTCTCATAAGTGATTTTTTTTTATCCCAGACTCCCATACACACAACATACACCTTTCATCCCTCCAATATCCTCACCCTTCCAACTCTCTGAGAACACAACTGGCATCCCTGGAGCCTATCCCTGTTTTAAATGGGTGTGCTGTTATCAAGGAAGGACTCTGAGCTGACATTCCCATTTCTTTACCAGGTCGGGACTGACATGTCAGCCTTTCATCTGTCCATGTTCTTCCCTCTTCATGGATGAGGCCACGTCTTTTCAACAGTTTGCAGCTTTGCTTTCCAGAAGAGATTTTATTTGGATCCAGGATGACTCCAGGCTCAATTTCATGCCTGACAAGGAGCTCCTCCTTTTCTTCTCAGACATGGGCTAAATGGAATTAGGCAGGGTATTGATATTTTATAGCCACTTTTAAGAGGTATTAAAGATGTTATCAGACACGGGCAAGCACAGCTCAGCTAATCTGAGCCTTTGAGCTGGAAGGACAGTAGAAAAAAAGAAATCCACCTGGAAACACTCATCCCTAGAAATTCATCATTGGGCAGCCACATGGCTGTGTGCAGTTTGGAACTAAATAAGCCCCACATTCATGGAAAATTCATCTGTGGAGTGAAGGGATTTGGGCCTTCCAAGTGTAACAGGAGGATCCAAAAACACTCAGAGGTGCAAGGGAAAGCATCACCTCCACATATCCAAGGTCAAAGGCAGAGGTGCCAAGCCTCGAATACTCTCTGATTTGAGGCCCATATACAGGAATAGGAGCCCAGACAAGTTTTTCTTCACCTCAACATGCACAGAGGCACATCCAGGTTTTAAGAGCTTGGTTCAGTAGGAAAAGCAATGGGTTTCTTTATACAGCAGAAGAGCTGTGTGCCTGCAAGCAGTAATTCCTGCCCTGGTCCTCGCTGCCTTGGGTCATGCACTCTGGAACTCAGACCACAGCATCTCCCTGATGCTGTGTGGCCTGATAAATAATTGGGAGTGGCATCCATTGGCATGTGCAAGTGGAAGAGCTGGGATCAGGGCACTTGTGTGCTCTCCTCTGGAGGCAGATGGCAGAAGGTCGCTCTGTGTCATCAGGCTTAGCCCAACATCCAGGTACACTGATAAAATAAATAAACTGCATTTATTAAGGGCATCCCCAGCCATGGTGGCTTGGAGACAGTAGGGACACATAGCCAGGCCAGGCTTTGAAAAGCCCCTCAGAGCTGCAGCTGGCTCCTCAGCTCAGCAGTCTGTTGTTGATTAGCTCTTATCTCTGTTACAGTCTCACAAACCCTGAGTTCTACAGCGCTTCACTCTAACTAAAAATGGGGCCCTTTCTCTCTCTCTACAAAGCCTTTTAAGGATAAACTGTCCAATTAAGAAATGACACCTAAATTATTTTTAATTTTAATCCAACCACCTGAGCCCAAAATGTGGACTTTTTTATCCAATTACACAAAACCACCCACACCCATGGAGAAGAAGGTGAAGAAGGTGGACCAACCTGTGCCCTACAACCTCCATTTTGTTTTATATATATTACTATATTCTAAAACCTTAAACTCTGAGTTTTCCACCCTGTGACATTACACACTTCTATCCAAACTCCACACCCACAATCCCAGTTCTATCATTCCATTTTGGAAGCCTTCTCCAAGGCCTCAGGTCAAATGCAGAGTTCTCCTGGGGCTCAGTGTCTGTCAGCACAGAAAGTCTGAAATTCTCAGCATCCAGGGTTCCAACACTCTGTGTGGTTTCTCAGGGCCTCGTGTATCCCTTTTCCAGCCATCCAGGATGAGTCTGGCACTGCAGCTCCTGCTGGAGAGCTGGCACTGAGGAATGAGTGTGTTTGTTGGCCTGCGGTGCTTGTGAAGATATTTCCTGAAAAAGAGCCATCTCTTTCTCTCCTAGCCTTGTGCTGACCTGCTTCCCAGGCACTGCTTTTCCACCTTCACATTCAGGCTTTTAGCCCATCTATTCTTTATCTCATAATCGGCATCCTAGTGAATTCATCAGAGATACGTTTGTATTTTATTATTTTCTGAACATTAATTTGATTTTGGAAAGTGGAGTAGCTCCAGCTCTCCAGTCTGACCGAGGAGAGCAGCCATATTTTGAAAGAACTATCCCTCAGGGATTTCCCTTAACATCTTGCATGGAGAGGCCCAGGAGATGTTCGCCCCATCCAAGTCACAGGGGGGAACACCTCAGGGAGAGGAATCCTGTGGAGGGAATGGAGAAACAAGGTAATCCCCGACCCACCAGCAGGAGAAGCAGGGCTGGTGATGGCAGCACTGGGATGGAAAAGCTCCCAGCCCCCAGTGCTGGAACTTGCAGGGCTCCAATGCCACTGGCAGAATTTGCCGACTGCTTGCAAGCAGGGCTGCCCTGGGGTTGATTTTCCTCTTTGGGGCATGGCCAGGGATGAGCTTGTGCCCTTTGGCATCTGCTCGTGAGAGTGAGATGTCACCACAGGGAGGAAAGCACAGGAAAGAGTTTCTTTCAGGTGATGTTTCCTTGCCCTGACAGGCAGCAGAGAATATTCTGATGGGGATCTTCAAAGAATGTCCCCAGAGAAAGCATTAGGTGTGAAAAGGAGAAGGGAGATGTTTATTTATAGTATTCTGATTGTTTGAGGATTTTTGCTTCTCTTGATCTTGGTTATCCATATTCTGCTGGATTGAGAGGGGAAAGCTCACACATCAGGAGAAAGGCATGTTAACAGAAAAGCTCTTTTTCATGATGTTTTCCATTAATACATCTGCTTTTCCAGCTCCTTGGGGGGTCCTTAGAACCACTCCCAGGTGAGCTGTGTGTCCCACAGATACAAGGCTGTATCAGCAGTCAGACATCCAGCACCACGGGGACAGCCCAGGCTGCTCCCCACAGCTGTCCCCAGAGCTGCAGGACAGTTTTGGCATCTCATAGAATCACCACAGAATGGTTTGGGTTAGAAAGGACCTGAAGCATCAGCCAGTGCCACCCTCTACCATGAGCAGGAACACCTTTCACTAGCCCAGGCTGCTCCAAGCCCCATCCAGCCTGGCCTTGGACACTTCCAGGGATCCAGAGGCAGCCACAGCTTCTCTGTGCCAGGGCCTCACCACCAAGAAAGAGAGGAATTTCTTCCAAATATCCAGTACTCTGAATGTCACACACTGATTTCCTCAGCAGAACAAAAAAAAAAAAAAAAATGGAGCTTTAATGTTGCTGGGACCTGAATAACCTGCTCACAGCTGGCTCAGGGCCCTGCTCATGGCATTCACAAGGCCCTTGCAGACCTTGGCACCTGTGTCAGCGAGTGGCAGCAGCTTTCTTTGTGAGGAAGGGCCCAGAATGGTCTCTGCAGTGCTTGTTTCTTCCCAGCTTTGCTTGCTCTGGGTAATTACTGGCGCTCCAAAGGATATTAAGTCTGGACGTGAGAGCGCTGCTCTCAAATACCAACAGTGCAGTTCATTGTAATTAATTAAATGCTGACATGATCCCCCAACAAGCAAAAGCTTCATTATGCTCAGATTAAACCCCCTGACACGGATGCTTGACTCACTGTCAGTGCCTCCAAGTGCAATGAAATGCATAGAAATGCAGACATCACAGCACACGTGTGGAACACAGGGAAAGATCTTACAGCAGGGAATAAAGGTCACTGCTATTCCTAATTAAAGAAATTTCTGGAGCAGACAAGCAGTTTCTTAAATAGTTCTTGCCCTTATCATGTCTGAAGTTCTCCGTGTCAGGATAATTTTTACAACTCTTTTATGTTCAAGACCCACTACATTTTGGGATGGAGTTCCAAGGTTTGGAGGGACTGCTCTGACTGTCTGCAGTGATTCACAGACACCTGCTGCCCTAAGCACCTCATTCAATAATTTTTTCAACTCCCCCATAACTCAAAGACAAGTTTTTTTTTTCTCCCTGAAGAGACACTCAGCATTAACTCAGGACTGCAAATAATGGAGAATCCCTGCCACCAATTATGTTTTTCCCAATTGTTTTATGTCCTTGCTATTACAAATGGCTGCTTTCTTTCCAGAGTAAATTTATCCAGCTAGAACTTCAAGCCATTAAATTTTTCTACCATTCTTGGCTAGATTAAAGATATGTTTGCTGTCAGGAACAGCTTCTCCTGTATTTCACCATGAAGTGTGAGCAAATCACTTCAGTTTCTCCTGGGTAATGCAAATACATCAAAACCCTTTAATCTCATGGTCTAAGTCAAGTTTTCCAGACCTTTGTGTTGCTTTGCAGAGCTCCTCTGAGCATTTTCTGTCCCCTTGGCTCCTTTTCTGCTCTGTGGGCACAGAAAGGGACGTGATTTTCCATATGAGTAACTTCCATTTTTCAGTCTTTCTTGGTCTGGTTCACCTGCTCCCGTTCTTGGCATTTTATGATCTGAGCGTGAGTTATTATTATAAATTCTCTGTGACATGTTGCTCCTAGGTGAATCACACCTGTCTTTTTGCCAACAGCCCTGACAGCCATTCTGTGAGGGAGATGACTGTAAGAGCAAGTCATCAACTTGTTCCTGGAAGGAAAAAACATTCCCCCAATGAATCATTTAACCAAAATATTCGCAACATGCTACCGTTCAGGTTGAGCACAAATACTGATCCAGAACTGACATTATTGCTAATATACGCAGTACTGGGGTTGATGCTGGGAGCTCTCATGTTCAGAAGATATTTTCATGATTAATGCCCATGAGTTTAATGAGAGTTCAGTGTGTAACAACCTCTAAAATCTGTGCCACAACCTTTATGCTAGGGATCATCACACGACTCAGCTTCACACAGGAGTGCAGGATATTTAATTACGAACAGGTTGATAATATTGAAGAAGCAGGTCAGTGGTGTTGTCTGAGCCAGATGGCTTCAGTTGCCAGGGAATTTGCTCTTTTCAGTGTTCTGGATATCTGGAGGAAATTTGTAGGGGATCTGCATTGAAGGCAAGCTCATTCCTGCCTCACAGCAAGAGTAGAGTCTCCTTACCCAGCCTTAAAGGCATGGCACAAAGAGGGAACTGAACAGAGATCTTCTGACCAAGACACCCTGGGGACCCCCCCAGTGTCACCCAGGATCCCCCCAGATTTTAGACAGCACTGCTGGTGGAAATGCACAAGCAGAGCCAGTCATATATGGCATGGGTTTTTTGTTCCCTTGAAATCAGAGCACATCAAAGTGACCAAACAGGGAGGTGGCAACTCAGGAACTAGTTGGTGTTGATGGAAAAAAGAGAGGATAATAATTTCCTGGTATGATTCCTTTCTTGATAAGGGCTGTCCACAAAAGCAGCACTTTCTCAAGGAGAGTTTGAAAGCCTACCTAGAGTCACTTGCCTGGAATGAGAAGTAAACATGCAAAATTTGAATATCCAAGAGCTAATTAGGAATCAAGGCCATATCAAGGCAGGGAGAGTACCCCATGGGCCATGTCTGATATTTCTGAGCAGTGAGTGAGGAGCTTGGGAGCAAAGAGACTTGTTTATCCAAGGAAAAAGTGAAAGAGAGGCAGACAGAAACTCATGGGCAGTATTCAAAGTGCCACGAAAATGGAATGCAAATCTTCATTCTTTCCCTTCAGGTTCAGAAATTTAAAAATAAATAGGGATAGGGCTGAGATGGAGCAGGAAGCATGTCAGTGGAGAGAGCCTCATTATCATAATAAGATACTTTGAGACACTCTTCTCTCCTCAGCAGAGATCCCATTGCCCTGTGCAGGCATTTAAAGCAGGCAAATGCAGCCTGGTTTTTGCATTCCCTCTCCTGAAATACTTCCTTAAAGCTTGCTGTGGCTGTAAAGCTTGCACAAAACCACTGTGATGGGATGGTTTGTCTGCTCCCACATTTCTTGGTCCTTCCCAGCATCGTCTCTGTGCTTGTCCCAGGCTCAGCTCTATGGAAAAGACAACCAGGCAGACAATTTTTGCCTCTTGTGTCAAAATACATGGCTTAAGTGCATCACTGCTGAATAGCCAGAGAAGAGCAACCTGCTCCAGCGGTGGCATCCCTGCCCCCGGCAGGGGGTTAGAATGAGATGATCTTTAAGGTCCCTTCAAACCCAAACCATTCCACGATTCTGTGGTCACATCAGACAGGCGTGACCTTCCCTGTGGAGATGAGGGAAAGGACCAAGTCAGAGGGGTCTTCCACAGGCAATCAGTGCGGCATTTAACAGGAGAATTTATCCCTTCAAGTTAAGGACTTCAGGAACTGTTGGGAGTGATGAGGATGTTCTTATCTCACCACTCCTGATATATTTTTGGAGCTCAGTTCCACTGACCCATTGTTCTCTGAGAGAGGGGGGAAAATGTCTCTTTTTGAAGTTCAATGTGTTTAGAGCTTCATATCAGCTGAAAAATGTCTTTCAGGGCTGGGGAGAGACAGAACAACTCTTTTCTATCTCCTCTGATATTTTCAGGTTGGGGGCAAAAAACGGAAATATGGTTTGGGGTTTTAAGATTCCCTTCTTATCACAGGAAAAAACATCAAGAAAGAGAAAGTCAACGATGAGAAACCGTGGATTTTTCCATGCAAGCTAAAGCCAAAAGGGCTGTGCCTTGGAGCCGAGTGCGGAAACAGGGCAGGCGTTGGAGGATTTTCCCCTCCAAGCCTGGCTGGCTGGCTGGTCTTGAATAACCCCTCCTGAGCCTGCGAAACTAGCCACAATTTTTCCTCAGAGCTGAAAATATCCACCTCCCCCATCCTTTTTTTCCCCCCACCCTTTCCTCCGTGACGCCACGGTACGGCTCTCTGGAGGATGCTGTCCAGCATCCATCAGAGCTGGCAGTGTTGGGAGGGGACACGGGCTGCAGTGCCAGGCTCCACGGCCAGTGACGTCCTGTCTGCCCAGTTCTGGTACAAACAGAAAAGCCCTCGGGGCTGGCACAGTGGAAATGTGCCGAGGAAGCTCCCACACTTCCTCTTGATATCGTGTTTTCCCAACACTGACATCCCAACTTTCTCCCCAGCATTCCCAGCCATCAGCCACCATCGTGGCTCACTCTAGGGTCCTTCCAGACCAGTGGTGTCACCTGTGTTGGGGTGCTGGCAGCACTTACCCACCCCAGTGAGTTCTGCTCACCCTGAGCTTCAAATTGAAGTCGGGATTTGTGCGTTTTGCGCTGGGTACAAATTTTTTTCCCTGAGCTGGGTTGGTCCCAATGAAAAATTGCCTTTTTCCTCTGTGCAGCACAGATCTGGCTTCGCTGTACATAAAATGCCATGTGTTCCCAGCAGGATTCAGCCCTTCCAAGGCCTACCCTGCAGCCAAATCTGATCTACATATTTACGAGCTTGTAAACAGGACGGGGCGGGTGAGTTCACATTCTTAGAAAACCAAGTGCAGAGAAAAGAACTTCTGAGTTGGAAAAACAAAGAGTAGTCTTGGGCCCAACCCAGCAAACACAGTGGTTTTTCCAAGACTTGGATGTCTTGCTTGAGAATCATTCCCTTCCATTCCTTTTCCACAGGATTTCCCAAGCTTATCTTTTTATTTGGGAAAAAAAAGCACATTCCCAATGTTTCTGAGCAGAGTGGAGGAGGCAGCGTGATAGAAAAGAGACATTTTATCTTGGAGGTGAGTGAAAGCCAGACTTGTATTTGCAGAAGCAACCAAAGAACAGCAGTTCCTTGCAAAGGGAAGTTTAAGGAAGGTGTTAAAAAGGAGTTGAACAGCAGAAGGCAACTGGAGGGCTCACCACGAAATACCACTGTCAGTAAATGCAAGGAGTAGTCTGGAACAGTAATTCCAAAACTGTGCTCTCCAGATCTTGACAGTCCACGAAGGCCTGGTAAATGGTTCATGGAAAACTAGAGTATAAGGGAGCCAGCCAGAAAAAAATTTGAGGATTCAGAGTTTGTCATAGAATCATGGAATGGGTTGGGTTGGAAAAGACTTGAAAGATCTCATTCTAGCCCTGGCCATGGGCAGGGACACCTTCCACTATCCCAGGTTGCTCCAAGCCCCATCCAACCTGGCCTTGGACACTTCCAGGGAAGGAGCAGCCCACAGCTTCTCTGAGCAAGTGGTTCCAGAGCCTCCCCACCTCCTTAGCAAAGAATTTCTTCCTGGTAACTCATCTAAATCCCTCTTGTTTCAGTTCAAGAACATTTCCCCTCATCTTATCACTGTCCCTGTAAAACCAATGCCTATTGTTGGATTTTTGCCCATGAGACATTCTACCTGTGGCTTATTCCTGCTGAGATGGCAGCAAGTCAGCTTGTCTGTAAGTGTTTCCCTTCTGCAGCCTGGTCATCGTGGCTGTGCTTCCCCATGGTGTGCTCAGGGAAGAGATTCCCAGGCTCGGGCACAGCACGAGCTCAGGATGCTCCAGTTTGGAGACTGGAGAGCCCTGGGAATGCTCCTCTCTGAGCAAGCTCTGCACTGCCCTGGAGGGAGCTTAGCAACCCCACAAGGCCATTGTGTTCGTTCAGATCCCGAGCCAGATGGAAATTTTCTTTTTAAAGGCTGCCCTGAGTGTGTTTCCTCTGGTGAACCATCCCAGCACGGATCTCAGCCATGCTCAATCCAACATCAGCACATGGATTCCAGTCTCCTTCCTGCTCAGACAGCAGGACAAGAGATCTTGACATGCAGCTTGGTTTCCCTGACTTTTTCCTTCTCTCAGGAAGGAAAAAGTCTTTTTTTTTTTTTTCCTTCATTTGCATCTGGTAAATAAGAACCTTCCTGACATCTCCCTTTAGATTTGCCAGACTGGTCAATTTTGTCTTTTTTTTTTTCACTAATTTTATTTATGTCCTTTTCCTGAGTCTCATGATTCTAATATTTGTTTTAAGCTCCCCTCTGGGGCTGGAATCAGGCTATTATTTGTGAATCAAGGAGCAGGGAGTTGGACACACATATATCTTTCCCAAGCACAAGGAACACTGCAAAAAATATTACCTTTAAGAGAGTCTGTACTAAAAGTCAGATGTCAAACGCCTACATCTTTGTCTCCCTGTTAATTTTGTGATTAATTTCGAAGTCCATCTTCCTGTTGACCATGCTTTATTCAGCACTATCTGTGTCCTGAATCTGCTGCCCAGGCTTTCTTCTTGGAGGATGAAACAAGCAGCTAAAAAGGCTATTTCAGGGCAGTGTTGAAGTGAGTTAACAGGCAGCATGATTTGAGGGTATGGGTTGAAATTAGATGGTCTTCAAGGTCCCTTCCAACCCAAACCATTCTGTGATTCTGCTATGAAAGCATTGCCTTAACCATTTAAAATATTTATTACAGAGTTTGGTTTGCAGTATCCAAGCCCAGGTCCGGTTTCAGAATTTCTCTCCCTTCCCTCTGCCTAGTCCTGCCTGGGTAGAGTCCACAGAGCTCCTGTTAAAAATCAAGAAGCAGGAAAAACTCATGGAATCACAGAATATTGGGTCAGGAAGGACCTGAATGACCATCTGGTCCAACTTTTCTTGGCAAAAGCACAATGTGCACAAGATGGTCCAGCATCATGTCCAGCTGAATCTTAAAGTTGGAATCCACCATTTCCCTGGGCAAATTATTCTGATGGCTGATGGTGCAAAATTGTGTGCAATAGGAATATCCCCAGGAATAACTTGCACCCATGGCCCCCCATCTTTTCCAGGTGACTCCTTGTAAAAAGAGAGCCACAGTTTCTTGGTAGCTACACAGCGATAAAACCTCCCCCTCAGGCACCTTTTCTCAAGAACTTAGCAAGCTCAGTTGTCTCAGCTTTTCCTCTCATGGCAGCTCCCCAGTGCTTGGATCATCTTCCTGGCCACTCTCTGGACCCTCTCCTGCCTGCCCACCTCTTTTTTGCCTGGTGAGGACCAAAACTGAACACACTGAGTAGAGTGGAACAATTCCTTCTTCATCTCTGCTGGTGATGCTCATGTTGATGCAGGTCTTCCTGCAGGGTGGCCCCCACTCCTGAAGTGTCCACTTCCTCATTCTCTTTGGTATTGATGCCTCAGGTTTTAGCTTTTCTATTTTTCACATTCTGTGCTGCTTTAGTGTGCAGTTCTGAGCTACATATTAAGGGATGGAAAGCTCTCCTCACAGAGTAGGGAGACAAAACAATTCCTTCTCCAGCTGGGGACCAAGGACAAATGATCCAAATCTCAGCCCAAGAGCACAAACAACGTGGGCTGAAGAGAGAAAAACAAGCAGGATGTGACTGCATGGGCTGAAGCTGGAATGGGACAATGAACTCCAATATGCAAATGGAGCAGAACTTATAAAAGTGAGAGACCCCGTGAGCAGTCGTGCATTTTGTGACCATTTTGGTTCATCTTGGGTGCAGCCCTGGCTGGGCTCTTATGCTGCCCAAGGTGGATCCATTGAAGCCTTCTAATAAATCCCTGCTTTATTCTTTAGCTCTGTCTAGTCTCCGTTCTAGGTCAGCCTTCCCAAGGCATCAGTATCATCAGGAAAATTCATCAGGATGCACCTGATCCCATCATCCAGCTCACTTATGGAGATGTTGAACAGTGTTGGGAGCGATATTGATCCCACTGGTGACAGGTTGCCTGTTTGGGAAGAAGCTTTTTACCAGCTCTCCCTGGGTGTGCCCTGTCAGCCAGTTCCCCACCCACCGCACAGACCACTTTTCCAGACCAAAGTGCATCCATTTCTCCAGGAGACTGTGGAAAACCATATGGAAAACCTTGGAGAAATCCAGTCAGACCAGATGCACCACTCAGAGCTTCTTCTGGTGGTATCCACTCTGTGCTGCAGGTACAGTTTCTCTGTACAGACCTTGGTATCAACCCCTTTGCAGTACCAGGCCACAATTCCTGAGTTATTCCTTTCTTTAAAACATAACTTTCTTCTTTAGATGTCCCTCATGAAAGAGGGAATGTGGCGCATTCCTTGCAGGGAAAGAAGGTTTTGTTCATGGGACGTCCAGGTCTTTGGAAGGACGATGCGATGGATGAAATTACATTCTTGGGATTTGCTGAGGATGATTTCAGCTGTGAGTCCCCAGGTGAAGGGTCAGTGCCCTCTCAAGAAAGATGGTACATAAAAGAATCTGGATTATTTAGCCTGGAGAAGAGAAGGCTTTGGAGTGACCTAACTGTGGCCTTCCAGCACCTGAAGGGAGCATAAAAGTTGGAGAGACTATTTACAAAATCATGGAGTGACAGGAAAAGGGAGAGGGATTCACATTGAAAGAGAGTAGGTTTAAATTGGGTATTAAAATAAATTCTTCCCTTTGAGGGTGGGCAGGCCCTGGCACAGGGTGCCCAGAGCAGCTGTGGCTGGCCCTGGATCCCTGGAAGTGCCCAAGGCCAGGCTGGAAGGGGCTTGGAGCACCCTGGGATAGTGGAAGGTGTCCCTGACTGTGGCAGGAGGTGGAACTTAAATGATCTTTCAGATCCCTTCCAACCCAAACCATTCCCAGATTGTATGATTGAACCTTCTTTATACCCCCTTGTTGGTTTTTGGTTTCTTTTTCTTAACTTTTGTTGAAGTTGGGATTGAAGGTGCTTGAGATGATAGTTTGTGTTTAGACTTAGGGGTTTATTATTTCTTATCTCTGTTATAGTTTCACAGCAGTGAGTTCTGTAGTCTTTTATTAACAAGGTACAAAATGGTTGACTATTTTTGTTATAAGGTCTTTTAAGGTTAAACTATTTAATTAAGAAATGACACAAATTATTTTTCCTTTTACATTAATAACTAATCACTTGAAGTCTGCAATGCAGACTACTTACAAAACTTTACTTAAATTTATGAAGAATAATGAAGAAAAAGGTAAAGATGAATAACTGGTTTCTGCTCTAAAACTTCTATTTTGTTTCATTTATATTACTATATTTTAAAACTCTTATGTCCCCCTCACCTGTCTCTAATCATATCGAAAAAGCACATTCCCAATAATATCCAGCAAATTACAAGTTTAGCTACAACTTGCTCAGGAATCAAACTAACTGAGAGCAGCTATACTGTCAAAAAAAAAAAAAAAAAAAAAAAAAAAAAGCAAAAAAAAAGCCAGTTTATGATCTCAAGCCCCTGGAGCAAGAGCTGTAGAGCAGAGGAGAGCAGAGTAAACACTTCACAGGATCTTGCCCAAAGCCTGCCTTGTGCCCCATGCAGTGGCCCCGTGGTCCTACAGCATAATTCCTGTCTTGTGAAGTTCAGGGTCTCTGGCAGAGCAGGGGGTGCTGTGTGGCAGCCCACCAGCCTGGATCTGTAGTGCGGAGCAGAAGCTTTGCATGCCATGCCCTGTGATGTGGCACCAGGGCATCTGGAGGTGGTTAAGGGAGCAGAGTCTGCTGGGGCAATGCTGGGGGGCTGCAAAGCCAATTCCTTGTGTTCTTTTGAGGATGGGCTCTGGAGTAAATTGTTCCGTGGACCAAATTCATCTGGAGGGGTCTGGCTGGACCACGCTAAGCAAATTAGCACTATTCACAATCCTTGCAATTGCTTGTGAAGTTTCTGTCAAGGAACAGTGTAGATGAACCTGTGTGGCTTTTCACTTCACCTTCCACTGGTGAAATTCTTCCTGTGATCAAAGTCCTATCCCACACATAGGAGAAACTGGTGCGTGGGAAGCTTTGGCAACTTCTCAGAGAGCATCACACCACCAGATGATCATGACATTGAGGGTGAAATCCATCAGGAATAACCTTGGATGCCTGTGATGTGGTTGCCCATGAGCCAGGAGTCTGAGTCCAGTCATGTGAAACCTGCTGTGATCCATCTGCCTGGTGACTTACACTCAGGAAGAGATGGATCACTCCACTCTCACCACAAAATCTGCCCTCTGAGCTAGTGACTGTAAGAGGAGCCCCAGGACCTGCTCAGGTGCCTGAACTCAGTCAGGTGATTCACACAAAAGCCACACTTTTCAGGAAATTTGATGCCTCATAAATATCCTCACATCAATTACTACCACCAGTGGTCCAAATTCCCAGGATTACTCTGAGAAGATCTCCAGTATTTGAGGGGAATAAAGGGGAATTTTGGTCAAAGTCCTACTGATGTGCAGCACCTTAGAGAAAAGTTTTGGGGACATCACTAGGACCGTACTCCTAAATGTTGGGAGACAGGTTTGGGTGTCATGAATTTGACAGTGAATGACCAGAGCAAGACTCTGATTCATTATCCTCCTCTTGCTGACACACAAATCACACTCAGACCTCAAATTTGATGTCCTGCTTGAGAGTGTTGATGTTTTTCAGAGCCCTTGACTGGTTTCTCCTCCCTTTGCAATCTGCCAGACAAATGTTTCTGTGATCTCCATCACACCTAAAGCTTCCCCCCCTCCCCACCAGGACACACACCAGGTTTGGCATGGCCAGGGGCTCTCCAGGAGCGTCTCTCCAGCCATGACCTGGAACAAAACACTGCCTAGAAGCTCAGCAGTGGTCAGGGGAGTGGTGGCTTCTCCCTGCTTCTCTTTGGGCCAGACGAGGATGCAGAAGTTGGACGTGCAGGCAGCAGAGAGACACGCAGGCAGCTCACTGGGGCTTTCATTGGGAAGCTGCTGCTTATCTGTGACATTGTTTATGGGGTTGGCTGGAGGGCTGACAGGCCTGAGGAATTCCACCCGATATCCCAATGCCATCGTCCTCCAGGGAAAATGCCTGAGTGGCTGTGAACATGCTGTCCTCCTCCCCAGGCCAAGCAGCTCTTGGATCCATCCTAGCAGGGCAGTGAACTCCCTGATCACTCCACGACACACCAAGGAGGTGTTAACCCTCTAGGGACCCTGATATGCCTACAAATACCCAGTGGAGGTGGCTAATAGAGAACGGAGGAGAAGGTCAGGAAAGACCGGTCAGAATCTGAGTCCCACACACCGGGAGAAGTCCTTGCTGAAATCCAGCCCGTTCTCCCACAGCTTGGCAGCTGCATCAGGGAGGTTGTCCATCATGGGGGCCTAGGAAAGAGCTGGCAAGGAGAGATGCTAGCTGGGTATTGAGCAGAAAGGGGCAGGTCATTATTATTTTGGAGCAGATTTAATTAATTTGCTTTGTGAGAGTCAGAAAAAAAAAAAAAAAGGAAGGAAGAGAGTGAGGGTCAATTTAGGTTGGATACAAGGAAAACGTTTTTGAGTATGAGTGTGGGGAAGCCCTTGCACAGGGTGCCCAGAGAAGCTGTGGCTGCCCCTGAATCCCTGAAAGTGTCCAAGGCCAGGCTGGACAGGGCTTGGAGCCACCCAGGACAGTGGAATGAAATGTGTGGAATGAAATGGGCTTTTTGATCCCTCCCAACCCAAAGCATTCCATGATTCTCTGACTTCCTTTGGCCAGGAGGGCCCACAGTGAGCAGCTGTGGTACCTTCTACGCCAGGGCTTTTTGTCTACCTGCTGCAATTATTTTGACTTGCTGCTCTGATACCTCCCAAGGCAGTCCTCAATCCCCTCCTGAACATTTGAGATCACATCCAGGAGAAGCTCAGGTGATGGCACACCTGTCCCCACCACAGTCCTAATCCTACAGATGGATTTCTGGAGCTTCCTAACTCAGAAACAGAGTGGTTCACACATTGGTAGGTTTTTTTTGGTTGGTTGGTTGGTTGGTTGGTTGGTTGGTTTTTTTTTTTAATTTTCCATGATTTTAGCCAATCAATTTTTACCTCCTGCTTGCAGGGACATCCACAGCTGAGCAACCTGCTGTGAGATGAACCATGCTCTTCTTAGCTGTTCACCTGCCACCTCCAGTGGAAGGTTTCACCTTCCCTTTCCTATGTTGACACCTGTAAGGTCCAGCTCTCCAAAAGCTTTTTTTTTGCAAGCCCATTCCTGATATAAAGCCCACACCAAGCAACAGCAACACCTTTATCAGTGTTGAACAGTCCTGCTGGTCCTTGCATTTCCAATTTGGGGCAGCACTGGGACATGACTTTGTTCCTCCCACCTGCTCCCATGTCTGAAGCATTCCTGCTCCATGGACTATTCAGGACAGGCTGCAAAGTAGGGACTTTTTTACAACAAAGATGCCCTTGCCAACTCAGCCTGCTCATGAATTCTGGCTGTACACTGGGAGCCAGGGCCAGAATTTTGTTTGGACTGACTCCATTTGCATTGGTGCATTTGTCTTTTTTTTTTTTTTTTTCTTGTTTTGCTTTATTTTTTGGACCGCTGAACACTGGGACCAGCAACTCTTGGAACAATCCAAGTGATATCACCTTCCAGTGAGTCATGGGGAGGGCAGGGTGGAGAAGGGCAGGCGAGGAGAGATCATGAGATTGTGTTAGCTGAAGCAACCTTAAAAAAATGGGATATGTGTTTGGATACATGGAGGGCAGATTGCATCCACTGCCACCCACCACAGAGCGTCACAGCTTTGGGATGTATTCCCATGGCTCCAGAGATTTTTACCTGCCTGGTTTTCTCCAAATATGAGCATGGTGACATTAACAAGTAATAATAATTAAAAAAAAAAAAAAAAAAAAAAAAAAAAAAAAAAAAAAAAAAAAAAGATATGAGCACATACTTTATTGGCTCGACTTTTGCATCACCAAAAAACTGAAGTTCATTCTTCTGATCATCGTGTTTGGTCTGTAACTTCAGTTGCTTTGCAAGGTGCAAGGAGGCTTTTCCTGAGCTCACCTGCAGCCTTCTTAATTTCTGAATGGTCCCGAAGGTAATTATTTAGGGTTACAACAGGACATACAGGCCTTGCCCTGACCCAGCTCTGTCAGATTCAGATCTTGCAAGACGTGGGATGATCTTTTTATAAAACGATGGAAGGAATAAAAGTCCCCAAATGGACTGTTAAGACCCCAGCATTATTATTATTATAAATTCTGATGGAGGTGGGTGTCACCATCTCCTCCTCCCTCACCCCATGAGGTGTTGAGCTGGATGCCCAGGAGAGGTGTTCTGATTTTGAGTGCTCAGCAAAAGCTCCTCTTTAAACGACACCAGGTTTCCTGTTGGCTTGTGACACAGATCCTACAGAAATAATGTTTCCTGTTCTTTGATGTTGCCCTGTACTGGCCTGGATGCTCTTGAGGCCAGATCACCAAAAATTGCTCTTCCATCGAGATAACAGACTGAGGTGCTGGTCCTTCACTCTGTGTTGCTATTCCTGATTTTTACTGATATTTCTGGACCTTGGACACATCCTTCTGTGCTTCCTGAGCTCTTCAAGTGTCCATCACTGAGTACTGACTTTCACTTATGTATATAGGAAATGTCACAAAGCCCAGCCCAAAACCCCTCAAGGTGTTCTTGCATATTCAAGTATATGAAAGCAAGAGCTGACTTCTTCGATTTTTTACACATTCCCTAAAAAAAAACACCCTCAAATCCTCATACGTGTGGCTTCCCAGTGCCCATCAGAAGATTCTGATGCTCCAGCATGTGCAGAAGAGCTGTTGTGGAGATTCCCTGTCCAGTTCTGTTCATCCCGGGGAGAGAAAAAGAGGAAACTGTGGATGCACTCAGGACACGTCCCTTCCAAGGGGCACGCTTATTTGCATGGTAATGAGGATGCTAATGGGCCCCTTGTCTTCATATGCACACAAGGTTCTCGCTGGGTGAAAACCAGCCAGAGTTGAAATTCAGAGAATTCATAGCTTCTTTTCCTTTTCAATTTGTGTTTTCTATCTGGATGCAAGAGACAAAGCACGTAGTACAGAAACTGCATTGTGCCCTGAACTGCTAAACACCAGATAGAAGTTATTATTTTAGCAACCATTAGGCTGTTTAGGCAAGCACCAATCTCTTAAGTAGCCTGGCTCAAACAGTAATTACCAGCTGAATTTAAAGAGAGACCCTTCTTTTATTTGCTTTGTTACCATAGTTTTTTGTTTTCTTTTCCTCTCTCTCGAAGCTAAAAAAAAAAGCTCCACAGAGCTGCAGCTCCTCTGAGAACCCAGAGCATGCTGCAAACAGGGTTCACAGCAACACTGTGAAGAGTTCGTGGTAATTAACCCTTTCTCTGAGGGGAAACTGAGGCAGGAAACCTCTCCCTGACAAGGGATGAAGCAGCATCGCATGTTCAATGAAGTCCTTCATCTTCCTAGGTCCCACTTCCTGACACATCCGTGGTTCCTGTAGGCCCAGGGGGGTGAGCTGGGGGCACTGTGAAAAAGGGGGATGGTCAAAGCCATGGTGGGATGAAGACTGGACATGTTGTATGGAAGGCAAAGGGGGATGGCCCCAGCACCACTGGGGTGGTTCAAAGCTCCTGGCTGTCAC
The DNA here is from genome assembly GCF_031753505.1 of Anomalospiza imberbis. Taxonomy (NCBI): domain Eukaryota; kingdom Metazoa; phylum Chordata; class Aves; order Passeriformes; family Viduidae; genus Anomalospiza; species Anomalospiza imberbis. The sequence continues at coordinate 70,111,275 of NC_089684.1, forward strand.
TCAGGGAGGTGTTTCTGATGGGGTTAAAATCAAAACTGCTGATTCCAGCAGCCCAGAGCCAACCTGGAAATCTCAGCACTGTCCCCAAGAGGATGAACTCCTTTGATCTAAAACAACCAAGGTGGGGTCATTGCCTCGACAGAAGTGACCCCTGTGTTAAGGGGGCTGACAGGGAAGATGGAGAGAGACTATTTATGGAGTGACAGGATGAGGGGGAATGGCTTCAGACTGGCAGAGGACAGGGATGGATGGGATATTGGGAAGGAATTGTTCCCTGTGAGGGTGGGGAGCCCTGGCACAGGGTGCCCAGAGAAGCTGTGGCTGGCCCTGGATCCCTGGAAATGTCCAAGGCCAGGTTGGACAGGGCTTGGAGTGACCTGGGCTAGTGGGAGGTGTCCCTGCCCATGGCAGGGGGTTTGAGACAAGATGATCTTTGAGATCCCTTCCAACCCAAACCATTCCATGATCAATGATCCATTCAATGCCACTGGCTGCACCACCAGCAGCTGCTCATTCAGCTGCAAACACCTTCATTTCCAGGAAGGCTCTGAGTCTTCCCAGCACAGAGATGTCAGTCCTGCTCACTGTCCTTATCCCATGCCCCCTTCAGCACGCACTGACAGCCAGCCTGAGCTCCTGCCTGCCTTGGGTGGGCCTTCAGCAGATATTTAATGTGCTTTGCCTGCCCAACCACCATAAAATGCTGGGATCTGTCTGTCTTCTCCCACATACCCGTGATGGAGCTGCCCACGTACCTAATGTTGAGTCTGGCTGGAATTTCTCCACTTTTTAGGGATGGGTGTACAAAAGCTTTGCTGGAACCAGTTCTCTGAGTTTCCTGGAGGATGATTTTCCTCCAGCAAACAGCCCGGGGAGCTTTTATGTAGTGTCAGTCATTAATTTCTGGCTCCTGGCACCTATTTTACTGTTTTGACACCAGGCTTAGGAGAGCAGGGGAAAATAATAATGATATCTGGAGTTAATGTTATTTACTAAAATACAAATTAACGCTCAGTCACATGGTGGCATGATTTGTCATCTGGAGCTAAAATTAAAAGAAATTAAGGCTGAGTCAGAAAGTTATTTCGGATCCAAGTGGGGAATGCTGTTCTGAGGCCATGTGGGAGCAACACTGACATCTTCTGGCTCAATAAAAATGTATCTCCAGCTTTTTCACTGAGAGAAACACCAGGAAATTCTGCAAAAACCTAAGGAGGGACGGGTGGACAAAAGTGTTTTAAAGAATCAAGGACAAGCTTTGGGGCAGTGGATATTATCTGAGTCCACTTTAGCAGCCCGCGTAGCATCACCACAGAATCTGAACAGAGGATGTGTGGCACTGAGGACCCAAAATACACGAGAGGAGGAGGTGAAGGGGTGTTGCTCTTCTCTCAGTGCAGGTGACAGGGCTGTGGCCTTTCTTTTATGCTGAAGTCTATAAGTCTGGAGGCCGTAAATTACCTAAAAGTCACATTCCACTAAACCAGGTTTCTCCAAACCCCATCCAGCCTGGCCTTGGACAGTTCCAAGGGTGAGGAGACACAATTTCTCTGAGAAACATGTTCCAGGCTCTCACCACCACCACACCATCAGCCTTTCCGACACATCTCACCTCTTCCAGACTGGATTGACCGCCACCCTTATCACCTTACTCTGCCACATCCTTCCACTTCCTCTAACCATATTCCTTTCAATCTCTCCCAAGGTTCTTTCTTCCCCTCCCTGAAGCCCTCAGAAATCGTCTTCAAGATCATCTTCTGGCTGGGATACTTCAACAGCTGCGTGAACCCCATCATCTACCCGTGCTCCAGCAAGGAGTTCAAGCGCGCGTTCATCCGGCTGCTCAAGTGCCAGTGCCACCGGCGGCGACGGCCCATCTGGAGGGTCTACGACCACCACTGGAGAGGGGGCTCCATCAACAGCTCGGTGCAGGACTCAGAGACAGACCTGAGGCCCAGGATTAACACCCTGAACAGCTCCTTCATATTTAACTCCTCCTTCCAGGAGAGAGCCAGTAAGAGGCGAACGCTCAGCTTCAAGGGCTGGAAAATGCTCACCCCTTTCCAGAAACCAGCATCCACTCAGCTGAAGGAGAAGATGAACAGCCTTTCTAACAAAATCCGGGGTGGCTCCAGCAAAGGGGGGGCCACAGCCACCTACAAGACAGAGGTGGAGTCTGTCTCGATTGGGATCCCTCATGATTTCACGGAAACCATTGACTACCAAACCCATGACTTAACAGACTGCTGTGGGCTGAGAGAAACAGATATTTGAAGCCTCTGGGGCAGCTGTCGATGGTTTCTTTAGAGGTATCCAGAAGAAACATGGAGGGATACCACCTGTGGGTCTGTCAGGCAGGCTGGAAGCAGCAATCAGGTATTAAATGCAGTTGCCCAAAGGTTGTCCAAGCATCCCCCAGGCAGAGCTCAGCCCCTTCTGTGGGATTATGGGTTCCTCAAATTAGAGCCAATGGCATATCCCATTCTAACAAGCCACAGCAGGAGGAGAAGGTGTGGATATGACCTTAGGGCAAGAACTGTCTCCTCTGGTGGATTGTTGTCTTTGGCTTTGGAAGAAGCTGTGCAATTACGGGAAACCAGGATGTCTCCTTTGCCTTAAAAACACCACAGTGAAATCTAATGGTAAAACTGAATCCCAAAAGTTGCCAACCCTGCCTTAGTACATGTGGTCATGTCTCCATCCAGAGGCAGCACCCAGGAAGGACACTGCCAAGCAGCAGCTGGCAGCTGATCCTTTATTTGTGTGGGTTGGGAGCTTGGAGGCCCTGAACAGGACATCCGGACGAGGCCTTGGCTTTGGAGGGAGAGCAGACTGGGGAATTCCCAAGCAAGGTGGAGAGATCCCAGCTCTAAATCATGATCTCTGCAGTGGCCACAGCTTTGGCCCTTCCACATCACCTGGTTTTAGGCCAGAGGAGTATTCCAGATGTGTGCACTGTTGCCAGGGGGCGTGCAGGTCTGTCTGCTCTAATTCCATCCTGTGAAGCATTTTGCATTTCACTTTCCAGTGAAACACTTGCAACCCACCTTGCTTTAGTGAGCATCCATCTGTGGCACACAGAGAAACCAGCTACTTTTGGTGTCAGTCATCCCCAAACCTTCCTGTCCCCTTCTTTGCTCTCGTTGTTTTGCTCTAAAAACGCAGGATAAAAATGCATCCCAGGGGCTTCAGTCAGGACAACAGGATATGGCCTCAAGTTGTGCCAGGGAAGATTTAGGCTGGATATTAGGAAGAATTTCTTCATTCAAATGGTGGTCAGGCACTGGATCAGACTTCCCAGGGCAGTGGTGGAGTCACCACCCCTGGAAGCGTTCAAAAGATGTGTGAATGTGGCCCTGGAGGAGATGGTTTAATGGTGAATGGGGTGGTGCTGGGTTGATGGTTGGATTCCCTGATCCAAGAGCACTTTTCCAACCGTAATGATTCTGTGATTCTGTAATGTGGGTCCTCAGCCAGCCTGCACTGTGGCTCAGGAAAGGGGGGATGGCTGAGTTGGGAAGTTTGCATTCCCACTGCCCATAGAGTCCAAGCTGAAGTGGAGCTGAGGTGCAGTTGGAGCTCCCTAAAATAGAGGGATCTTCTCCCCAGTCAGGGTCACACTCACAATCCTTCTCCCAGGGGACTTCCCACATGCTTGATGCATCAAACCTTTGGTAGCTGCCAACAATTGCCTTGGTTGTGTCAAAAGTAATGACAATTAAAGTGGGTTTGTGGGTTTTTCCCTGCTCACAGTCCCAGAGTGTTGAGCACCCCTCGGGAGGGCACCACGGCCTCCTCCAGGAAACTCAAGGAGCTGAAGCCTTGGCAAGCCCACCTTGACCAGGCAGCTCAGGAAATGGTCACCCAAACTCTACTTGGCCGTGGATTGCAGGCACTGGTTTCAAAATTCAGAGTGGCTTAATCCAATTTCAGATAATGAGCCCCGAGGAGCGACCATCAGCTTAAGCCATGAGCAGGAGACACATAGGTGAAGGAGGCAGAGGACGGATCTGAGGTGAAGTGCCTCAAGCCAGGGAACTAAAGAACAGGAATGGGAAGTCCTGAGGGGTGGAAACATGGCACTGAACGTGTCCTGGGTGGAAACACTCCACATCAGCACTGCCCCTCGAACCCATGAGGAGCCTTTCATGGAAGTGCCTGCAGCACATCCGGCTCATCCCACTAAGGGTGGCTGCCAAAGGAAAATTAAAGGCTGCCAGGCACAGCAAGGAGAATGTCACCTTTATTTCTGATGTTCTGATTTGCTTTGAAGGAAAATAGAACTGGAGGAAAGTTGGAATTTTTTTCATCTTTTTACTATTTTGTGCAGTGCATATTGGGACAAGATATCTGGAGTTGGCCCTGTCTCAACACCCTTTACTTGATGCTGGACAAACTGGACCATTATTGCACAAATACCAGCAGATTTTTCCCAGATATTTTCCTCCCAGCAGCAAATCCCAGCACTTACACTGAACTCAGACTCACAACCACCTGCATGTTCTCCAGCTCTGCAAAACCAGCCTGAGGTTGCCAGCTCTGACCTACCAAAGCAGGGGACTTCCCGACACCCCATGGGATCTTCCGTGGGGAAATACTTTTTTTTCCCCTTTTTATTTGGCTTTGAAGTGAGACCTTACAGTGATGATGGGGTGGAACAAAAAGTCACTTTTTAGTGTGAGGACCACTGGTTTCCTGGGTGTTTTTGGGACCCTGATGGGAGGCACTGGGGATGTGGCAGAGAAGGGACCAGGGAGAGGACGTCCATAACCAGACAGACAGACATACACACTTCACTGTGTTTATATAAACGTGTCATTCCCAAAATACCAGGCATTCTCCTACAAATGGGCAAACATCCCTCCATAAATGAACATTTAGCAAATGTTGGCAAGCAGTGCATTCCCATAAATGAGCTGCTATTACTCTTCTCCCTGATAGTTTCAATATACTTTTTATTTTTTCCAATATTGAAATATTTATGTTCACAGCCTCCAGCCCCTTGAAAGCTTTTCGAGAAGGAAAAAAAAAAAAGATTAGTCTGGAGGTTTGCTGCCTCTCCATCCCAAGTCTTTACAGACCTGCAAGGGAGAAAAATAAAGTCTGTTTAAGTACACACATCTCACACACACACACATAAATGCCCAAATTCTGGCTCAGTTACTCACTGTATTTGATCTGGCCCCAAGAGATGCCCTGGAAGGTGCTGTAGGAAAGCCTTGAGCTCTGCTGTGCTGCATTCAGGCAAAATACTTGGTTTTCACCCTCCTTTCATTTGGCATCTTGCATCAGAAGCAGTGCCAGGACTGGACTCTGAGGCTGCTCATGCAGAGCTTCATTTAGAGGAGACAGGGCTGTCTTTGCTGGCAGGGAGGAAGGAAAATCTTGTATGAAATACGACCTGAGGGTCTGGAATTGAGCATTTCTCCTTGAATCCCTTAATTTCCAAGCTCTCCCAAGTTTGGGAAAACGGGCTCAGACTTTCAAGAGGTAAATTCAGTCCAATCCCACAGACTTCCCTGGATCCACAAGGGTGTGACCAGCTGAGGGAATGGCCCTGTTCCAGCAAATTTTCCAGGCAGGCCATTCCCCAAAGCATCTGCACCTCAGTTATCCATCAGATCCCACCTCATTGCACTGGCTCCGTGTCACAATTGCATTCTCAGACCTTGCTGCTTCAAGGAACCAAGGGTTGGGGGTGGAAAATGAGTTTTTGTGTCACTGGACTCTCCCAAGTCCATGAGGGAAGGAAGGTCCCTGTCAGCCTGAGCTGGGCTGCAGCTGGGTTGCATTACTATTGTTTACAGTGTGTATATAAGTGTACATTTTCTTTAGCAGAACGTTGGAATTTTTTATGTATAGATTTTTATTTTTCATCCCCAGATGTATTTATTAGCCGGAGTATTTCTGTTTTGTGTTTCAGGTTCTGCCAGATTGATGTAAGCTCTATGAAACAGAATGCACATATTTTTGTTTGTTTGTACCAAATACATGCACAAACCTGTCTAAAACGTTGCTGTAAATTGTTGCTGTGTCTGATTTTTAAAACAAGGTTTATAGGGGATGAAGGAGGGAGGAAGACAAATGTGAAAATTATCCACTGTTGCTTATTTCTCTAAGACATTTTTTTGGAATTTCACAAGGATAATCTTTCCCACTTGGAGGAATTAATGATAAAAGCAAGTCAGGAGAGGACACTCAGTTTCTTGACACACGGGCAGGAAGGGATTGCACCAGCTACATCTAGAGAGCAGGTTTAGATTACATATTAGGAAAAAATTCTTTCCAGTTCTTCTGATGAGGCCCTGGCATAGGGTGTGGCTGCTGTGGAAGCTGTGGCTGCTCCTGGATCCCTGGAAGTGTCCAGGGCCAAGTTGGACATTGGGGCTTGGAGCCACCTGGGACAGTGGAAGGTGTCCCTGCCCATGGGAAGGGGTGGAATGAGATGAGCTTTAAGGTCCCTTCCCCCCCAAACCATTCTGGGATTCTTATATGATGCATATCTGAGACTGGAAAGGGAAAGGCAAAAAGGAAAATCAAAAGGAGATCTAGCATGGAAAACATTGGACCAATATTTGATAGCAGTCAGAGGTGAAAATTATTTTGGGGAATTTGGGGGAAGAAATGGAGAATGGAACAGACTGAGAATTACCTTGAAAATATCTTTGCACCTCTGAATATGTGAATTTTGACTCCTGTTTGCTTTTGTGATTATTCAGTTCAAAAAGGGTAGAATGGACTTAGAATGGACCAAAGCTACAGGGTAGTTTCCATCCAAGGAACATTTAAATCAAATGGCACTCTGATGACTGAGAATTCAGGTCTGTAAAAGCAGGAGTGCTGGGGAGAAGACAAGCAGTGAATGAGTGTTCACTGCCTCTCGTGGTACAAGAACTAAGTGACATCAAACCCAATTATCAAAATGAACCGAGCGAGGTAATTCTTCACATGGCTCATTTTTGAACGGTGGAACTCATCACCACGAGATATTCCATCTGTCTGTAGGGGTTGGAACAGCAATTAGGTGCCTTGGTGACAGATAAACCCATCAAGGGCAGTTGGAAACGTTTATATAATCTCTGAGCTGAGAAATCCCTGAGGCAGCAATTGCTGTCAGCTGGGAGGATATTTCAAGGGATATTTCACTGCTGGCTTTTCTTTCCCTTTGTTCCTTCTGAATTTCCTGTGGTCAGAGAGGGGACTCAGAATGACCCAGGCTCTGGGAAGGTCCAGCCCTGTCTGTGTCCCTTCCCTCTGCACACTGGCAGCCCATCCATGCCAAAATTCCACCCTGCATTTCCCTGCCCATAGGCAAAAATAAGGGGGGGAAATGGAAAACCTAAGTTTAGTCCCAAATGTACATCACGTCATCAAGGTCAAAAGATTTTGTCATCCCTGTGTGCCAGTTCCTGCTGGGAAATTTCTTTTGCCACTCAGAAGTTGAAAACCATCCCCTCAATAAACAGACTTTTAAAATCTTTTTTGCGGGACAGGGATTGTAGCTGGGACGAGGAGTTGCCCCAGAGGTTTCCCAAGAAACTTCAGCCATCCTGGGCCAAGGTTTCCAATTTTTTTTTTCCATTTTCAGACCTCTAAGGATCCCTCCGTGGAGACTCACAACACACAGAGTGACACTAAGGTCACTGACAAGTAGGTCTGGGGTTTTTTTTGGTACCTTCTGTGGGATTCAGCTCACGGATTAAAACCTCTCCATTCCAGTGAGGTATCTGTGAATGAGACGTGTTTAAATTTTATTAGAGAAAAAAAAAAATTGGATTGAATATGGGCATTTCATGCCATTTGAGCCATTCTAGGCTATCCAAGACATCTGCACACGTCATGAAACAGGACAGAAAACCTGGCTCAGGGTCATGGCAGAAGGACCTGGGCTGGGACAGAGAGAAACTCAAAGTCTGAGCTCTCCTTTTCTCTTGGGTAAAGAGGACACAGGATATTTCACTGTGCTTGAACTCATCACCAAAAGTCAGATCAGGATGGACCACACCACCCAGCCCCTGTGACATCCCAGGACACAGAGTCCTGCCAAGAGGCCGGGAAGGACGAATCAGAGAGTGTAAATGACACTGAGGTCCTAGGAGGCCATTAAAAATAAAGGTTTATAGCAAAAATGTTCAGTTCTATTGAGTTCAATAAACCAAGCTTGCCCAGATTTAAAGATTTCCTGTGTGCAATGCTGGTGGATGACAGATGGGGTTTGAGGGAAGGGTGTAGGTGTCAAAAATAGGTTTTATGCACTTTCTGAGAACATTATCTGACATTTATCGTGCCCAGATCGCCAATTTAACTTTTTATAATACAGCCTCGAGCAGGACATTTCACACTGTTTGGAGGTTGCTGGACTTTCTTCACTTCTCTCCTTTACCTTCAAAAAGACTGAGGCAAGGAGGGACTCAGCCCATTTTAGTCCAGCACACCATGGCTAAAAATCTCACTGAAAAAAAGCATTTGAGATTTTCACAAAAAATCAAGGCCTGATCCAGCTCCTGTGCTGAAAATTTACTCTTCTTTCCTCCATAGCTGCTGCTTTCTGGATGAAAAAAAAAGATAAAATAATTAAAAAAAAAAAAAAAAAGAAAAAAAAAATCACTGAGGGCTATAGATGATTGATAAATCTCACTGAAACGTGCCATAATTAAGTGGCACAGCACTGCTGAGAGGCACAGCACTGCCTGTTCAAACCCCTCTGCTCTCCCCTGGCAGATCCATGGTTGCTTTAAGACCTGGCAGAACAAGGGATGGATCAGGAATTTGAGTTCAGCTGTGGCAGGAGAGTGGTTTTGGAAAGAGAAGGTCCCAAATCTTAGCTCCATCCATGGCCAGGAGGCTTCAGCTGGAATTCTTAGGAGAGGAGCACCATGGTCTTTCTCCTTGTCAATAGAGACTTCCCATTCCCAAAGTTTGCAGGAGGTGTTTGAAATTCACAAAACTCACAGGAACACAAGAAAAGACCCCCAAAAGCCCCAAACCCAGCATATGCCAACAGGAACAAAAAGCCAAACTGCACTTAGGCCGAGGTATCCCAAAAGCTCTTCCTCATTTGCAAGTTGGAAATTGGAATTTCTCCACACATCCTTGGGAAAAGGGAACCCCCCCTTGTGTAGCCCTGTTTTTCTCACAGCAAGGTGCTTTTATGGGTTTTAAAAGGCTTGCTGCCTTGACAGCACAGCTGTTAATATGCCAGTAAATTGCCATTGTTTTATGCCTGTTTATTACTGCAGTCCTCAGCAGGTGATTCAGGGGGCAAACCCAATTTCATTTTGATTGCTGTGGGGCTCTCATTTCTCGGCTGTTTCAGAGTTTCAAGCTTAAATGCTGCTTCTTAAAGCTTTAGGGGGCAGGGGAGATGGGCTGACAGGGTATAAATGTGGTTTTATACGGGTGTCTATTCATATATTTGTATTAATAGATATGTCTGTTCAGATCTGCACATTAACACAGATAAATATGTGTAGAATTTACCCTTCCAGCACTCTCTCTGTGCTTTCTTTCCCAGAGCACTCATGGGCCTGTGTCCCATGTCCTCCTCAGACTACCCAAAATTCCATGTGTTCAGTGCAGCTGCTGAATCACCACCTAAGCGATGCAGAAATCAGTAATGAGTATTCTGATATTCCATTACTGAAATCACTTGCCCAGCCAGGATGTGGATTCTCCACCACTGGAGTCCAGGCAAATATTTATCACGGGTGGCATTTCAGATAGGAAGGAGTTTGAGGCTTCTGAGGCTCATAATTCCATGTTCTGTACTGTTCCACGTGTTTGCTCTCACCTTTTCTTTTTAAGGAGCTTGTTAAAAAGAGGGAGAGCAACTTTTTAGATGTGTAGGTATATTGATAGGATGAGGGGAAATGGCATTAAGCTGAAAGAGGGCAGGTTTAGATTGAATATTAGGAAGAAATTTTTTCCCTGTGAGGGTGCTGAGCCCTGGCACAGGGTGCCCAGAGAAGCTGTGGCTGCCCCTGGATCCCTGGAAGTTCCCAAGGCCAGGTTGGACAGGGCTTTATTCTTCACAACACACTCCCAAGGAATTAGAAACTCGGGGGTTTTTTTTCAATTTTTGTGCCTTGGCCATCTATTTCTGGTTGCACAACAGGTATTTATCCCACCTCCAGCTTTTCAAACCGAGCAAAGATGAATAATTGTGCCAACAAATTGCCTGTGAAAAGGAATAAACACACCCCTGCTGATTAATGTACCAGGAGACGTGATTTAAGTTTCTTTTCCAGTCTCAACTTTGTCCAATCAGCCCCTAAATGATCATCTTTGCTCTGGCACAGTGCAGTTCCTGAGAGTCTCACAGGCTCCTACTGATCCCAGCCTCTTGGGAAGCTGGATTCTGTCATTCAGCAAGCAAAGGAATAGAAAATCCACTGGCAGGGAGATGAAAATTTTAAAAATTAACATTAAATTGAAATTAAAAGCAAAATGAGCACAGGGAGTTATTAACAAACAGAGCAAATCTTCTCAAAAATGTGAGGGCAGGGGGGTTGAAATGCAAAACTTGGGAGAAAAGAGAGAATTATTTTGCAATGCATGGTCTGGCTGAGGGAAGAGTAATGGGTTTAATGTAAAAATTTGTTCTCTTGCCCTGCTTATACAGGAGGTCAGGCTCAATTATCAAAATATGCTGTCTGCCCTTAAAAATAAGTTTTTTGCCTGACTTGGCAAGTCCTGCTGAACTTATTGTCCAGAGATTGCACCTGTTTTGCAAGGGAGAAAATGATGCACTGAGGCATCTGCCACTGGCCCAAAGGAGCCTGAAGAGAAAGGTAAGGACTCTCCTCTCCTCTCCTCTCCTCTCCTCTCCTCTCCTCTCCTCTCCTCTCCTCTCCTCTCCTCTCCTCTCCTCTCCTCTCCTCTCCTCTCCTCTCCTCTCCTCTCCTCTCCTCTCCTCTCCTCTCCTCTCCTCTCCTCTCCTCTCCTCTCCTCTCCTCTCCTCTTTGAGCAATTTACTTAATTTTTACTTTATTTTTAGCACCCATCCTCTTTGTATTACATTTTTCTACCAAGGGCCCCCTCAGCTATTTTTGCTGCTGTATATTGGTCAGATCAGTTATTTTTTTTTTTTTTTACCCTTTTCACTTAGGTACTTATTTTGGAGGGATTTATTAGCAGAGAGAAAAACCTGACTGGCAGCCTGAGAAGTCTCTCTCACTCCAACCTCTCTTTAAACCAAGGAATTGGATTTTGACACTCAAGACATGTAAAGAAGGGGTCACCAATGGGCCTCAGATCACTGGATATTTCTAATTTATTTTTCATCCCACATCTACTTTCAGGATCAAAGCTATCCTGTGGCAATAACTGCTTCCCATCTGCTGTCCAAGGATGTGTGTAATTAATTCACATTTTATAAACCATCATGTCCAGCCTCACCACTCCTTTTCCAATGAAGGAATCCTGTCCCAGAATCCCAGAATTGTTTATCTTGGCAGGGACCTTACAAATGATTTCATTCCACCCCCCTGCCATGGGCAGGGACACTTTTCCCTGTCCCAGGTTGCTCCAAGCCCTGTCCAACCTGGCCTGGAACACTTCCAGGGATGCAGATCCTAGCCTGTCTGAACAGGAGATTTTTCCAAACCTCTCAATTCCCTCCTTCCCTTGACCTTTTCTAGGTCTGTTCCCTCCTTTTTAGGAACAAATGGCCAAAGAGAACCTATTTCAGTAGCAGCTCCTCCAGGGATGTTGTTATATTCATAACACCATCATGCACATGGAACAATGATATATTTCTTTATTCACAATTCCTTTCCAAGCAATCCCTACATTTTTTTTGGCCTTTCTGATCACAGAGCTGAGGTTCCCATTCCAGCAGCCCTTCCCTGGGTGCTGCTGCCTTCTCCTGAGTGCACAACCACCTCAGCATTAAAATCACCACCTGCTGATCCAATAATGAGACGTCTCTTACACAAATATTCACAATTAGCATTAGCTTTGACTGCCCTGAATAACCAAGGATTGTCACCAAACTTCATTATTCACACTTTTTCCCAGGTCTTTTTGGAATACAGAGACAATTGTGGGACCTAATAAACTTTGCCCAGTGTCAGAAATTACTTCAATCATACTTTTTTTCTTCTTCTTGTCTGTTTATTCCACCTGTTATCAAATCTTTATTCCACATTTTACCTTATCCCGTGACAGCTTAGAGGGAGGGGAACTTTTTCAGGATAAACTGCTGAGTGTAGAAACAAGGCTGAAAACACAAATAAACCTTTATAAAGGAAGTCAATATTGACTATATGGGAAAGAAAAGTGGAAGAGGAATAGGTAATCGAGAGGAAATAATATCACAGGAGAGGTTTTTCAAAGGCCATCAGCATATGGATACTGTGTGCAGTATATCTCACATTCCAACTTCTCTAAATCAAATACTTTTTTCCATGGGTGCAATGGGCAGTTTAATAGCAAAAGGCAGCGTGACGGGCAAGAGCAAAGTAAAATAATTTGTTTGTTTATTTATTCTAAACAAGAAAATTGTGTTTGTGTCAATGTATTTCTGAAAATATCACTAGCAGCACAGGGTAAAAAAGTCATGGGCAGACAGAATGAACAGACATGAACAGAACAGAATGATAGACATGAACCTACAAAACTCAGAATTGGTTTATATCTTTTAAGCAAATAGGGAAAAAAACCCAACCAAAATCCATTATTGCATTAAGTTAGAAATATCTAACAGAGCTTAAAAATATTCCAAACCCTAGGTTTCTACAAGAGGTAACATCTAATGGAGGGATAAAGTACCAAAATAACTGAAAAAGGATTATTAAATATCTTCAAATTAAATTGGAATCTCTTGGCCGAGTGCAGAACAAAAGGAGGAAAAGGCTCCCAGCTCTGGAGCTCATTCTGAGGCAGGTTGAAAGAGGATCTGGGTGAACCTCTCACTTTGGGAGTCTCAGGTCAAACAGAGCAGCCAGAATATCAGCATGAGTTGAAAGGGGGACAAAAAATGAAAGAGAAAGAAAAAAGACCTTAGCAATTGCATAGGCCATAAATAATTAATCAATGAAAAAACAAAGTTAAAGCATTATTATGCTTCCCCATCCAGGGGAGACCTCTGGGCTTCCATCCTGGAGATAGCAGATCTCCAGGAGATTTCCCTGGGATAAGGACAGTTTGGATAAGGATGCCACCTTGCTGGAAGGCCGGACTGCCATGCAAAGTGACCTGGACAAGGGAGACCAGAGGCCACAGTAATGGTCAGGAGTTTGGAGGTTGCACTCCAGGAGATGCTGAGGGAGCTGGGTTCATCCACTCCACAGAAAAGAAGGTTTTAGGTGGATATCTGCTGCACTGCTACAGTGGGGGTGCAGAGAAGACAGAGCCTGAGACACTCAGAGGTGATGGGATCAACATCCAACAAGGGGAATTCCAAATAAACAAATAAAAAGTATTTCTTCTGAGTCCAGTGCAGCCCTGGGCCATGGATTCAGAAGGGCTGTGCAGCTACACCTTAGAGATGCCTGAAACTACCCAGAACAAGACCCTGGGCAACTTGATATTGGCCCAGTGTTGAGCAAAGGACTGAATTAGACACCTCCAACATCATTAATTCCTCAGGGCTACGATCCTTTGGAAAACAGATCCCATCTGTGTGAGGCCTCCAGCTTCAGGAGATGGGTCTTTCTGTAGGCCACCATTTGTCTTGGGTGAAATTCCTCTGAGGCTACGGTGTGAAATGCCATTCCTTCTTCCATGAGGTGCAGAGGGCAGAGCTTTACATTTTCTCCTGGAGAGAAACAACCAGATTAGAGGCTCTGAAGAGCCTCGGAAGCAGCAGCTCTTATCAGGCCTCAGAGCAGCTGTTCATACACTCCTCAAACAGCCAGACTTGGCTGGGCACAGTTTTAAAGACACTTCATTGAGAAACACTGGCTGCCATCCAGGATATTAAAAAGATAATAAATAAAAGAAGTAAAAGTGCTCTTCTCCCCTGCTGGTTTCGATTTGTTTACAATCAGGGAGAGAATGCAGTCCCTGTTGTTTCATTTCAGATGTGCTCTGGAGATCGGCACACCCTGCGCCCCGGCAGTGCTCATAAATCAGGGGTGACCTAAGTTTTCATCACCCAGATTTGCTCTGGCTGGTCAGAGCTTTTTGTTACATCTTTCCCATCATCAAAGGGGTCAGAAGCTGAAAGGGCACCGAGGTCAAGTGATGTGTTTCCAAGGGAAAGACCCTCCCACCCTGATATCCCAGTATTTATGTTTGAGTCTCACCAAGGTGGGTGCCAGGAGAGAGGAGAGGAGTCCATGGAGCACAGCAGGAGCTGGTTGTGACTCCCCTCTCCAGGACACCCCACGTGGGTGACATCAAGCTCACATTTCCAGCCACAGCAAGGTCTGGGTGCCATCTGAGGGCACAAAGAGCATTTACCCAGGAAATGGAGAAAGTTAACCAAAAATGCCCCCCTCGGCTGGATTTTTCTCACTCTCTCTAGAAAAACAACCAAAAAAAAGTGTGTAAATATCACCAGATAGAAAAAAATGCTGATGGCTGGAAGTGAAATTTGCCATTGAAAGTGGAAAATAAATGTGGTGCTCTCAGAAGCATCTAGACTTAGAGACTGAGTCACTTTTATGCTAATACATCCTCGCCGCCTCCTCAGTGGATGTGAAAAATGGTCTTATTTCTTGTAATTGATGTTTATGATAAAAGCACTTCCATATCCTCTATGTACATACACAGTTACTCAGTAAGAAAATTTATTTTTTCTCTCCTTTTTTTGTTTTCTATAAATTCTTCCTTGTTTTCTCTTTGGAAAGTGTGGTTTTCATGCAAAGCAAGCAGCAATATGTGCTCAGGTGTGTAAAGACAGAGGCTGGCTCACACAGGGACCACGCTTCCATCACCCTTGTCCCCGGTCACCTGTGGCTGGTGATGTGGCACCAATTGACTCTCACTGATGAGGTGAACAATTTCATTTTTCATATCCTTCTCCTCCTCTTTATCCTCCTCCTTAATGACTCTGAGCTGAGAAGAAAGTGGTTCCAATTTCTGGAGGGCTCTGATCTAAGAGAGTTGCAGCTCAAGAGAGGCCCAAAATGCAGCACTCACCTGCAGAAAAATCAGCTCCAAAGGAAATAAATAAAAATCTGACAGTTGTTCTGAGCTCTGGGAGGGCTGGCTGTGAGCATTCCCACATCAGAGCTCACTGATCCTGATCTCTCCCGATGTTTTGTGTCTCTCAGCTGTGGCTGGCTCAGATCTCTCTCTAATTAGGAGTTTTGAGCCACACCAGCACCTTTCCTTCTCTCTCTACCTCCTTCCAAAACCTTGGTGGTGCTCAGAATACTCTCCATTCATGCAGGGATTGGGAAAATCTCCCACTCCCAAATTTCTTCCCCAGAATCCAATTTATCTCTCATCTCCACAATAGCAAGATCTTATCCAGGCCACCATCCCTCCTCCACTCCTACACTAGCAACCTGGAAATCATTAAAATTTGCATGATTTGTGGTCTCCTTGCATCCAGAGCTCCACGAGCACCTTGGCTCTTGCCCTGGCACTGAGGTGGAATGAGGCCAGAGGATAAAGCAGAGCCAAGGATTGTAAAGAGATCTTGTGTTTCATGGCACTGAAGGACCTGCTGGAGAGCTCATGTGGCATGGACATCACAAAATCCCACCAGATTAAACCAGAGACACCCCAGAAGGGCCAGTTCCCTGCCAGGTACATGAGAGGGAATTCAACATTTTGATTGCATCCCACACAGAATCAGGGAATATCTCCATTTGGAAGGGATCCAGAAGGATCCTCGAGTCCAGCTCCCTGCCCAAACCCATCCATGAAGAAAGCTGAATAATCACATGTGAAGGGACAAAATTGAGAGCAGATTCACCAGAAACTGCCTATGTCAGGAAAAAAAAAAAAAAAAAGAGGAAAAAAATCCAGCAAGTATCTTTGCCCTTCCATGAACGATTCAAACTATGCAGAGAAGCTGCCAAATGTTTCATATGGCTGATGCTACCAGGGGTTTTGACTGCCTGGAAAAGGGCCAGTGCTGTGATCAAGCATCTAAAGCTTGTGTTTGGTCAGAGCAGCAGCACTTGTGGCTCTCAAAACAAAACAGCCTCTCCCAGGCAGGCACGGGGCTCCTGGGGGCTGCCACCACCCATGTGCCCCTGGCATTTTGAGATGACAGCCACTGGCAGGAAGGGATGTGAAATTAGAAAAAGAAAACCAATCTTTTTTGACAATGGGAGCAAGGACTGTCATTCTATGGACCAGGAGGTGGTGCATTACTGGAAGTAGTTAAAGGGAGCTTGTGAAAAAAGAGGAGCTTTTTAAACAGTCAGATAGTGGTAGGACAACAGGGATGGTTTAAAACTAAAAGAGGAGAGAATTAAATTAGATATTAAGAAGAAATTCTTCCCTGTGAGGATGGTGAGGCTCTGGCACAGGGTGCTCAGAGAAGTTGTGGCTGCCCCTGGATGCCTGGAAATACCCAAGGCCAGGTTGGACAGGGCTTGGAGCAATATGGGCTAGTGGAAGATGTTCCTGCCCAAGGCAGGGAGTGGAATGAGATGAGCTTTAAGGTCTCTTCCAACCCAAACATTCCATGATTACTGAATTCTGTGGGTCACTGGTGGCCTCGGCAATGCTGGGTTGGTGGTTGGGCTGATGATCTGAGAGGTCTTTTCCAAGCTGAATGAGTCTCCCTTGGTGGTGCTGCAGGAAGACAGCTCAGGCTCTCTGCCGTGCTTGCTGGCCTCCTCTGGAAGGAAAGCTGGCCAGGTAACCTAACCCCAAGCGCTGTTTTCCTTTTGAATCTTCAGGAAAACAAGTCCCAGCACTCCTGTGATCTGCTCCATCCCAGGACATCCATCAGCCTGAATTACTCCATGTGCTTTTGCAAATTAACCCCTTACTCATGTTGCAGGCAGTGCAAGAGTTTTTCAGTCTCTCCCCATGGCTCAGTTGTCTCAAGGCCCTGGATCCCAGTTGACAAAAGCTGAGTGACCCTGATGTCACTTTTTTGAGGACAACACACTGATTGTTATGAGAGGGTGCCATCAGTATTAGGCAGCATTCAGTATTCATAAGCTGCTCTGATTTTTTTTTTGTTTTTTTTTTTGTTTTTTTTGTTTTTTGTTTTTTTTTCTTTCATGACTGCAGCTACAGAGGGAAAAGAGGCTTGTGTTGAGCTGTGTCCTGATGCAGAGCTGCCACTCTCCACAGGCACGGGTCAGATGTGAACTCTGGCCAGCTCAGGATTTGCTTGGTTTCTCCTCCGTGTTAGTCTGCATTTTATCAGTCCCTGATTCCCTCTGCTGTGGTGATGCTGATTCCCCAGGCTTGTTTAGGTGTCTCTGAGGTTCCTCCTTGCTTTTCTACCTAAATTAACTCTAGGTCATCAGGAGGCTCATTGGCCTCTATTTCCCAGCCATGGATCAGCCCATTAACCAGCACAGCACACCTGAGACTGATCCCTGAGCTGGGACCTTCTGCCACAAGTGACCATTTCATTCTCCATTTCCCTTCTCCCAGGACACCTTAGAGCCACCACAATAGTTTCCCACTCACCCTGTGGCCTTTTTTTTCTCCCCTGGGAGGCTCTTTAGACCTTCTTAAAGACCTCCTGGGCATTCAAAGGCACCACGTGCTCCAAGTCTCCCCCATCCACCCCTTTCCTGATGCAGTCCTCGAGTCCTAAATCCCTCTGTGAGACCTCTCTCCTCTGGTCTGTTGGGTCTGTGCTCTCCTGTTGTGAGATGTCTCCCTGAAACCTCCTTATCCTGGCTTTAAATACCATTGCAAACTAATTTCTCCAGAATATGTTTAAAGAGGGATGCCCTGTAATTCCCAATCTCATCTCGAGGCTTTTTGAATATAAATGCAGCATTCCTCATATTCCAGTCCTTCATTCCTTTCCTTAGTAAGCTGATCATGTCCTGCCAAAACAGCTTAAAAATCTGCTCAGGCAATTTGGACCCCGAGGAGAGAGGTGGGGCTTTTCATGCTGGAGAAGAGAAGGCTCCAGGGAGAATTCAGAGCCCCTTCCAGTGCCTGAGGGGCTCCAGGAGAGCTGGAGAGGGACTGGGGACAAGGCATGGAGGGACAGGACACAGGGAATGGCTCCCACTGGGAAAGGGGAGATTTGGGAAGGAATTTCTGGCTGGGAGGTTGGTGAGGCCCTGGCAGAGGGTGCCCAGAGAAGCTGTGGTTGCCCCTGGATCCCTGGAAGCATCCAAGGCCAGGCTGGATGGGGCTTGGAGCACCCTGGGCTGGTGGGAGGTGTCCCTGCCCATGGCAGGGGGTGGCACTGGATGGGCTTTAAGGTCCTTTCCAGCCCAAGCCCTTCTGTGATTCTGTGAAAATCTCTCACTGAAATGTGGAGCAAGAACACCTGCCCAGTGAAAAACTGCATTTCTTCCTGGTGGTATTTCCATCCAGCAGCTCATGTGCCTGCCATTGTCTGCAGAGCCCCTGCCTCTTGGAGATCTCTCTTCCAAAATCCGATCCAAATTTAGAGGGAAACCTCTAAATTACCTTGTCATTTGCTCTCCCTCCCTCCTTACCCACAGAGGAACTCCCACCTGTGTTCCCTGCGAGGACAGGGAGAGTGGATTGGCACATCCATGGTGACCCAAATCCTCCAGGAAAAGGAAACCTTTCCCAGCCCAGGCTGAGTTGAGGTGGGTCCCTTGAGTCGAGAAGAACGTGTAGAATGTCCCAGCTGTCCCCAGAGCTGGGGTGAGCAGTGCTAAGGCTCCTTCTCTCCCACTCCTGCATTTCCCAGTGGAAATATTTGTCCTGGAGCAGCAGGCGTGGCTGCAGTGACGTTACTGCATAGCAAGGACGTGACACCGAGCGGGCTGAGGGACAGGGAGGAGTGTGGGGGCTGCAGGGCTCGGGGAAGGGATCCTGCTGCAGAATGGGGGCAGAACGTGCCGGGAATTCAAGGTCATGTGGGCACTTGGCAAAGTCCACAGCAGGGGCAGAGGAAGAGAGCTCTGGGAGGGATATCTTTCTATTTTATCTATTTATCTATTCATCTATTGATATTTTGCATATACATATAAATATAATTTATACATATTTATATTTATATTTATATTTATATTTATAATTATATATAATATTTATAGTTTCTATTTTTACTTATAATGCACTTACATTTTCTATTTATTCTTTATATTTATATATTTATGTATTTTTATATTTTACATTTATATTGAAATGTTTAAGTATTTCAAGATTTATCTATAACGTAGTTATAAGTCTAATCTTTTTATATAAGAGATTATATAAAAATAATACAGTATATAATAGAATTCTATTATAGAATATAATAACATATATGTATTATATAATATATATAATATATTATATAGACTACATTTATATTATATATGTATATATAAGTATTATATGTAATATGTATAATATATATAATACAAATATAATATAAAATAATATAATATAATATAATATAATATAATATAATATAATATAATATAATTAATATATATTATATTATATTATATTATTATAATATTCTATTCTATAATATATATTAGAATTATAAGAGAATTCTATATAATATATAATTCTATATAAAAGAATATAATAAAAATATATTCTATTTATATTTTAGATGTGTATGTATAATAATCTTATATTAAAATTTTATGCTGTAGAAATTTTACATCGAATTCTACATATAAGTTTTAAAATATGTCCATATTTTAGATCAAAATATATTTATATATTAAAAATAGATAAAGAATATGAGTGTGTATATACATTAGGAGTGTATTTATATATGGTTATATATTTTTATATATTCTATAGAATTTTTACATCAAATTCTACATATAATACATATATGTATATATAAGTGTGTGTATATATAATAATCTTACATGAAATTTTATTCTTTAGAAATGTTACATCAAATTCTACATATAAGCCTTAAAATATGTCCATATTTTAGATCAAAATATATTTATATTTAAAAATGTGTAAAGAATGTGAGTGTATATATTCATTAGGAGTGTATCTATATATATGGTTATATATATTATTATATATTCTATAGAAATGTTACTTTAAATTCTACATATAATCCTTAAAATGTGTCTACATTTTAGATCAAAATATATTTATATATTTACAGATAAAAATATATAAAGAATATGAGTGTGTATATACATTAGTAGTGTATTTATATATTTTATATATATTTATATATATATATACATTTTTACCCAAGGATTTTCAGTTCAAGCAAACAAAACCAGTGAACAGAGAGCAAACCCAGATCAAATCCCCCCTTTTCCACCCCCCTCTGACTTATCACTGTCTACTCTCTGCCCAGCCTCAGTGCAGGTTACCTGAGAGAACAGGTTCTCTGGAAGGGGAATGCCTTAGTGCTTCTTTTTGTGAAGTGGGGTTTGGTGAAATACTCCAAAAAGGGCTTTTCCACCTAAAAACATGGTCCAAAGAGGTGCGGGACAGAAGTGGGTTTGACCAGAAGAGCCATCCCTTGCTAAGCCACACACAAAACACCCAACAGCATCATCTCCAGACAGGATCCAGGCAGCAGAGAAAGTTGGCCTAAAATTATTCCTCACCTGAAAAGGATTTAGGGGAAAAAGTTGTCATTGCTCTGCCCTGATTGTGCTGAAAGCGTGGCCCAGTTAAAGCCAATTGTGTCAGGAGGAAGCTTTGATGTTTCTGTTCTTCAGGGATGGGGGTGTTTTTTTGTTGTTTAAAAGTGGAGGGAGAAGGGTTTCGTTGGGCTCAGCATCGTGGAAGAGTTGTGGAGAATCTCCCTGCCTTTCCCAGCCATCCTGTCAGAACTTTGTGGGAATTAAATTGATGTTCTAATGCAGAGGGCAGCAGAAATTAAAGGATCAAAGCTCTCGGGATGTCCCTAAGCCTGGGCAGAGAAGGAAGGTGTCAGGGTGTGGCTGAGATGGAATGAGGTGGAGGAGCAGGATGGGTGCCACCAGCACAGGGACCAACAGGCAGGACATGGGGTGGTCACCTCAGACATCCTCAAAACAGGGGTCTGCATCTATCCTTGCCCTAAAATGTCCACTTCAGGCTCTGGCTCTGCTGGCAGAGAGATCCACGGGTCCATGGATCATCTCAGGAGAACATCAACAAATCCACTGCCAAGCCAAGGACCCTGCCCAGCCTGTGGTCCCTCAGCAGGACAACACTGAGAACAGAAATTCCAAGGTGAGATGGATTCTCCTGCTCACTGTACAAAGGGGTGCAAACTAATGATGAAGAAGGAGGACACCCCAAAACAAGGTCCTTGCTCAGGCACGTTTTTCTGACTGCAAATTGCACCGAGACCCAGTGCAGCCCCAGCTCTGCAGAGGCCAAAATACCCCTGTGCCACCCTGTGGGACAGCTGCAGAGGCCAACCACCACCTCCCCATGATCTCTGGGGTGTCAGGAACACCAACCACCACCTCCCCATGAGCTCTGGGGTGTCTGAAACACCAACCACCACCTCCCCATGATCTCTGGGGTGTCTGGAACATCAACCACCACCTCCCCATGATCTCTGGGGTGTCTGAAACACCAACCACCACCTCCCCATGAGCTGTGGGGTGTCTGAAACACCAACCACCACCTCCCCATGAGCTGTGGGGTGTCTGAAACACCAACCACCACCTCCTCATGAGCTGTGGGGTGTCTGAAACACCAACCACCACCTCCCCATGAGCTATGGGGTGTCTGAAACACCAACTACCACCTCCCCATGAGCTCTGGGGTGCCTGAAACACCAACCACCATCCTCCTCATGAGCTGTGGGGTGTCAGGAACACCAACCACCACCTCCCCATGAGCTGTGGGGTGTCTGAAACACCAACCACCACCTCCCCATGAGCTGTGGGGTGTCTGAAACACCAGCCACCACCTCCCCATGATCTCTGGGGTGTCTGAAACACCAACCACCACCTCCCCATGAGCTATGGGGTGTCTGAAACACCAACCACCACCTCCCCATGAGCTATGGGGTGTCTGAAACACCAACCACCACCTCCCCATGAGCTGTGGGGTGTCTGAAACACCAACCACCACCTCCCCATGAGCTATGGGGTGTCTGAAACACCAACCACCACCTCCCCATGAGCTATGGGGTGTCTGAAACACCAACCACCACCTCCCCATGAGCTGTGAGGTATCTGAAACACCAACCACCACCTCCCCATGATCTCTGGGGTGTCTGAAACACCAACCACCACCTCCCCATGATCTCTGGGGTGTCTGAAACACCAACTACCACCTCCCCATGAGCTCTGGGGTGTCTGAAACACCAACCACCACCTCCCCATGAGCTGTGGGGTGCCTGAAACACCAACCACCACCTCCTCATGAGCTCTGGGGTGTCTGAAACACCAACCACCACCTCCCCATGAGCTCTGGGGTGTCTGAAACACCAACCACCACCTCCCCATGAGCTCTGGGGTGTCTGAAACACCAACCACCACCTCCCCATGATCTCTGGGGTGTCTGGAACACCAACTACCACCTCCCCATGAGCTGTGGGGTGTCTGAAACACCAACCACCACCTCCCCATGAGCCTAGGGTCTCTGGAACACCAACCACCACCTCCCCATGAGCTGTGGGGTGTCTGAAACACCAACCACCACCTCCCCATGAGCTGTGGGGTGTCTGGACACACCAGCCCCAGCAAGGAAGTTCAAGGTGATGGACACGGCCAGCACACATCCCACCACGTGCGAGGGAGGTTCAGATATGCTCAGGTGAGCAAGGAAGGGGAAGCAATGGGCCAGATGAGAGAAGGTGGCAGGGAAGGGCTGGATGGAGTCTGGAGGACACTGAGGGGACACTCATTGGGGTCTGCAGCTACTTCTGAGGAACAGAGCAGGGACAGCTCTGATCTCTGCTCTCTGTGACAGGGACAGGATGCAAGGGAATGGCTGGAGCTGTCCCAGGGAAGGTTTAGATTGGATTTTAGGAAAAGGTTCTTCCCCGAGAGGGTGCTGGGCACTGCCCAGGGAATGGGCACAGCCCCAAATCTGCCAGAGCTCCCAGGACAGTCTGGACAATGCTCCCAGGGACAGGGTGGGATTGTTGGGGTGTCTGTGCAGGGACAGGAGTTGGACTGGATGATTCTTGTGTGTCTCAGCTCAGGATTTTCCACAATTCCTGGCTTTTGCAGGAATCTTTTGCTCCTACCACACAGGAGCACAATGGTTGTCATCACAAAAATTCAACCCAGTGGCCCAGGGAACAGGAATGGGACCAGGAGCAAGCAATGATTGCTGCCTGTATTTATGAGCACAAGCACATCCAGGTGTCACCAAGATGGTCTGAACATCCCCGGGTCAGGAAGGAAGCTTCCATTTGGATTTTTGAAGCAGGAAGGAAGCATCCATTGGGACTTTGAGGGGAGTTACCTGTGAGCAGGGACATTCAGGGTTGGCTGCTGCGCTGCAAATGAAGCGATGCAGGGCAGGGAAGGGAAGGTTTGCTTTACTGTCCCTGTGCCGGCGTTTCCTGGAGGTTTACAGCCCTCAGCTGGTGACTCAGAGCACAGCCCCGCTGTACATCCGTGTTCCCATCTCAGCATGGGTGAGTGCCCTCCCTCCTGGCTAAGCCAGCATCTGCACCCATCCACATCACCCACAACAGCCAAAAATCCTCCCCTGAGTATCTCAAATCCCCTCCCAGTTCCTGGCATCTACCAACTCAGCCCTCACCCCCTGCCCAGCCAAACACGACATATTTAGCGCCACTATTTTTATTTTTTTAATCTCTCTCCTTATAAATCAACTTTTTCAGCCCCTGCCTCTGCTGTTGTCTTTTCTCTTGGCAGTGCTTAGTTGCCAAATGCCTGACAAATGGCCCTCAGGCAGCCACCCTGACCAGGGCCATGCTGCCCATGAGAAAAGAGACACTGTTCCTCCTTCTCCAAGCATAATTCCCCCCCTCCGCTTTTTTTTTTTTTTTTTTTTTTCTTTTTTTCTGCTGTTCTCCCACTCATGTCACTCATCTTACAGGCACTTACAGCAAACCACCCACTGTGAACCCACCAGGAAAACTTGGGTTGGGAAATCTCTCCCTGTAGTTCACAAAAGGATTTTGGAGGGGGTTTTGCATTGGATCAGGTTGTAGCTGCTGTCAGAGTCCTTTGTTTGGAGAAGTTTCACACCAGTTTCTCGCCCCTTGTGGTCTGTCCAGTGGAAGGCTGTCAAGTCTTAACTTCTTTTAGTCAGAGTCAGGATTAAATGTGTGAGATGGTATTTCTTGTTCAGACTCAGATGTTTATTAGTTCTTATTTCTGTCACAGTCTCACAAACCCTGAGTTCTACAGCACTTCACTCTAACAAACTAAAAATGGAGCCCTGTCTCTCTCTCTACTCTGCTGTTTAAGGATAAACTGTCCAATTAAGAAATGACACCTAAATTATTTTTACTTTTAACCCAATAACCAACCACCCGTGGCTGCAATGTGGACTTTTTTATCCAATTACACAAAACCACCCACACCCATGGAGAAGAAGGTGAAGAAGAAGGGCCAGCCTCTGACCTAAAACCTCCATCTTGCTTTATATCTATTACTATATTCTAAAACCTTAAACTCTGAGTTTTCCACCCTGTGACATTACACACTTCTATCCAAACTCCACACCCACAATCCCAGTTCTGTCATTCCATTTTAGAAGCCTTCTCCACGGCCTCAGGTCAAATGCAGTGTTCTCCTGGGGGTCAGTGTCTGTCAGCACAGAAAGTCCGAAATTCTCAGTAACCAGGGTTCCAACAGAAGATGTCCCTGCCCATGGCAGGAGGTGGAACAAGATGAGCCTTAAGGTTCCTCCCAACCCAGAACATTCCATGACTCTACATCCCTGAAACTCAGAGAAATCCTCCATATCCACCACATCACAGCTGGATCCTCACACAGGACCTAATTTATCAGTTATTTCTCCAAAGGGACACCCGAATTCCCTGGGGGATGGGAGGCTCCTGAGCCAGCCACATTCCCAACACACCAAGCCCTGGGCACAGGGTGTCCCGGGGGGCTGCAGGGTGGCCAAAACCTCACACAGGTGGGCTCTGAGAGCTGGGAGATCATCCAGCTTCTTCCATCCACCTTCAACAGCTCCTGCCAACCCTCCAGGGATCTCTCAGGCACTCCAGGGCACTCCAGGAATGGAAACAGAACCCACTGATAAAGGACAATATCTGTGCTCACCCCTCGGGGCTCCCACTGCTCTTCCTTCACATCCTCGTGTGACAGTCAGTTCGCAGGAATTTCCTGGGAAGTGTCCCGTTCTTTCTACTTCTAGGGAATATTTTAGTGCCACGAGATGGCAGCACAAAATCACCTTTCCCGGGGTGTGCTCAGCTTGCAGAAGGTGCTCCGGACCCTGTGCCACGGAGAACTCGGTGGTCTCACCTCAGGGGCCACTCCAGGAGGAGAAAATATCCAACCCTTCCAAGTGCAGAGCCAGAACCCAGGTTTTCCATCCCTTTAACCACATGCAGTTCCAGCACCCACTCATTGCCAGCACTGCTGTTCCACTGAGTTTGTCTCAGAATCTCCCCATGGGTCCCAGTCTCCTTTTCTGCTCTGTGTTTGCAAATAAATCAGCACCAGGGGAATTCCCTGGGCGCTAAGCCACATCCTTTACTCTACTTTATGATCAGAATCCCCTGGAACAACCTGGCTGGTGCCCACTTGCAAAGTTCAGAGCCCAGTATGGGTCCTGGGGCACTCCTGTCAGGGGGAAAGGGCTAAACTCTACTAACATCCAGAGCCCTGTGCCAGAAAATCCTGCTGGAGGCCTTAAATGTGCTGCTGCACAGTCCGGATGGTCCCCTCAGTGCATGGACAACCACAGGTCACTTCATGCCACCAACCAGGCTGGATGAGAGCTTAGAGCTCTTTTCCAACCTTAATTCCGTCATTCTGGGATTGGCCGCACGGTGACACTAACGGGGGTCTCTGCTCACCACGGATTTGGGCAAGGAGGGGTGTGCAGGCAGAAGCCAGGACCTGCCCCGTAATTCCACCACTCTCCTGGTGCAACCGGGGCTCTGAGCATCCACTTCAGCTTCTGTAAGGAAAGCTCTTTTTTAAAGCATTTCTTGCTACCGAGTTCGAGGAGCAGAACTACAGACTTGTTTAGGTTGGGAAATTCTGAGACCATTGAGTTGAACCCTTCCTCCCACAGCTGGCACCATGTCCCCAAGTGCCACAGCCACATGGCTTTTAAGTCCCTAAAGGGACAGGGACACCACCACTTCCCAGGGCAGCTGTGCCAGGGCTGGGCAACCCTTTGCATGAAGAGATTTTTCCTAATAATTTTCTTAATGAAATTTTGTGGATGAATGTTCCTGGATCACCCAGGAAAGGGTGAAATTTTGTGGATGGTTTTTCCTGGATCACCCAGGAAAGGGGCAGCCAGGGACAGCCATGCCCATTCCTCCGTGGCACCATCACCCACGGGGGGTTTGGAGCCCCACCTCTGCCAGCACCTTGATGCCCTCCCCACACAGCCAGCCAGGAGGAGCAATCCCTAATTAATTCTGAGTAATTAGGTGCCTCTTACCTTCCCAGCCTTCCACCAACCTTCATCACTGAGCTCTTGGAATGAAGATGCCACAGGTCTTGAAGGGAGAGCAGCGTGGAGGGTCACAGAGCCCCATGGTGACACCACCTCTCCTTGTCACATGCTCAGGGTGGCCTTTGCTGCTAATTTTAAATACCTCTTAGCAAACAGCTGCTAAATTTAGTGTCTCTGGAACATGAGCATCACTTTAAAGGCTGGATTGCTGGTGAGTGATGGCAGCAGAGGAGTGAGGGGGATTGGCCTGACCCAGATCCCTGCTCAGCAAGGCCAGAAACCATCATCATTCTGTCTGCACAGAGCAGAAAAAGGAGCTCTGGAACTCTGACCACCAGCACAGCAGCTTTCTTCCCTTGCATGTCCCATGATAAAGAAGCCCCAGGAATCACAGAATCATTTAGGTTTGAAAAGACGTCCCAGGTCATCAAGTCCAGCCTTTGATCCCCACCTTGTCACCCAGACCAGGGCACTGAGTGTTCCTTGAACACCTCCAGGGATGGGGACACCACCACCTCCCTGGGCAGCCCCTTCCAGTGTCTGACCACCCTTTCACTGAGAATTTCTTCCTAAATTTCTTCACTGAAGAGAAAAAGCAACTCCTTGTTTTTTTTTCCTGTGTCATATGCCCAAAGGGTTTGGTTTTCTCCTCAGATTCCACTTTGCAACAGATCTGGCTGCTGGGAAATCAGCTCTGGCTCCTTGAGGCTGAGCTCTGAGTGACTGAAGCTGGACAGAGTTTTTATCTCTCTTCAATCAAGTGTGCTACACTCTCCCCCTGCAGCCCAGCTCCTTCTCTAACTCAGTAACAGCATGAAAAGAGATAAAATGGGAGAAAAACAGCAATAAATTCAACATACCATCATCCTTCCCAGCTCTCCAGCAGCCAGGAAGGCATCCCACCTCCACACTACAGCAGGGAATCAGCACAGCTCAGCTGAGCTTGGAGAGAACCAGAGAGAGCTAGTGCCTCCTCTGCAGGCATTTATCTTGGGACGCACTGACTCACCCTCTGGAGGGAGATTTTTCCCTCTCTCTGTCCCTTTTCCTCCCCTCTGTAACTCATTTATCACATCTCCCGCCCCACACAAACAGAGAGGGAAGGGAGGCTTCACATGGGGCAGCAGATGCCAGAGCAGACACATCCCTCACTCCTCACACGCAGCTCTGGCCAGCAGCCAGCCAGATGGAGAAATGGAATGCAGGGAGATAAGGCAGTGGCTAAACGCCCATGGTCTTTACCCTGAAAACTTTTATTTTTGGAAACTGTTTAGATATCTTTAAACTATGCTGATGGCTACATTGTGTTCACTTGACTTTAAAGAAGAACACGATTTATCTCTCTGAGGAAGTTAAAAGTCTTTTCTCATTCCTGAAAGCAATTTCCACATGATGCAGACAAACCCTTGGGAGTCACTAACATCTGGACTTAGTGACACACATCTGCACAGTCCAGGGGCTGCCTGGATGGGGGGAGTGCTCCTGTTACAATGGAGGACACAAAATTAAAGCATAAGGCAACAAAAGAATACCCTGAGCTGGGAGGGACCCACAAGAATCATCAAATCCTACTCCTGATCCTGCACAGGGCATGCCAAGAATCCCACCCTGTGCTGAGAGCATTGTCCAAACACTCCATGACCTCTGGCAGCCTTGGGGCAGTGACCACACTGACCACAGTGCTGTCAGCTCTGCCCTAACCAGACCCTTTTTGGTCAGGATTGGATTGCTGGCAGAGGAAATCTCCATACAAACACCATTTGTGTAATGTGTTTCTGACTTATTTTCAACCTGTTTTCCTCCTACTCCAAATTTTATAGGATGAGAAAAAATCCTATTTTTTTAATACTGAATAAAAGAGTCGGAAGTTACCAAGTGAAGTGTCCAGGAAGTACCACAGCACCCAGTCTTTTTATTACAACATTTATTTTAGTATAGAAGGCACTTACAATACAGAAAGAAAAAAGAAACAAAACGAACATGATAGGCACCAAAAGTGAAATTAGAATTAAAATGACAGAGAAACAGTTTACCAGACCAAAAGGAGCACCCTTCCCTGTTAACAATACAGCACGTGGAAATGAAGCTATTGATGACTAACATTTTTAACAATTAGGGCTTTTTATTTTTTTAATAGAAAAGATAAAAGGCTGTTCTACTGCAAACTGAAACAAAACAGAACCCCTCCACACACCTGCAGGAGGATTTGGGAGGTGGTGGTGGTGGCCAGGCAGGGCTCCCTCAGGTCGGGCACTGCAGCAGGTCCTGGTACATCTCGATGAGCCGAGCAGCCTCCCTCTGCCCCGAGAGCACAGCACCGTGGGTGGTGGAGTAATACTTCCTGTGAGTGGCCTCCCCCGAAAACATCACCTGCATGGGCTGCAGGGCACAGCACAAGGGGTACAGATCAGCACAGCTGACAGGGAGCAGGTGGGAGGCTAAAAGGAGACAAACTTTCTGTGCCCTCCCCCACAGGATGGTTTGGGTTGGAAGGGACCTGAAAGATCATCCAGTTCCACCCCCTGCCACAGGCAGGGACACTTCCTCTAGCCCAGTTTGCTCCAAACCTCTCCAACCTGGCCTGGGGCACTTCCAGGGATCCAGGGGTTTTCATCTGTTTTGGAGCGCTGGTTCTCAAAAGCCCCATGAGATGCAACACAAGATGCCAGTTCCAAAAACCTGAACAAATCTGCATCTCCTCCCTTTTCTCCCCTAAATTACACTTCAGCCTTTAGGCATTAAGGGAATTCTTCTTCTGGACAGCAACTTCAGAAGAGTAACAGCCATGTCTCAAAACCCAGAGGGTGAGACACAGCATTGTATCTCTTACACCAATAGTGAGGTGCTTGCTAGAACTGCAACTCAGAATTGAGGCAGGAATTTCTGGGAGAATTTCCCTGGGAACTACCCAGAGAGATTCCTAAAACTCCTACTACATTTTCTTAAGTAGATTTCTGCACTGAATAAAATTATTTCAGGACCAGGCTGTGGTGGAGGAAATGGACTGGGCAGCTGCTTGAAGGCTGCATTTTCATCAGCCTTTGGATTTGGACACATAACCCTGAATGATGGGGTGAGTTTGGCTTAATGTGTTCCTGAGCTTTGTAACCACCTCCATGTGTGCTCCAGCTTTCCTTGCTAAATTCAGAAATTCAGTGCCTAGGGATAAAATTCATCATCCCTTGCCAAGGACTGGGCCTCCCTCAGCATGCACTGCCAGCACAGAAAGATTTCCTAATATGCACCCCTGACACATTCAGACCTAGACATTAGCAGGGTCATAATAATAATAATAATCTTTAAAACAAATTAGCACGTGCTTTCCTGAAGGATTCTGAACTGGACAATGGGGCTGATGGTCATTAAATGAACACACACACATGAGCAGCTCTTGATAAATTCAGGGAGAGATGAGGGAATCCCTGAGACACTGGCATTTCAAACGTTTAAGAGGTAAAATCCTACACACATCATTTGTCCATAAAGGCATCATTTGTACCAAAAAAAAAAAAAAAATAAAAAAAAAAATAGGGGGAAATACACTACTGAAGGCCTAAGCAGGGATTTTCTCTTTCAACCTCCCTCTCCAAAAACCTGCTGCCCAGTGTCCTGTCAGTTTTAGTGCCCCAGGCCCCATCTGGGCCATACTCACAGGACTTTTGGAGCTCTCAGCATAAGGCAACGGTTTCGCCAGTTTCTCGACGTCGGCTCCACTAGACCCAACCTGGGTGTAGGAGTAGGATCCACGGAAGTGGGGATTGCTGCCCCAGGAGGACCGCAGGATCCGGCGAGGTTTCGGAATGTTTGGATTCCCTGGGTGGAAAGCGGAAGGCAGAAAGTCAGACCGTGTCCAAAAGGGAAGAGGGCATTGCCTGAGCAAGGTGTGGGTGACAGGGATTCCACCTTATTTATTCAGCATCCATCCTAGCACAGCCTGCAAACCAGATCTCCCTTTCATTATTGAGTTTTAACTCTTTATATAACAGAAATTGCTGCCCTTTTCATCTCAGCTATTCTATTTTCCAGGGAGGTGGGGGAGTTCCACCTGGGTGGTGTCCAAGGAACAACACTTGAAGCTGTCCAAGGAACAACTGGATGAGGCACTAACTGCCCTGGCCTGCTTGATAAGGTGAGGAATTGGTCACAGGTTGGACTCCATGACCTTGGAAGTCTTTTCCTACCTAAATGATTCTGTGATTTGTTTTGGAAAAGGCTCATTAACATGTTTAGGTTCCTAAAACACTGGCGAGCTTCAAGGAACCTTGGACACAGTCTGGTTTGGAGATACAAAGCATCTTCTAGTCACATTTGCAGTGGGGGCCTGGTGGTAATCAAGCATGTGATTGATCTCACCAAAATGTAGGTATTTGAATGCCCAGTGTAAACTGGATGTTTAGGTAACCTTGTGAGAGAGATATGCCTCCAACGAGGAAAGAAGGCAAATCTTCGTTATGTGGGGGCACTGAAAACCTGTCAGAAAGTTCTCAAAACCTATATTAACTCATTCCAACAGATTCCCAAATAGTTGCCCCCCAAATCAAGCTAAAATCCAGGAGACTCTATTTATTTAATGCACAAGACATGGAAAGGAGGCTTTTGAGGCTGGAAGTAGGATTGCTAGATCGCTGTAGGATTTTCACTGCTAAGAGGATGTAGGACCTAGAGGTGAAGAATGCACCCACGACAGGATCATCACCCACTGTCCCCATCCCAAAGACTTTGGAGAACATGAGATCCAGGACTGCAGCCCACCAGCTGGTGGCACAAGAGCCTCAGGTACAAGCAGGGAGAGTGACACTTTGGAGATCCTCTTGTTAGGCTGGTTTTGGACCATCTCAGCGTCACTGCTTTTGCTGGAGTCCCGTGATCATATCTGGCATGGCAGGAGAGGAACAGGGGGACATGGAGAATTCCAATGAAGAGAAATTCCCTCTGCAGGAGGCAAGATCCACCCTTGAGGCAACATCAGAGATCCAGGCAAGGTTCAGCTGCTTGGGTTGAGTCTAAATCTTCCACAGCAAGGGGACTGGAACTGGATGATCATAAAGGTCCCTTCCAACCCAAACCATTCTTCATGGAAAGGGTTGTCCAGCCCTGGCAGAGCTGCCCACTACAGTGATGGAGTCACCACCCCTGGAGGGATTTAAAAGCCATGTGGATGTGACACCTGGGGACATGGGTCAGTGGTGGCCTTGGCAGTGCTGGGGGAATGGTTAGGATCAACAATCTTAAAGAGTTTTTCCAACTTAAGGAATTCTGTGATTCCAGATCATCAGCACAAAAGGTAGGAGTTTTGAGATGTTCACATATCATGCCTGTTTCAGACCCTGACTCTGTGACAACTCAAGATGTTCAGCCTGCCATGAGACAACCCAAATTCCCCCACTTTCTTCATCCCAGTTTAGAGGGAGACACCCAAATGTAAACACTGGTTAGGCACTGCATTATTTAGCTTTCATAAACTATTATTTAGCTGTGCCTTCAATTCCTTAAAATCAAGAGCAGGTCCTGGTTCAGCTTCTGCTTTCAGGAGTATCCTGTCAGCCAGAGCTATGGAATAAGGGGCTGGAACAAAGCAGAGGATGGCCTGCCCAGAGTACTCTGTGAACACTTTAAAACCAGGCCCCAGATCAAAATATGGCACAGACTAGCAAATAAATATATCCCACAAACAAAACACATCCTACTAAGCAATGTTGTTTCAGAAGTAACAGCTTTGCATAACAAAGGCCTCTAAAACATGTTCCTGCAAGACTCTTCAAAGCAGAAATGCCTGGAAGTGGAAAGCCCAAGGGAGTCTGAGAAGTGGGAGCTCTCAGATGTGACAAGGAAATAAGTAATCGTGTTTTATTTTTGAGGGCTGTGGGAAAGCCCAGGAGAACACACCATGGAAGCTGTCAGAGAACACTCCCCAAGCAGGGCCAAGGGAGCCACCCATACCACTGCACTGCACAAAAACAGCACACGAGGGGTTTTCAAATAAAAGTAGTCTCTGCAGTGGCCTGGTGGAGCCTCTTCCATAGCTGGTCATGTTTCCATATCCACATCCATTCCCATGAGCTCCTTCCAGAGTCTCCAGCACACCAGGCCACGTTAGCAAGACCCAAGTGTCCACTGTGCCCCTGCACTCTGCAATTCTGCACCTTTTAATGCAAGCAGCTGTTTCTAAGAGGAAAATCAGGACACTCAGAGGGGGGTTTTGGTTGAAGGTCAGACAGAAGCACGTAGCACAAGCTCTGATTCTGAGCTGTTGCTTGAAGACAAAAACTACAAAGACTGAGAGCCAGAGTCCTTCAAGGAACATACTTCACTGGACTTTCTCAATCTGCTTTTAAACAGGGTAAACAGCCTTTGTCTACAGATAAAAGTAACAACGTAGATGTGGAAACTTCTCAGTTTCCACCATCCTAAGAGAGATTAAATGGCTAAAGAAAGGATGCTTGCCTTCACTAAAACAGGAAGGCATATATCTTCATGCCACAGATTTCTACTTTTGAAGCTATGGAAGACAACTCCCTGTGCCTCACACAATCCCATTTTTCTTCAGCTCCTGGGGGCTGTGGATACAGAGGTTTATTGGTTATGGGGCTGACTGAATTACCATAAAATCAACTCACCAATCTAAATTTAGGCACCCAAATTTATTTGCCTACCTGAGAGCAGGATGTAAGATTCCACCAAGGGAGATCTGTAGTACTGTCCCCACACCAGTGACTACAGACCACCAGAGTGGCTACCCCAGAGACCCACATAGGACTGGGAGATGTGATGCAGAACCTAAAAGAGATCTGTATCCTCTCCAGAGAAACAGCTGGAGGTCGGGGAGGAAAACTCAGGGCATCTCCAGATGCAGCCTGCCAGGCTCCAGTGATCCCTTCAGCAGGGAGCCTCTGGCTTCCTACTCTGGGAGCTTATCCAACAAAGAAGGCAGAGCAAGGCTCCTAATTGCTCTGAGGTATTCCATTTAATCAGATTTGGAGGACACTGCTTTTCACCATCCAGTTGTGAAAAGCAGTAATTGCTGATGGTTCTTAGGTTAGAACAATCCTCAGAGCTTTTCACAGCAAAGCCAGATAATCCCCAACGCCGACCTGAGAGAAAAATTCAAGGTCAATTCTCAGAGAAATTCTCAGTGTGAGCCTAAAAGAGTGGATTTAACCTAAAACTGGTATAACATACTCTGAAGCCAAAGGAAAGGCCACCATGAGCAACAGACTGGGAAAACACAGTGAAAGATGGGAACCTACCTGGAAATGCATTAATCCTTTCTCAGAAGAATAAGAGCATGGGGCATTTCATACCCAGAATATGAAAGCCACAAAAGGGAAAGCAAGCATTAAAAGGCTCGAAGTACCTGCTTCATTACTGAATAAAAGGCTCCCTCTATACTCAGTAGAGAAAAGCTGCTGCAGAAGATGTCACAGAGCACCAGGTGAGGTGTGGAAGACCTAAGCTGCCTTCTGGAAGATCCAGGCTTTCCAGGGAGGTCAGGATCCTAGCAGGACTAGTTTCCTAACTTGGTTAGCTGACCTGTGTCACCCTGAGTGGTGGGAAAGGCTTTCAAAGCTGGGTTTGGTGGTGCTTATTGGACCAGAGGAGCGCAACCGTGCTCAGAAGTGGCTGTAGGTGTATCATGGTCTAATCCCCTCTCACACTCCCCCTGGAACAGATCAGCAGGGAAGAAGGGAGGTGCACGGAGAGCTGAACACACTTCTGTTATTTCAGCCAGCCTGGCAGCTGGCCCAGATCAGCCCTGAGGTATTGCTCCTTCTGGGAACCTGTAGGGGAAACAGGAGCAAGGGAAACAGGATAAACCCAGCTCCCTTAGCCAGGGAATCCTGCAAGAGCTGTGAAAAGGTTTTCTACCAACAAGGGGATTGGGGGCAGAAAGTGGAACAGGTCATGTTGGGTAATGGGTGCTCCAAGAACAGGTTTTCCTCTCACAGTTTTTAGCAGCTGCAAGGCCACTTCTCAGCTGATGCACAAAATGCTCATTGCAGGGCAAGGCCCTGGTAAATCCAGTCTGGAATTCTCCAAGGAGAGCTAACCTGGGATTAGCTGTGTGGAAGAGCCTGATGGACAGTGACCAGGTGCAGCATCAGCTGGAACAGCAACTGCAGCACAGACCCAGGGCCCAGAGCCACATATTTCCATGCTGGGAGGAGAGGAACATCCAACACATGAAAACAGTAACTGTGAAAAAGCCCAAGAAGGAAGAGGGAGAGCAAACTCCCATGTGCCAAAGAGCCAAATTCCCACTGGATGAATTGAAGTGGGATTTGGATTTTTTTTTTTTTTTTAATAGGCCTTAAGCAAGAAAAGCTGCAAC
The DNA here is from genome assembly GCF_031753505.1 of Anomalospiza imberbis. Taxonomy (NCBI): domain Eukaryota; kingdom Metazoa; phylum Chordata; class Aves; order Passeriformes; family Viduidae; genus Anomalospiza; species Anomalospiza imberbis. The sequence goes on from NC_089684.1 coordinate 70,146,199, forward strand.
AAACAAGGTTGTTTGTACATTCAGCACTGCAACAACTTGGCCTGTGAGAGAAGAGCCTCCTGCTCAGCTTGTGTAGAGCAGCAGTTCCCTGCTGGAGTCAGGGAAAAGATGGCACATAGGGACTGGTGTAACACAGGATATGGGGACACCCAACACCCCTGAACACCAACAGCTCAGGAGGCACAGCTGAAACAAGGATGCAGGCTTGGGCACTGAATCAGAGCTTTTCAATCCCAAGTCTCTACCCTACAGCTCCTGTAGAGAGTGGTAAAACCTCTTTTGGCTGTAGTCAGTTATGCAGGAAGTCCTCAGATTCCAGGGCCCTTTCAGGAAAAAGGTTCTTCACCCGGAGGTGCTGGAACAGGCTCCCCAAGGAATGGTCACAGCACCAAGCCTGACAGAGCTCAAGAAGCATTTGGACAATGCTCTGAGGCAGAAAGGGATTGTTGGAGTGTCCTGAGAAGGGCCAGCAGCTGGACACAATGATCCTGATGGGCCCCTTCCAACTCAGGATATTCTGGGATTCTGTGACTCTCCAGATCTCCACGTTGGTAGTAGCAAATGGTCAGTAAGGACAGGAGAGAGCTGCACTTGTGAAGACAAATTGCTCCAGTTAGCTGGAGCTCCATGGACAGGAGGCAAGGTTGGAAACCTGCTGAGTTTGGGCTAACACCAGCTAGCAGGAAGATATAAATCATTTAATCACAGAAGCCATCTATAAAATAGCATAAAACTACATCTAATCTTGGAGGATGCTCCTCTTATGGATGAAAAGATGCTCCTTTTAATTCTGTATAAATTCAAAACCCTTATTTCAAAACTGCTATTAAGTCCACCACTATTTCTTTCAGTGTTACTACCTTACACCTGCACTTGCACAGTGTCTCCCATCAGAGGATGTCAAAGACTCTCAGATACAAAAATCCCTTTTCCTGGGAAGGTGTGTGACCTCCAGAGAAGTGACTGTGAACATGCTAAAGGCCAGCATCCAAGTGCTATTGCTTTAAGTGATTTCATTTGGATTTTCTCAGTGTAATACATCTAAGATTTGCCTCAGTCCAACTGCTGCCCTTAAAGTGATGTGTGATCACAGAACATGAAATCTGTGAAATCCAGGAAGGTTTCAGTGATGCACCCAGAAAATGGGAACTCTCAAGATCAATGAATTTTTTGAAATTTAAGTCTTTGAGATTATTTCCATTGATCTGATACTGAATGGAAGTCAGGGGTGTGATTCAACCACACCTCAGGTGATCTAAACAGGTTCCATTTCTGAAGGGGCCATGCTGCTCTCCACAGCTGAGATCAGCCCTCCGAGCCTGACAGCTGCAGCTGCTGAAGAGTTATTTGTGATTCAATAAAGCAGAGGATGTGGAATCCTCCAGCACTTCTGCCCATCACTTCCTGAGCAGGTTTATCAGCCCCTCTGTATAAATAGCTCCCCGGCACACCCAAGCAGGAGCTATGCTGGAAGCACACGCACATTCAAAGGGACACAAAATGCCAAAGAACTAAAAATGACTTTAAAGCATTTCCTTCCTCGTGGTTATTTGATTCCCCAGCCCCACACTCCCTCTCCCACCAGAGCACGGCTGACCTGTAAATTTACGTAGCATTTCGGTGCAGGTTTCTGCCACAGTTTCATCATCACACTTCTCCATAATCAAAGCCTCTTCTCCACAGATCCAGCCACTGAGGACGTGGCCGTACCTCTCGGGCGGGTACAGCACATCAAAGCTGCAGATCTTCTTGTACCACAGCTCCTCGGGATAAGTCAAGCTCTCGCTCTCCGCCTCGTCTTCCCAGACAAACTGGATGCTGTTGCATTCAGAGCTCCAGAAAGGCTCTTCAAACTCCAGGAAGATCTTGTCAGTGGTATTGATTCCCAGTTTCTCAATGGCCATCACCTTCTCCTCGGGCAGGCGGGGGTGGAACAGGCTCTCGTGGCGCTTCTTCAAGACTCCCAGGGACACAGTCACAATGACGTGGTCAGCTGGGATGAACTCACAGTCCTCGCACTCTACGAAGACATTGGAGCCCTTGTTCTCCTCGGGGAGGTCACTGTTGTGGTCAGCCACCCTCTCAATCTCCTTGCTGACCGACTGGTTCCAGTGGATGCACTTGACCGGCTTGCGGAGCTGAATGACAGACTTGGGAATGGAGCGGGCCAGAATCTCCACGATTTTAATGAAACCACAAGGAATGACGTGATGAGCCCCGGGGATTTCGGTCCATTCCCCAAATTCACTCAGCGAGACTTCATCCATGCTGTGGGAGCTGCTCTCACAACTCTCTACCTAAGGAAAAGCAACACAAAAGCAACATTGCCACAGAGCAACTCCTTTAGCCGCAGCACAGCTCTGCAAGGGCACAGAGGAGCTGCATGAGATGAGAGTGGTGAATTCCACTCTGAAACCAGATTAGTTTTGCTAGTAAAGAAGTGCTTGGCCATAGGATCCGATAAAAATCAATCCTCAGCCTTTCTTGCAACCAGAGAAACAATTTTGTCATGGTGAAGAGTTGGGAGTTGCATCATCCCGAGTTCAGAGACCAGAGGGCCAGAGCCCCTCTGATCTGAAGACAAAGTGAGAGCTGGGGCTCTTCAGCCTGGAGAAGAGAAAGCTCTGTTAAGACCTCCTGACACCTTTCAGTACCTAAAGGTGGTAGAGAAGAGCTGGAGAGGGACTTTGGACAAGGTCATGGAGTGACAGGAGATAGAATTATGGCTTTAAACTGATGGTCAAATTAAATTAGATATGAGGAATAAATTCTTCCTTCTGAGGATGGTAAGGCCCTGCACAACTTGCCCAGAGAAGCTGTGGCTGCCACAGCCCTGGAAGTGTTTTCAAAGTTAGGTTGGATGGGACTTGGAGCAACCTGGGCTAGTGGAAGGTGTCCAGCCCATGACAGGGGATGGAACTGGATGGTCTTTAAAGTCCCTTCCAACCCAAACCATTCTGTGAACCTATAATTCCATGATGTCTTTGCTCCTGCACAATTCTGGGTTAAAGTTCTGTTTTCTATCCTTTAAAACCCTCTGCAGTGGCCAGGGACCTGCTGCCTGGTGCTCCTACAGCAGAACCTGGAGCTGTGTTAATCAGATGCTCATTCCAACGCTTATAAACATTCCCACGAGGAGCCACAAAAAACTTCTGGCAGCTCTTTCTGCTGTCTGCAGCTTTCAGCATGCTGTCAAACAGTCAGCAATCAGACAGCTAACAATCTGCCAGAGGTGAGAGGACCCTGCACAGGAGGAACTGAAGGAGACGGAAAAGGGAAATGCCAAGATGTGAGCCACGTGTGTTTGATGTGATTACCAAAGCTTTAGAGCCATTAACCTGTTGGTTAATGTTTGTAGGAGTATTAAGCATAGCTGTAGCTCCCAACAATCCCTGGAACAAAAGCAGGATGTTTGGCCTGTCTTGTGATAAGCTTCTAATGATAATCCTGATGCACGGGACACAGTGATCTTAAAATCTTCACATCACCGGAGTCACAATCGCTCGCACCCTGTAATTCTCTAAGCATTTTAAGGAATATTACAATTCCTTGCCTCGTCCTTTGACCTATTTTCCAGACCTTTCCACACTTTAATGACTGTGCTTGGAAGCCTGACAAGCCTAGACAGTCTCCCTGTGGAGCACCCTGGTGCAGGGCAGGAATCTCTGAGCTGGGACAAAGTGAACGAGTCAGGGTTGTACCAGCAGCTCCCAGGCTGCTCCTGTGCCTGCAGGGACCAACAGCTGCCTGCCCTGTCCTGGTCACTGCCTGTTGACTCCAGCGGGGACTGTGCTGTAGTTCCACCCTACCCAAGCACTTCCCAGACCTCCCCCAGGGTCACACAACACAAAACCTGTTGCACACAGCAGGATCCTCATGCTGCCTAGATGCTCCAGCAGGACATTCCTCTCCTCATTATGAAGTTAAACACTGGTGGCTGTTTGATTCTTTCAACCATGATGGCAAAATGCCAGGGGGGAAAAACAAGCAACTACCAAGACTCTAACCCAAGACAGGTTAATCCCCACTCTGTCATCTGATAGTCTTAAGTATGAGAAGCTTTGTTGTTCTCAGGTATTTGCATGAGAAGGGATTTGCAAGACTTGCAGAAACAGCTCTGAATGTGGCAACCAGGAGCAAGGACAGGAAAAACCACCAGGAAACCCAGAGCTGTATCCAATGACTTAACCCTGTCTGCATGGGTGCTACTATATGGGTAACACAATAAATAACTGAGCTTTACATGGCAGCTGGGAGACACCCTGTGATAAAAGGTTTTGGGTGAGGATGCTGAGATTTCAGGCTCAGGAGGACACCAGGGTTCAAACCTCAGCTTTACCTCAAATCTCCAGTGAGACTCTTTAGGTCTTTATTCCTCTTTGGTTTAGCTTCCCACCTGAAAACAGTGAACACATGACAAAGTGCTGCTTGCCTCCCCTGCCTAACTTCAGAAGCTTTTCAGTCATTCTAATTGAAATAAAAATGACTGATACACTTTACTTGTGGAGTGCTTGATGCAGTGCCTCATCTCACAGAGAACTCATTTAGCCAAGGCACCAAGGAGATAAAAAGAACCATGGAAGCCGTGTGGAAAGCTGGTTTTATACAGTCTACCTTGGCTTTTATTGCTTTACCTTCAAAACGCTTTCTGGAGATTTCTTCAGCAAATTACTAGCATCAAAGTTACGTTTCTTCTGGTCTCTGAGAGGTAAAAAACACTCAGGCAGGATCAGGGGGTGCAGGTGTAAGTCACAATATAAGACATTACTAAAAGAACCTGAAAATAGAGTAGCTTTAGGTGGCAAAAAAAAAAAAAATCTAAATTACACCAGAAAAATTAACAAGGCCTAGGAAAGCCTCTTCTATTAAGACAACTGGGGTTTTAAGGTAAGAAAAAAAAAAGAGCAAAGGCATTATTCCTTGCAGATCCACTGTCTTTGGATCTGCATCAGGAGGGAAAGTTGTCAATAGAAACACAAACAGCAAGAGAGCACAGAAAGCAATTTCCAGGGCTGGGCAGGGCTCAGCCAAGTGCCTGAGGTTGAGGATTTTTTTGCTCCTAGCTTAAACCAAAACAAAACACCCCAATGATGTGCACACCTACCTTCAGGTACTGCTGGATCATGGCCAGTTTCAGCCTCTTGACGGCCTCCGTGTCATCCGGGTCGGCCTTGACGCGTTTGCGCACGACGTCCCGTGTGAAAACGCCCACGCTGTTCTGGCTCTCAGCATTGACTGGTTTACCTCGTTGGAAGAACTCCTGAGTCAGGTTATAGACCTGCCAGAGACAGGACACAAGGATGGGATCCCCAGCAGGATGCTCCTTCACCTGTCCCAGCCCGGAGCATTCAGATCAGCTCCTCCTCCCAGCAGAACCCACGTCCTTCCTCACATCGGATAGAAAGCACCGGCTCTTCTCCCACCTCCGTGTCCCAGGTTTGATAGCAGCCCTTCCACCCTCTCCATTATTTAGAAGGAATCCACCAGAGTGGGTGAATTCAGTTTCACAGCTGTTTCTCTGTTGTCCCATTTATGGGGATTTTTGAATGAGTTACAGATGAGATTCTTGAGTTTTTTTAGATGACGTGATTTATTTTTCTTATCTTCTACATCAAAAGGAAGGGTGAGCTTGGCTCACATCTTTATTGCATGGTTTAGAAGGTCACAAGACCTCTAGTTATAAGACCTTTTAAGGATAGATTGATTACTAAAACACTGTTAATAAGGATATTTATGTTTTTTACTTAATCCTTAAATATTTTGTTTTATGGACTTACACTACAATGTAAGATTTCTTAGTTAATTATGTTATGATACATAAACCTACAGTACTGTATTCTAAACTTCTTGTTTACCTATGTAACTACTTTTCTTTTTTTTTTTACATCTTAAATTCTAAAACTCTAAACTTTCTTAGTTTTAGCTTAATGTGTTTCTGCTTTGAACTATAAATCCATATTCTCGCTTCAAGTACTTCAGTTTGGAAGCCTTTTCCAAGGTCTCAGATCAAATCCCGTGTTTAAGCTTTGGCTTATAGGCATAAAGTTCTGAGAATTCCCTGCATTTTGGATTCCAACATCCCATGAAATCAGGAAGCGACAAACAGCAGAGGAATTCTGTATGCACACACATTTTACTTGAGCACAGGACAGGTAGAAACCCATGGAAAACAGTGACATCTCTAGAGCCCCTCACCAAGAGCCAGAGTAAAAATCCCTTGTAACAAATTGTTCTCCTTTGAAGATATTCCTGGTGTTTTTTAACCCCAGTTTTCCATACAAGCTACGTAAAGGCAAGGAAACACCATCCACCTCAGCCCTCTGCTTGTGGCTGCCTGGAAAAACTTGTATTTCTATCTACAATATTGTCAGAAGAGCCTGCAATTGCATCATGACTCTTCCTTTCTATGGGAAAAAACAAAAAAAAACCACCTCAAGAGGAATCTTTTAACACAGGAAAGCTTTCAAAAGATGCCTCTCAGAAATGCAGCACATCCCATTAATGACTTGTTTGTCCAGAATGTGTCCCCTTCTCATTCACATCATGCCACAGGGTGAACAATACTCTTACAAGCACAAGGGATATCCCTGCTTGGGGAGTTTTTCCTGTCAAAGATGGTTTGATTACACCTTATGATCATTTTTTGGAGACAGATGATTTGGGTATGTCAAGAAGTTAAAGTCTACAGTAAATATCTGGTACAAAGCTGGTAAAAAATTGTGGCAGCCTTGCCTTCAAAAAGTTCCTGGAGCTTTCAATTCCCTGCTGATAGGGCTAATCCACCATGGTTTATGTTCTTCCCACTCCAATTTTCCCCAAGAGCTTGATTTTATCTTGGGTTTTAGGAGTAAAGTGAATTTGAGAAGGCAAAATAGAGGGAAGAAAAGGAAAGGGAGGAGGATAAACACATCGCAGTGGTGGGAGTGAGAGAGAGGAGGTCTGTGAGCAAATGGAGGAAGGGAGTTGAGAAGTAAGGGATGAGGAGGAAATTGAAGAAAATAAGTGAAAGGATGAAAAAAAAAAAAAAGGATGAAATAAACAATAAAAACAGAGAAGAAACAATCACAAGGAAAATGAGTGGGACTGGTAAAGACAGAAGAGAATTGCAGACACTGCCTGGGACACGGCCATTCCAAGGAGTTTCTCAGACAAGAAAGGTGGGGCCCAACGTCCTGTATGAAACAAAGGCTTCCAGCAAAGGAAACTTTGGCAGTTCCAGCACCCCTGGTTCTCAGGTCCCTGGATTTCTGAGGCCACAAGCACTTGCAGCAGGTCTGGGCTGCACAGACCGTGCGTCAGCACAATCAGCTCGGCTTTCATAAGCTGATTGAGCTCTGTAAGCAGATAACAAACTCACAGGACAAGCAAAGCCCTGCTAAAACCCAGCCACCACTTGGCCCACAGGAGAAGTGAGCTTGACTATGTTTTTTGTTAACCACTATATTCTTCACTGCCCAACAGGGAGCAGAGCAGGAAGGCACAAGTTCTCTGTGCTGTAACCATCAAGGAAAGCCTTTCCTGGAGGTGCCAACCCATTGATCAGACAGCAGGTACGTTTAATCCCATCAGGATTTCTTATTTCTCCTGTTATTTCCTTGCTTTTCAAGTTCAAAAAGCATTTGGACAACACCCTCAGACCCAAGATGTGATTTTGGGGGTTTTCCTGTGCGGGCCAAGGAGCTGAACTTGATGATCCTCCTAAGTCACTTCCAACTCAGGATATTCTGATTCTTGGGGGTGCTGAACCATCTGAGGAAGAACAGGAGGCAAAGTTGTTGTAGGCAAAAAGCAAAAGGAGAAACAATAGCAGGTCCTACACTGAGAGATATATGGTCAGAATAAATGAATGAAAAAGATGCTTAAAATGTATGTTTTAATGAATATGAGAAGCAAACACATCCTGTGTAAGAAGCTATGGAAAAGCTTCACTAGGACACCTCATTTAAGGTAGATTTCCAAAGAAGCAGGAGCAAAATTGTGTTGCCTGGAGCTGGAATTATCCAGGCTTTCCCCCCCTAGATGGGGAAGGCATTGTCATTCCTATGGGACCATCCCTGAGGTCACTAGGAACAGGCAACTGTAATATCTGAAAACCAATACTCTTCCAATCTTTTCAGCATTTCAGCAGCAGGATTCCTGAGAGAGTAGAAATGGGCTTTCCCTCAAAGATCCTGGGGAAAGGTAACAACAAGAATGACCCAAAAGATTCTGCTGATTTTCTAGTTAACCCTTCAAAATCTCCCAGCATCCAAACCAGAGTTCCATGCCCAGCAAGGAGAGCCACACCACAGACACAGCCCAGACAACCTTTGCTTTTCGATTGTCACACACCTGATACAAGCAGAGAGCAAAACCAAAGGACAGACTGCATCAACTCCCACCTCTTACCACTGGCAACCTCACATCCCAGCAGGGTGACCTAAACACGTCTCACTCTAAAGTTCCTGTGAGATGGGACAGAACAAGTAGCCATAGAACCCTGTCTGAAAAAAATAGAAGTAAAAGACAGAGATTCTATTCTATGCAGTTTTCCTTTCCTCATTCTGAAGGCTTATACACAATCCTCCAAGGAATTCACAAAATCATGGAACGGTTGGGGTTGGAAGGGACCTTAAAGCCCATCCAGTGCCACCCCCTGCCATGGGCAGGGACACCTTCCACTATCCCAGGTTACTCCAAGCCCCATCCAACCTGAACTTGGACACTTCCAGGGATCCAGGGGCAGCCACAGCTTCTCTGGGAAATCCATTCCAGGGCCTCACCACCCTCGCAGGGAACAATTCTTCCCCAACATTCCATCTAACCCTGCCCTCTCTCAGTGGGAAACCATTCCCCTTGACCTGTCCCTCCATCCCTTGTCCAAAGTCCCTCTCCAGCTCTCTTGGAGCCCCTTTAGGCCCTGGAAGATGCTGGAAGGTCTCCCTGGAGCTTTCTCTTCTCCATGCTGAACAACCCCAGCTCCCTGGGTCTGCAAGACAGAAGGGGTTGAAGGTAAGAAATTAAAACGAGTTAACTGAATGTCCACAGTCCTAAAACAGTTTCACTTCAGCTTTCATCTTCTGTCTTCTTTCTGAGCAGCTTTGGGGCATCCTACAACCAGGGACTGAGCAGGGAACGTGGATTCCAGCAGGGATGTCCCCTCTGTCACCTACAGGCTTCCTCCTCCACGTGTTTATTTACTACCTACGTGCTCCTCCACCACAGGAAAAGGCAGTTTCTTAGGAAGAACAAAGCTAAATAAAGAAGTTTCTCCACACTGAAGGAGGTCAGGAAAGCACATCCCCATCCACACTCCTTCCTGTCAGCGCCGGTGACGATGCCCAGCATTGTCTTTTGCTCACTTGGCTTAAAAACTGCTGTGACTTAATCCCTGTCCAGTAAAAATCCCTGATGGAGATAGGGCTGTGCTGTTCCCAGGCCAGACATCTGCCAGTGCAATAGAGGCAGGGAGGGAACAGTGACTCTCAGTGGCCCTTTGGAACTGCTTTCCATAACTGCAAGGCAAGGCACTGGAGCTTAATCGGGGATGGCAGGAAGCCCAGCACGAGGTGGGGGTGAGGAGGATGGAAAACGTTGTCATTCTTTGGCTGCATCCCTCCCCAGAAGCTGTTGCAGCACACAGGAGAAAGCTGACAGGTAACAAGGCTAGTAATTAGCTGACTGTTAAAGGGAGGGTTCCTGGGAAGCAGCTCTTCAGGAACCACATCCTTGCTGAAAAGCTGAGTAAAAAGCAGGCACTTCTCCTGAATCAGGCTGGTGATGGACTGTGATTTTTCAGCTGCATTTAACCTGTCCAGCTCACCACTTCCCACTTTTCACTAATACCTGGGAATCCTCTTTAAACGGCTCTCTGTAAAGGGAAATGAGGACTTAGCAGGGACAGAGGAACAGCTCTGAGATAAAGTGTCCCTGTTCACACTTTCTGAGCAGTTAATCACACACACAGACCTCAAAGGTGCAGACATTACCCTCAGAGGTCCCGCTCTGGTCATTTTCCTGAGAGTCATGCAGATGTGGTATAACCAAAAAGAGCTAAAATCCTCTCCCGGCTCCAGGATTCCCCCAGTTAGCCTAGAAGGAGTGGAAACGAAGGTGGGAAGATTACAAATACATGATGTGGGCATCACACCCTGGGGAACCTCCCAGGTGCCTCTCTCCTTTTGGAGACCGACCAAACGGAGTGACAATGACCCTGAGCACTGCCAGCCCCACACAACACACGGTCTAAGAAGGACAACCCTAAAAGTCCTGCCCTGTCTCGTGGTGTTTCCCTTGGTAAAGTGTGGTTAGGAATCCACATGGATGCTCTGCAGGACTGGAGACCTTCCTTGAAGGCACTGCCCTCCTTCCACGAGAAGAATTCAGGTCACCTGGGTCACAAGCTCATGATAGATCCTGACTGACCCCAGCGCAGGGCAACAGCCTCACCCTGCTGGAGAAATGAAGAGCTGAGCAGTCTTCAAGCAGTCTGACTGCTCTGCTTCCTCGTAACCAAATAAAGGCTCCTGTGAGACATCCCTACAGCTATTAAAAATGCAGGCTACTGCAAACAAAAATGCAGCAAAACTTGTATTAAGGTAGAAGAAGCCAGCCAAAAAAGATTGGATAAGTGCCTGGAAAAAGCCTAAGGACTTTCCAGATGAATTAGTAAGGCAAAGCTCTGGAGGTACAGGGGTGCTTTGCCTTTCACTCCAGGAAAATTCAGCACAGAGAGACCTCGTCTTGCTAAAATGCAGTTTCAGAGACTGCACATGGGCCAGTGAAACTCAAGGGAGACCCCCTGCACTTTGAATTCCCTAGAATGTGATGTCCAGATGACAAGATAACTGGGGCTAGAGAGACCCAGCTGGAGAAGCAGAGCTGAAGGCACAGGCTGGAGCCCCAGCAGCAGCTGCAGGCAAAGCCAGGCAGGGTGGGAGTGAGGGGGAGCGAGCCAGCTGTGCACGGAGGGCAGGCCCTTGGAAGGGTGACAAATTTAGCCCTGCTCATTCAGGGATACATTTTCCACTGATCATGCCAGTCCTACATCCCTGATTGGGCTTTGCATCCATCATGGGTTGCTGGCTGTTTTGGGTGGGGGGGGGGTCTTTCTTTTCAGCTCAGGACAGGGTGTGTTACAGCCTTTGCTGTGTCAGCTTCCTCTGAAGGGATGAGATGACATGATGGTGGGATTGCTAATAAAAACTGAGGAAGGCCTGGGAGTTCCTATGAGACAAGGGAAGACCCTGACCTCAGGATTTAGTGATCTGCAAGATGACTTTTTATCTTGGACAATTGCAAAATGCTTTAACAAAACCAATCATAAAATCCAACTCCCAAAAAAAAAAAAAAAAAAAGATTAAATAACCTCTAATGAACATGCAAAAAACCTCTCACAGAATCACAGAATGGGCTGGGTTGGAAGGGACATTGAGGACTGTATTGTTCCAACTGCCCTGCCATGAGCAGGGACATCTTCCATTAGACCAAAATGATCCAAGCCACATCCAACCTGGTCTTGGACACTCCCAGGGATCCAGGGGCAGCCACAGCTTCTCTAGGCAGCCTGTGCCAGGTTTTCACCACTCTCATGCTGGGGAAGTGAGGGACACCCCAAAACACAAACCAGAAATGCCCCTGCCAGACTCAGCATGTGTGGAACACCCTCTGCACTTCAAGCCAGAGGAAAATGTCCCCAAAGCCACACGCCTGCTCTTGGCTGCCCTCCCTCCAGGGCACTTGTATTTCCTACAGCCATTTTAACTGGCTGTTTTTATGAGTTCACATAGCTTGCCTGAGTTCCCACTTTTCCTAGGCAGAGCAGGGAATAAACCACAGCCAAATGTCTCAAATCAGTACAGACCCTCCAGCTTAGCACCCTGAAGAGGCTGGGACAATCAGCTCAACAAAACCATGAGCTGCTCCTGCAAGAAATTCCAGTAGGCTTTGGAGGAAGGTAGAGAAAGCCCCTCCCAACAAGAGCAATTAAGGGGCTGGCTGATGTCCCCTACTTGGCTCCAGCTGTCCCTTAAGTATTTTTTATCACCACGAGTGGCTGCAGACATTTTTACAAGCCATACATGTGAAAGCCTTTTCTGTCTCCTAGTGATAAAGATATCCTGTGGCAATGATAAGCTAATTAGGTGTTGTGTAAAGAAGATTAACTTTTAATGTGCTGCTCTCTCATGTCACTGGCTGCCCTGTTCTCTCCCCTTTAAAAGAAAAGGTAGATTTACCAAATTCATAATTTCTAAAACACTAGTATCTTGTTATGGCCTTTATCTTACCGGGTTTATCTCAAAGCTAAGTGGCTCTCATCTTTGTATTCCCTTCTCATTCTGGAGTCTGCCCTCCCTTTGCTGGAGATTTTCCTATCATCTTCCAGAGAGGATGATCACCAAGCCCTGCACGCAGTTTGGCAGTGTTCCATTTACATAAATAATGCTGCACACTGCAGTGTTTTCATTTACTCCTTCTAGCCCCACTTGCTGTTAATCTTCCTGCATACACATCTCACCAGGTTGTTTTTTTTTCCTGCCTGGAAAAAGTCTCCTTCGTTTTTTTAATCCAGTAATATGAAAAATTGTTCAGATGAATTATATCCACCTGCATTTGTCCAAGACGTTGTCCACAGGTTGACAAATCCTCCCCAAAATGAGATTTCTTTGAAATTCCTACTACTCCTCTCTGAAACATAAATGATTTTGTGCCATCCCATCACTGATTCCAGTTCAGAAACACTGGACAGTCCCAAAAATCTTTTCAAAAGAAAAAAATCCCTTTTCCTGTTCCCCACCCAGTTCTTGATAAGTCTTTACAGGCTACAGCGGCTTTTCTAATGCTCCCAGACATATTTTTAAACAAAGTATGCAAGAGTAACCTGAATCTAGTGAGTGTTCAGCCAAGAGTCAAATACTGAAGTTCGCTGTCAGATGAAAATCTGATGGTTTTAGGCACAGCTACAGCCTGATGAAAATACTCATGTTTTGCTCCATTTTCTGCAACCCACTGAGAGATCACTTTACCTGAAGGGCCAGACAGTCTGCACTGACCCCTCTAAATGTACTTCACAAGTGACATTAAAAAAAATGTGGGGAATAATTATAATTAACTTTGGCAAGCAAAAGAGTTTAAATAACCTTCAACTGAAATCCATGCTGGTCTGAATCTCCCAGAAAAGATGTTCCTTTCCTTCTGATGCAAAAAACCTCACAATTCCTACAAAATTGCACTGACTTTGGCACACCACACAGCATTTCATAGTATTTATAACCAATAAAAAGTCATAGGGATACAATATTTAGCTGGTTGTTGCTAAGGTTTTGCCTTCTACTTTGTTTAGCAATGTGATCCTTCCACTACTCTTTTAATTAAGCACTGGATTAATTACTGGATCTCCCCAGCAAATTACTGGATCTCCCCAGAAATAGTTAAATGGATTACAAACATGGAAAGATTGTTCTTCCTCACCACAGAGAGTTAATCCCACATCAGAGAAACAGGGTGCAGTGAAGCAGATGAGAGAAAACTTAGCATCACTTTTTTTTTCCAAAGAAATTAAAGACACCACCGTTTTTCTACCTTTGTCCTGGAATGTTCTAACTGCCAAGGGGTCTCAGTGCTCCAGGCAAATCTACCACTTGACAAAGCAGCTGGACACCAACCTCGTTGTATAAATCACTGAATTCTTCAACCACATCTTTCGGGATCCTCTGCCCGCTGTTGGTGAGGTGATAAGCCACCCCATTCTTGGAGTAAAGACTGATCCGCCCAACACTCCTCTCGCTGTCAGTGGTCTCTTCAAGCAAACCATTGTCTTCTGCTAGATGATAGACTGGGTTTCCATGTGAACCATGAATCCACGTAGCTCCCAGTTCAAAAGTGGCATGCCCTGCAGGAGAGGAAGCCAAGCAAACTGGTTATGGAAGCCTGTTTTCCTGGAAGCTTCTCACGCTCAGCCCTGAATAAAATGTGCAAAAGCAGAATTGCCCAAGGACTGCACATGTTTGAACATCCCTTAAGGGAGTTTTTCTCTGTTAGACACAATGCCAGCATTCTTCAAACTGGTCCTTTGGGATACAGGTTTGGGTATTTTCATAAGGATGGGACATTGCAATAAAGATCCCTCATAGTAACACACCTTTGATATTTAAGGAGAATTTCAGCCCTTCTCAGTTGTTGCCGGCAGGAAGATGTAGGAAAATGTGGATTGCAACATTGGCCTGAATACTGAACCTTGTCATGTGACTAAAACCAGTTGTTATTTACAAATACACCTCAGATTAACTGCAATAAAACATGCATTTCCATTCCCCAAATGAGTAAATAGGCTGTATTTTATCACTTATGCCCTTGGAGATTTATATATCAGGTTCTTTAGAAGGAGGCACTGTCAGGCTAAACACCAAAAGCATTTTGTTTTCATAACTCGTACTCTCTCTACTTGAAAAACACAAAGAGTTTGGTCAGCCCCACTTGCCCCATCCCTCACAACTATCAGGATTTGCACCAGGGCTTTGGTCCCCCCAAATCCAGCACTGCCAGACTGGGCTGAGAGCACAGGGGGATGCTCAGCAGCTGAAAGGAGGTGCTAAAAATAAGCTTGGGTCATGTATCCCCCATATTTTGAGAGATTCTCTGAAGGCCAAAGCTAGTTTAAAGTCTAACAGAGCTGGGCATCTCCCAGCACCCCTGCAGCAGTGTGGGAATGCCTGATTAAGCAGGGTAATTAATAGGATCCTGCTTGATGAAGAAAGGATGGTGCAGTTCCCAGCTATCATTTGCTGTTTAACATGTAAATGTATGCTCAGACAGAGAGGCACTGCAGCACTGAGCTGTGCTGCAGTCAGGTTTAAAGGGTGAAAGCTCCAAGGAATGCTGTTCCCTGGCTGAGCCCCTGCCTCTGAGGGAAGCTCCACGGATCTCATTTTCCAAGCAGCTCCTTTGTCAGTGAGAACTGTGCTGAGTGCCCTTCAAAACCTGCAGTACAGCAGGAGGTTTCTACACCACAGCACCTGCTCCAGAGAGCAGCAGCAACACACAGACCTGAACACTTCAGGTGCCACTGACTCCAACACACCCCAGAGCACCCAGCCAGGTGGAAATGACTGAACACTGGCAGCCAAAGGTAGAGAGCTCATCAATATTGCAAGTGGCAGTTCCCTGGTTAATGCAATCCTCCTGCAAGTCAGGCCGTGCCACGCAGCAGCAGGAATGCTGCCTCCTGCTCTAGGGCAGGAGCTTGGTCTCTGCTGCACTGAAATCCTGCTGAGACACCTGATCTTTCAAAGAAAACAATCTCCCAGCAGGTCCTGCTGCTGCCTTAGTGCTTGGTGACAGTGATGATGTGTTCCAAGTTCTCCTGTTGAGCTGTGTGGAATATAATCAAATACCAACAAATTAAAAACTAATTCTTCTTGCCTGTAATATTCATGCTCACTATCATCACTACCAGATAAGCCAGCTCTCACCAGGTGTAAGTTAAATGATTAGTTATTTAAAATTAAATAAAATTCTTTTAAACAGAGACAGCCAATTTACTTTGAGGGCCTTAAAGGATTTTAGGTTCAAAATTAATCTATTTGGAATGAATAATGCCATACAACAACAACAACAAAACAAAACAAAAAAAACAATCCCCCCCGCAAAAAAAAAAAAAAAAAAAAAAAAAAAAAAAAAAAAAAGGCAAAAAAGCAGAGAAACACAGATTGTACATCAAGCCTCCTGGATAGGGATGGCAACTTTCACATTTCCCTCTGCAGCCCTGGCCATTTCTTGGGTAATTGTGAAATAGCTGCAGTGGATTCAGATGTTACAGGTCATGTGCAGGAAACACACAATGCACAAAGACACAAACCCTGTCCCTCACCTGTGCTAGAACCAAACCCCTGAATATCCAAATTACACCCCTGGGCTGAAAAGCAACAGTCTGTGCACTTGAGGGAAAATACTGTCCCCTACAAGACATGGCTCAGTGAGGGGGAAGGATTCAGATATAACCCTGAGAAGGTGCCACAATACCAGAATGGTTTGGGGTTTGGAAGGGACCTAAAAGATCATCTTGTTCCCACTCCCTGCCATGGGCAGAGACATGTTCCACTCGCCCAGGCTGCTCCAAACCCTGGCCTTGGACACTTCCAGGGATCCAGGGGCAGTCACAGCTTCTCTGGGCAACCTGTTCCAGGGCCTCCCCACCCTCACAGGGAAGAATTTCTTCCTAATTAGTAGCTCTGCTGAAATTTAAATCAGATCTTCAGTTAAGTGCGCAGACAGGAGAGGCCAGACATGGATCCACCTTGGCAGAGAACTGCAGCCCATACCCACACAGGGTAACCTTGAGAGCTGGCAGATAAAAAGATAAGAAAAAGATAAGAAAAGACAGTTTGGGTTTTTAAAAAATTAATAAAAGATTAAGACTTTGGATGCCAGCCTCTGCTCTGCAACTAACAATTACATCTACAAACTCTGAGACTGCCTCCAGACTGAAATACCTGCTCTCCCCTCCTGTTAATTAAGAGGTGTTAATGAGGAGGAGGTGGATTCCCAGCAAAGGCAAAGATGTTAGTTACTGGTGAAGTTGGGCAAAGAGAAGAGAATCAGCCTCGGTACTAAAACACCAGAACTATTTCACAGGTGCCCTGGGAGAATAATATGTTGCTCCCCAAAGTTTTCAGCTCTTTCACACTTCCCTCCTCTCACAGGCAGGATCCAGGATATTTTTAATCCAGTGGATTGTGTGTAAAGGACACACTTCCCATCCTAACCTCTATGCCAAGTCTCAGCAGAATGTAAAGTGCCCTACTCAAACCCCTGGAGATTAGATTTTTCCGACTGCCTTTCCATTGGTTTCCCTTCTGCAAGTTCACAGGAGGTTGCTGTTTATTTACTGTAGTGAGTTTATCAAGCAAAACACAGTAAGTGATGCAAGCACCTAAGAAATAAAAAGAAAGCAGGGCAGCAAGAGGGCAAAAATAATATCCAGAGTGGGATCAGAACTAGAATTAGTTAACTGAAATCAGGAAAGCAATTCAGGGAAAGCAGAGAGCTTTACACCACCTGCAGAGAAGAGACAGGCAATGTCCCTCTGGATACCAGGAAAAGCTTCAGTGACTCCTGTGCTGCAAAGGACAATGTTTGTTCCAGGAGTTTTGCCTGCAGAGATTTTTTAATTGACCTGGCATTCAAATAGTCAGAGTCTGCACCTTTATTACACACTAAGAAAGGAGGCTGCAGAGGTAGGAAAGCTGAAAATCAGGATAAAGGGATACATTGAAGATGTTTTTCCAGCAGCCTGATTCCCAGTGGGTAGTGCCCTACACAATAAATTAGTTCTAGGGAAATGAATGGGGTTGTTTGTGAAGCAGAACAGCTCGGGGTTTCCCCTTTCCAAGGGCTCTAAGCCCTGAGAAACAGCCTGGAGATTTACTGGCTGCTTCTGGGAAAGAGTGAAGCTGGGAAACCTGGGTGGAAACCGTCTGTGTACAGTCACTCAATCACGGACCTGTTACACAGAGCTCTTCCTGTGCAAGAGAAAACAATCCCCCAAATCTTTCATTTCATGGGAACACAGGTTTGGAGCAGCCCTGGGTCACAACTGAGGCACGAGACAGCACAGAACCACCTACCCATCCTGAGAGGTGCCCAAGATTTAAATATTTACTCTCCTGACACCGCCACACCCCAAACCATTTCGCACACACACATAACCCCATTTCCAAGGTTCATTTGACCTCATGGCCACACAAACCCCACCAGCAGCCCTCTGCAGGTGCTGTTTATCACTGGCCAGGGGACTATGTACAAATCACCAGCGGGACAGGACTGCTGAGGAACACGTCTCAAGCTGTTTATTTTCCAGCACCAGCCTCATTACGTGGTTATGGCAATGGGAAGATGCCAGCAGCTCACATCCCAGGCAGCAGACAAAGAACTTAATGTTACAACTTTCTTTAAAAGCTTTTTGACCCATCACACAAAGCAAAAGCACATTGACAGTAGTTCTATCCAACCACCATAAGCACACGTACCTTTGGTTAAAACAATACTAATTTTGAATACAATACCTGCTTGTAAGCCTTAAGATACAACGCACAGAGCTCCATTATCAAGCTTAGAACTTCTTAATATCTCACTAGATATACTTTTCTGTAGCTTAGGGAGTTATTCTAGCCAAGTGTCAATACACAGACCATTGTTCTGTTTGTCCTTACTTTCTGCTTCTTGTATAATTTTTCTGCTGACAAATCTTATGGCTACTGCTTAGCGCTGCTGTCTCTGAGGCCTGCCTTTTGCAAGTTGCCCAAAAGCCCCTGATTTTAAGGATTCCCACAGCTGCTCTCACCGAGTTGGACGCTCTGCACGCGGCCCCCGATGCGGTCGGTCGCCTCGAGGACTGTTACATCCGTGAATCCGCTTTCCAGGAGCGCCTTGGCTGCCGACAGGCCCGCGAGCCCAGCACCGATCACGACTATTCGAGGCTGTCGCTTTCTCCGTAGGCCACTACTAAGAGGATCATCCGTGCTGTCTGCAGATATTTCACAACTTTGCATGCCGTCCAAGCTCTCTTTCTAAGGAACCTGTAGGAGGAAGGGGACAGGTGTGTTCAGGGAGCTCAGATTGAGCTTATCCTCTGCAGTTAAAAGGATCAAAAATGAAGAAATCCAGCAGAAAAGAAAAACTTGGTGAGTTAGACCCAGCCTTCAACATGGGACGCACAGAAAGGATAACTGAGGTCAAGCTGGGATGCAAAACAACTTTTTAGCCTGGAGCACCAAGAACTCCAGAAATCTCCACCCTTTCATGCCATGTAGACTATTTCCAAACAAGTCAAAGGACTTTCAAACGCCCATCTTTTTATATAACCTCCAAAAGTGGTAATTTTGTGGTGAAGACTTTTAAAAGAAAGAGAACCACGTCCCCAGTGCCGACAAGCTCCACAACCCAGCAATGAAGCTGCACTTTGCCACTGTGGCAACCACAAAGCCTGAATTTCAGATCCTCTAAGTAGGGGAGGAGGTAAGGAGGATTTAGCTCAAAGCAAGAACATTGGATCTCAAGCCAGCCATTACAGAAATGGGACAGACAGGAAAATATTTCAAGTGATGGAAGTCAACAAGGGCCACTTCAAAATTTCACAAAATGCAGCCCCTGGAGTCAACACTGTCCTTCACATCAGGGTCAGCCTCAGGCTTAGATGAGAGGTTCAAACCCACACCAGTCCTGACTAGTCCAAATCTACCCAAATCTCCACCTACCAATATATTCAACTGCTCCTCCAAGCAGGACCCTGTTTTCCTTTGCAAACTCCAACAAGACACCTTTTTACTGCTATCTACCCTTATTTCTCAGGTCCCATCACATCATTTTAGTGGGTGGGACCATGGCCTGAGGCCATGGTTAAGGTTCAACCCTGATCAGGGATGAGCAGTGCGGGATGTCTTTATTCACAAAAGCCAGTGTGTACTTACCTGGTTCTGGGTGGTTCACACCTGCCCTCAGGAGCACAAAGAACAGGGTGCAGAGATTCCTACCCCTCCAGACCTGAGCTGGACATGAGTCCCAGATTGCAAAGGATAAACACACGGTCCAGAACTTATCAGCCCTGGAATCAGCTGACGCCCAGTGATTTGGATAAAGCACGCACACAATTCCTTGCCTCCCCTTCCTCCCTCCCCAAACAGAGATATCCAAGGAGCTCGTAGTGTGCTGCCTCTACCTGCTGCCAAGCTGCTGGATATCTATTTTGAGCTCTTCCTCAATTCTCCCAACATCTGGCCACTGACAAAGATCCCTACTCCTCTCTTCCATCACCAGAAGGGTCGACTTAAAACACTGCTGGCCTACTGCAGTAAATCATCACAGGAACTAATGAAGCACAATGAAGCAGTTTCATTTGGAGAGTCCCTTCTTCTCCAGGATTTTAGAGAATTTATGTATGTTGACCGAGCAATATCCACTCTGTAAGGGAGCTGACACCAGACTGCAGTCGGCAGGGATTTAGGCAGTGGTAATGAAGAGGAGAGTGGTCCCACTGGAGCTCTGACAACTCTTTTGAAAATGTTTGGCTTCAACTGAAACAACTTCAGCTCAATCCGCCCTTCTGTGGACTCACCTGCAAGAGGGATTTGTACAGAGTGTGCAAACTCTGATTCTGCCACTGCAGCTTGTCCCAGCTGGCCCTGCCTCAGTTCCAACTGCCACTGCAGCAGCTTCCAACGGCCACAGCCCAACAGAAGATAGATCACAGAGTTCTGACGGATGGGACCTTCCAGCTCATCCCATTCCCACCCCTGCCATGGGCAGGGACAGCTTCCAGTAGCCCAGGCTGCTCCAAGCCCTGTCCAACCTGGCCTTGGGCACTTCCAGAGATCCAGGGGCAGCCACAGCTTCTCTGGGCACCCTGTGCCAGGGCCTCCTCACCCTCACAGGGAAGATGTTCATCCTAATGTCCAATCTAAAGCTCTCTCTAGTTTAAAACCATTCCCTCCTTGTCCTGTCACTGTCTGTCTGTGTAAAAAGTCTCTCTCTGTCTTTTTTGTAAGCCCCATTTAGGTCCTAGAAGGGGCTCTGAGCTCTCCCTGGAGCCTTCCCTTCTCCAGGTGAACACCCCCAAGTTCTCTCAGCCTGGCTCCAGAGCAGAGGTGCTCCAGCCCTTGGAGCATCTCCACGGCCTCCTCTGGACTGGCTCCAGCAGCTCCAGGTCCTTCTGTTGTTGGGGGTCCCAGCACTGCAGGTGGGGTCTCACTAGGGCAGAACAGAAGGGGAGAATTCCCTCCCACTGACATTCTACAGCCTTCTCCCCTTCTTGTTCTCCTGATAACACTTTGATCCATGTATTTTCATTGCCACAGTAAAGGAGCATCTTTTCTCCCATCTATATCCAGTGGAAATTGAAGGGTTTTAGCTCAGCTCTTTAAGCACAGCTTTCCTCATCCTGGCTTTGGCAAGCTCCTGTGAATTCTTCACATGAAAGCTCCAAGAAAATGTTTTCCCTCCTGTTTCAGCATTTTAATACTGGATTAGATGGCCTGTCTAGACAGCTGAGAAAGCAGGGTATTTTGTGTGTACAGAACCCTGATTTGGAAACCACCCTTAATCAGCCAACAGCCTGTACCCTACGACCAGCAGGGAAAGGCAATTAAAATTTAGCAAAAGCTTGAGCTTTCCAACCAGGATCCACATTCCAGAGTGGAATGAACAGGTGATATAAATATAGAAAACACCCACTACACTTTATTTCATTATCAATTATTCCCTCTGGTAGGCTCATGAGTGAGACAAGCACATCAAACAGAATTCAAACAAAGTCCAGGTTGGAAGAGACCTTCAAGATCACCAAGTCCAACCCAGCCCCAACACCTCAACTAAACCATGGCACCGAGTGCCACATCCAGGCTTTGTTAAACACATCCAGGGATGGTGACTCCACCACCTCCCCGGGCAGAAAATTCCAGTACTTTATCACTCTTTCCATAAAAAACTTTTTCCTGATATCCAACCTGTATTTCCCTTGGCACAGCTTGAGACTGTGTCCTCTTTTTCTGCCACCCATTGTGTGCAATGCTCTCCCTTCAGCACTTGCCAAGCCACCAGTCAGGGCTCCTGAGCCAGTGGATACTACCAGGTCCTCTGACACAAAGACAGTTTGGCTTTTTACTTCTTCTTGATTGCCAAAAAGGCTTGTTTCTCTTTTATTTGGTTTTTTTTCTTTTTTTCTTTTCTCTTTTAATCACAGGGCAAGAAGTGTGTTGGCTGTTGTACTGTGAATCTCTCTCAGACTGTAATTTTACTTGGTGTACACCTAAGAGTAAGGGTAGCACTAAATCACAGCTTCATTCAAAGTAAAATTCCCCTGTTTTGTCTTGCTTACAGCATTCCTGTGAGACAGCCAAGAGGCACTGGTTACCCACAAGAAGAAAATATCCAAATACAAATCTTCCTTTTGTCTAAAATGTACAGCTTCGATCCTCTTAGCTCTTGTGCTTGTAAGTGCCTCACTCAGGATATTTTAATCACTTGTACTTCCAGGCTTGCCCCATTTTCTCAGTCTCTATCACCATTCTGTCCCTGACTCCTTAGGAGAAATTACCTTCCATTCATCCTCTCTCACTCCTGTCCATTTCAAAAAAACCCCAAACAAACACCTTTAAGAAATCCCTAACACCAACCCCTCCAAAAAAAAAAAAAAAAAAAAAAAAAAACCCTGAACATAACTGCTGTTTTCCAGCAGACATATCTATGCAGAAATATATCTTCTGAGATGGGCATCATTCTACCAAGCCAGAATCATGGGTTTCCATTCCTGGAATTTGTATCCACTACAAGTTCAGTGGGGTGACAACTTCACCATTTTTTTTTTCCTATTATTTTACCAGGAAAACCTTGCAGGTCACAAGGAAGATGCCAGAGAATTAAGGCAGTTCACAACTGCCCTCCTTATTACAACAATAATCTGTGACCAGGCAACTCTTCTAGGACCCCTCAGAAAAAGGTTGCTACGGCTCCAACTATTTAAAAATAGAAAAGCAAAATAAACAAAAGCATTTCTCAAGGAAATCTGCTATTCTTAGCTCACCCAACTTCTCCTGTGGCAGTATTGTTGTAGCCCTGGTGACACAAAGACTTGGGCAAGGCTCTGAAAACAAGGCTTGTGTGCTTGAAGGCTTGGCTGAATGTTGGTCGGGATTTGGGGGTTGGTTCGGGGTTTTCCACCAGGATTGCTTAATCTTTAAAAAGTGACCTTCCTTCAGACTCTATCACACAGCTGTCATTTACCCATGAGCTGGGACTGCTGGCATTCCCAGACCAAATTCATGGTCATCCCAGAGGGATCCATCTCACTTCAGGTGTTCAGCTGGCATTTGCTGCCCACAGCCTTTGAGGGCATGGAGAGGAGGAGCGATCCATCCTGCTGACCTCTGGCATTCCTGTCTCAGGATGGCTGAGCTGGAAGGGAGCTTACATATAGTTTTAAAAGGTCACCTGACCTTTCTGAGTGCTCTTAAATTGTGTTGAATCGACAGCCTTCACACTAACAAGTGTAACAGCCAGTCTGGAGGGTGAGAAATGCATCATCAACACAAACAAATTCCCTGCTGACTGCAGAGACCAGCAGAAAAATTTACCAGAATCACTTTATTCCCTGTAGGTTTTTATTGGATGAAAATTAAGCATCATCCCTAATCAGAAAGCTAAGCAATGATATTGCATGTGTTTGAGAGGAACTTGGATAAAAGCAGCAAGAGTCAGCTGAAAGATTAAATGTAAGCACAAGAAATAAACACACTACTATTTCCTCATTATTTTAAGTGCAGCTATTCAAAATACTATCAACACATGAAGAGGCACTGCATACACACGTGTTTATAATATAGGTTTGTCATCACAGCCTGAAAGTGTTTGCAGAGAAAATCTGACACCAAATTAATTCAATCTAAGCAGTCACAAAGTGAGATTGAGAAACCAAGAGCAGAAGCTAGAAAAAAAATCACAACAAAACAAAAATATCTAATTTTAACAATGACACTCATCAGCTGTTGAAATACTTTTCTCTAAAGCCAGAGAGGATACTGGTTGAAGCTTTCAACTCAGGATCCAATTTACACTGCAGTCCCAGCAGAAGACCGGGCTGTGGTGCTGGGAATTATCCTGCCAATTCAATGGAGATGGCCAGGTTTGAATTGCAAAATAAAATTTTGTGGCCTTTGCACCTTGGGAATCTACCATGATGTAAACTGTTAAAAAAAAAAAAAAAATACCAGTAAACTTTTTGATCCAGAGTTTCAAAAGCCTTTTTTCAATAGATGTAATAACCTCTGTTATTTCATCAGCTGCATAAGGAGAAGCGTTCATCTGAAAGCACTGCTAGTTGAGCCCGAAGGCAAAAGCTCCACCACACAGAAAGAGAAAGGTGACTTATTCAGAAGTAAAGACACTGCACTTGTTAGGCCATTATCTCATAACACAGCCCAGCACTCCTTGTACTGAGCATGGTTGTCCTGCAGAACCCTCACCTAAGGAACTGCAATAACCAAATTTCCAGTCATCATCTCTAATGCACCTTTTTCACTAAGCTGAGGGAGAAGTGCTTGGAAGGATTATTCTGGTTGGAGCAATTTTATCTCCTTGAATACCTTTGCAGGTTTCAGACTCAGGCTGCTCCATGAGCACAGGTCAGGACACATATCTCTGAGCAGATACAGAACTGAAGTGGAAGGGATTTCTGGGCTGGCTCCAGCACTGCCTGTCAGTGCCTCCCAACGCTGTGAGCTGTGGTTCTCCACAGCTCCTGGCACAAGCAGCAAGCATTTTGTAACTTCTCCCTCCCCCTTTCATCAGCCTTCTCAGACACAAGCACATTAATCTTTACTGCCTGTTATTTCAAGATGCTCTTTCTAAGCTCTCCACACTGCAAACATGTCAAACTGGAAAATGTGTCTCTTTTTCCCTTCTCCCTCCTTTCTAACCCAGCAGGCTGTATGCCAAACTCACAACCCTTTTCAAAATCACCACTTACACCCTTTCAGGAGTGTTATTAATTGATCCCAAGTCCTCCATGTCAGTCAGACACAGGGTGAAACCAGCCTGCTGTTCCTAGCTTCCTCTGTGCAGGTGTTGTGGAAACACCAGCCCGGGCCAGCGGCATCTGTGGCTCCACAGGAGCTTTACTGCACTGGAAGCAGACACACCTCATTTACTCAGCTACCTGCAGAGCTGCAGGAGCAGGGTGATGGTCCACAGCCTCCTCTGTACATGCCAGAGCCCTTCCCAAGCTCATAAACCTGTGTCACTGACAGTATAGCACCACTGGGATCAAGGTTAACTCGTGTTACACCTGCACGTGCTGGCAGCTCACCTCCAGCTCCTGGGCTGAAACCACCTGCAGAGTGGCACTTCTTCATCAGCCTTGTGCTCAGGTTTTATCCAAGCCAGGATTTTAGTGTGAACAGGTTTGCCAGGTGGATGCAGCAGTTGGAAGGAGTCACTTGGCCCCAGCCCAGTTCTGCGCCCTCTTTTGCAGGCAGCTGCCAGGTGTGGGCAGAGACCTGTTCTGACAGCTCACAGCAACTGAAGTGCTGGTCAGAAAGGCTCTGCTCCGAGCTGCTGCTCCAAGTAGGACCATCACCAGCATGATCTCCTTGAACACAGTGTTTTCTAATACTTGAAACAAGGGAGACAGATGCAAAATCCCTGCTTTTCCTATTAGTGAGACTCCATCCCCTCCATCACCTCTTCCTGCCTGACCAGAGCAAAGAACCTTGCAGATGCTGCATGGGGACATGTGAGCCTGAGTGAGCAATCCTGCCTGGTCTCAAGGAGGTTTTGAGTGGAACATCTCCATCATCTCTGCGGTACCCTCTCTACTGCATCCCACACCATTTATCCTGCATGCCTCATCTCTGCCCACCAGCCCTCATGATAGGAAGATGACCAGGCTCATCTTTCTCACCACGGTGCTACAAGGAACAGACTCCCAAAAACAAGCCAGCAGTTCTATGCCAACAAGCAACTTGTGTCCTGCCTTGTATTTCCACAGGCAGAATCTGAAATAAAATGGTTTGATTTCCTGAGAGCTGCTGGAATTTATAGGGGTGGCTGTGAGACAAAAACAGCTGGAATTGAAGATAAACGCTACCATCCACTACAATTTATCCCTGTAAAAGCCCAAGCCATCAAGCATGGCTCAAGGCACTGAAAATGCTGATCTTACATCAGCATCACCAGCTCCATTTACAAATTACTGACCCACCCCAGTGACTGACACACAGGGAGTTCAGGCTGGATCAGACATCAAGGAAGGAAAGGCATTAATGATGCACCACGTGTACTCCTGGACAGCAGCGTGCCAAAATGCTTCCCGTTTTTCCCACACACCAAACCTGCAGCTCGCTCCCAAACCTCCTCAGCATTGGTTTTTTGAAGACAACAGGGACTTTCAGGCTAGCACTGTGCTCTTCTTCCTCTGGACACATCCCAAAAGAGACAGGGAAATACATCATTAACCTTTGCCTGCCCAAATTCAGGTCTCTTAGAAGGTGACTTTACCAAGCCTTAACTTCATTTACCCCCTCACTTGCAGGAATATCCCTTCCCCTCATCTCAGGAGAGACAGGGAATGGGCCATACTAAATTGTCTCCTCTTCCCAAGCTGGGAAGAAGCTGTGCTTCTTCAGTGCACACAGAACAAATAACAAACTCTGTGAACTACTCCAAAAGTTATGAAAGAGAAGAAGCCCAAATCTGGTGGGCATTAAAGCTGAGGCCATCACACCTTATGCAGAATACAGGCTGCCACCACAGCACCCCTCTGTGGTCCTGCACTGCTGGCCCAGAAAGTGAAGCAGAAATGATTGAGTTCTTCAACAACAACAAAAAAACCTGTTCTGAGAAATGGTATTTTTTTGCAAGTATGATCCATAACAGCCATCCCCTTTGCCTATTTCCACAACACCATCATCCAGGAAAAATGCAGGGGGGAGGAAGAGAATAAACCACAGCACTCAGAGAACCACTCAGGCTGAAAAAGACCCTTAACCATGACATTTGACATTTTATAATTAACTCTCAATCAACGAAGATGATGGAACAAGTTCCAGAATAAGATTTCCTGCTACTTTGGAGGCACCAGGCACCTCTTTGCCACTTGGATTTTCCAGCAACACACTGAGTGGACCCCAGAAACACTAGCCCCAATAAACCTCCTTCACCCTCCAAAATCACCAGCTGGGAAAATCTCTGCACTTTTGAAGGTCTGAAAGAGATTAATACAAAACAAAACAAAAAAAAAAAAGGTCACTGGATAGTGCTTTTGATCAGGAAACCACTGCACATTTTTACCACTGTGATCCAACTTGTTTTAATGCCTGCAAATATCCCTTGAGTCAAATGAACTTGTTCAAAGCTGATTCACACCAAGGCTACTTTTTAAATTGGGTAGTTGTTGACAAGTAGAATATATTTAACAAGCCCCAAGCGTCTTGGCATGCAGTATAAAGACTTCCTATTATGAGTTGGGTCTTTTTTTTTTTTTTAAAGGGAACATATGGGCAGAGCAGGTTGTCTGCCACGAGGCACTTCCTTACAGTGCTTGGCACTGACAGAACTGCATGGATATCCAAAAAAATAAACCAAGGAACGTCACAGGGGATGAATCACACCATTTAAAACTCGCTGATAAAATGCACCATTATGTGTTTTACAAATCCTCCTCATCTGAGGAAAAAGAAATGAAAATAATCGTGTTCCTCTGGCTGAAGGGTACCGTGAGAACATGGCAGGCTCTGCCAGCTCCGAGGGGCTGGGATGGGAGCTGCTACCAGGAGCACACCTTGGTGAGTAGGGCAGCATCTTGATTTACAGTGTGGGGATAAAATGAAGGACTAGAGGATTCTCTCCACCATCACAAACTCCCTCTGGAGACAGTCATCATCCCCAAGTGATTCCCATAGAAATGGGCTGAGAATATAGTCTGGGCTACAGAGCTTCTCCTGTCCCTGCATGCAGCATGAGCAGAACTGCAACACTGTGGTTCTTGTGCCTGAGGCTACAGTATTACACAGCTGAAAGAAGTTCCACTGCAGTGACAAAAAGAACTGCTTTGGCATGTTCCTTGGGCAACAGAGGAGCAAATCCAGTACATCCACTGCTCTGCAAATCCTCTGCAGACTGAAAAAATATGTGCTGTAGCTGGCACATCAGCATCCCCTTGTTTGGAAGGCTGCAGATAGGTAGAAGGTCCCCCCTACCCAGAATGCATCCCAGAATATCTACCCATCACAGAGACAGCTGTTACTGCCACAACACTCTCCTTCTCCTCCAGCCAGGAGAAGCTGAGGAACAGGGGGACACCAGTTGTACTCAACCTGCTGCAGTGAACAGAATACTCCCATCTTAACCCTGGTGACAAAAATTATGATCTAGCCAAGAATTCCAATGCCTTTGGTCTCCAAATCCTACTGACCACCAGAGATCTAGCAACAGCTGGCCAGAACCTAAAGCAGTGCATCAAGCTGCAGTTTGGCTCTGTCAGCCTGACAGGACAAAGGGTTGACAGCTCAGGAACATGTTGAACCAAACATGACAAGCAACAACCAGTCACAAACTGGCCTGCTTTTTCCTGTGTCTTTGCAAGCTTGCCAGGCTCTGGTGGACCCATAGTGGGATTTTTTCCCTATTTCCAGCTCTGCTGACCCCTGTTTCCAGCTCCTCAACCACACTAAGCATTGGGAGGTATCTGCCACTCCTACACTCCTGGCAGAAGCAAAGCTTGGTGTTTCAGGACTGTAAAAGGAAGGAAAGACAGACAGTAAACTACAGAAAAAAATGTTAGAAGCTAAAAACATTGGCATAATTAATAGAACAATGCTGCAAACAAGTTTCCTGCAGAAGTCATATTTCAGCTGCCAAAAAGAGCTGTACCCTATCCCGTCTGCACAACCTTGAGATCTTATCTCTTCCACCCTCCTTCTTTCTCCAATTGTTTGGGAATCTTAATTCATAAAACGAGCCTTAATTAAATAGGAAATATGCCTGTGTTTGCACAACTCAGAACACAATCGTGTCTCAGTCAAATAAACACTGGTGTCCACATTACACTTGGGAATTTGCTGTGGTTTGGGGTTTTAAATTCGTTGCAGCAAGCTTGGGAGCAAAATTTCAACAGGAATCTTTTCTGTTCCTCCCATCCTCTGTACCAGGAGGGTGAGACACAGAACAAATCCCCATGCAGAGAGGCTCAGTACTGGTTTCAGCTCTATGTGTACATGAGGATCATTTCAGGACACACCATATGAGACATGATAGCCAAAAGCAATTATTTTTCCTCACCACTTCTGAGAACCCAGACCTACCAAACTGCCCTGAAATAGCAGCACAGCTCTCGAAATAGCATTATTTCTTCTCTTTTTGAAAGCAACACCCACACTGAATCTTTGATTTTAAGCCCTTCCCAAGCAGTTACCACATCTTTACCATTCAAGCCACAGGGAAAATCATTAAATCCAACAGCAACACTATGGGAAGAGAACCAGAATTAGAAAAGCCAAACACCGCATGGAATTACTCCCACAGTAACTGGATCGACTTCAGCCTGGAACAGACTAGACGTGACTCCAGGAAAAATATGTCTCTCCAGGTGCAGCTGTATCAAAGAGACTTTCCCTGGGCTCGTGCTTTGCTGGAGCATTAAACAAACCACATGTTCCAGCTTTGAGGCAGCAGACACGTACCCAGGGCTGGCCTCGGCACGCTGCGATTCACGCAGCCTTCTTCATCCTGCTGTCTGCACAAACACGCCCCGGAGCAGCACAGAGCCCAGGGCAGGGGAATTCAGGTTGGGAAGCAAGTCCTGAGATCCTGAAGGCTGGGTTAAGGCTGGCAGATTGGCTGTCTGGTCCCACCAAAAGCTTCCCTTGAAGAAGATGGGAATTTTCCCCATGGGTTTGAGTACGACAATAAGAAATATTTCAGTATAAAAGCAAAGAGATCTCCTCACTACAGACTGCATGCAGGTCACCCAGAGATATCCAAAGGAAATCATTATTGCTATGGAAAATTTCCTACCCAGGGCCACATTTTTGGTGTAAAGCGACAGGAACAATTCCCCCCGCTGAGTGATTTTCCTCATGAGTCCAGAATGGAGAAGAGAGTAGAAACAGCTCATGAATTATGGAATCACAGAATAGTTGGGGCTGCAAGGGATCTTTAAAGGTCAAACAACACCTAAGACAAGAAACAGAAGGGTGGGTGAGGAAAGAGATGAAAACACAACAATGACACCTTCACCTTTGTTCCCATCTTGTTGCAAACTTCAAAACAAAGCCCGAGGATGAAATTTTGTCTGGAGATTCCAACAGAAAACCTCCCCCAGCTGACTTCTTTGAGGTTTTAAGTGCCTTACAGGTAAAGTGGAGCCTGGAGTGCTGTGGGATGCACTCCAGTGATGGATTACCACTGCTGCAAGGTGCCTTTCATTTCTCCCGACACACCTGAACTCAAAATGTTTCTTCTCTGTGACAATCAAGACATTTTACCAAAACAAAGGGAAGTTTACTTTGGTATTGATCCTCTGAATAAATTGTGCCTCAAACAGCTTCACAGAACTGAGATAAAATGTTGCTCAGAAAGAGAGTAATTAAATACCACAGGCTGAGGAAAGAAAAAAAATACTTATTTTAGATCTAAGACATTTTTTACAGAGCGGGAAGATCTGTCATATGGTAAACAGTAGAAACTGTGAATTGGGACACTTGTGATTTATCTCTGCTTCCACAGCCTTCCCATGTGACTGCAGTAAAAGAGCGACAATCCTACCCATAACTTGCTCAAAATAAAGCACAAATTTCAACGTGTTTAGGTGGGAGCTCATTTTATTCGGCACACCACGCTGGACCCTTTCAGTACCCTAGCTCCGCTGAATGCAAAACAGCACAAGCACCTGGCTGTGCCAGAAAAGCATTTCCATTAATGCCCTCTGAAAGAAAAAAAGCGTCAGTGTAAGGTGTTAAATCCCTACCAGGACAGAGCTATGTGCAAGTCAGATGAGATAACAAGCCAGTAAATTTCAAATCACCCCCTGCATCCATCCCATAACTACATGCTGAAATCCCTCCAGCTAGGATGGCGTGTTGGCAGGGAAAAAATTGTCATTTCTAAATTTAGCAGACACCTCAATCATTGTGTGATGCTTCAAAAGCAATGGAGATGTAAAGTGGAATTTGTAGGACACCATTTAAACTGAAATGAGAGCTCTGCTCACTGAGCAAAGGCTTTTCTTAATACCCTTCCTGTTTAGACAATTTGATCCACTTCTTTTTTTCCCTCTACAACCACAAAGGTCTGTCCTGCAGTGAATGGATAGGCTTTTTTCTGGGATAACTTCCAGGTTAAAGAGAAAGGATTTACACTTGAATGAAACATAGGCACTGTATTTGGAAAATTTGTTTTGAAAACTTGGGAAGGAAGCAAAGCTTCCTTCATTTAAAAAGGGACTCAATTAACATTCTCCAACAAGTCTTCCTATCGAAAGGACAGTATTTGCTGGGGAACATGTGATCTGAAACTTGTTCTCCTCGCTCACAATGTTCCTTTCTGAAATACAGGGCACTGCTTTGGAGAGACACGAGGATCTTTGCACAGCTTTCCAAAGGACTGCCTGTCACAGGCCAGGCCTTGACTCCAGACATCAGATCTTCTGTGACTTAAGCTCAGGAAACTTAAAATAGTGCTTAACGACCCTAATGAAGACCTGGAGTGACACAATCCTACTGTGGCTCCCTCTACAAGGACAGCTCATCCATGCTCAGCCACAAGGGCAAATCCACGGCGTCACAAATCTCACCTCCTCACTGTCCTGATAAAACACGTTTTTAAAACTTTCTGCAAAGAACACACTAGAGACCAACCAAGCAGGTGTTCTGCTTTTGATTCCTGCCTGTCTGGGTGTGGGTTTGATCTGTAACAGGCAGGGGCCAGACAGGACCACCCTAAGGGTTATCTTGGGTTTGAAAAACAACCCTGCGAGTGCATGTCTAGAAATTGCCCACGCAGGAGGAAGAAAACAACCCATGCCATTATTTTTTTTTCCAGATAAAGAGGGGAAAAAATGCTACTGACAGTTTAATAAGCACTTTTATTTCTAAATTCCCTTATCAACTGCATTTGACAGAGCCTTCTTCACTCTTTAATAAGTACAGGTTGAAGTCAAACCCGAGTCGAAGTTGATGACAGATTGAGTGAACGTCAATACCCAGCAGATTTGGATGGGAGATAAAGGCAATATTGGTGTGTATAGCTACAGGAAACGTGCTATCAACACATCCAGCACTTTGGGGAGACCATCTGTAGCAGCCCACTCTCCTTTATTTCTTCTGGATGCTCCCAACTGCATCATGACCCAGGCACAAGCAACAGAAGGGAAGAGTTACCTGCAGCTACCCCCCAACCACTGCCTCAGAGGGACTACGTAAGAAAAACAAGGACACAGGCTCTCTCCAAAGCCTGTCCCAGGAATTTGGCTGCTGAGATGTGAGCTACCCTTCGTAAAAAAATACTATTTTTCCCTGCTGATCACGCTTTGAGTGCAGGCACTAGATCAGGTGTGGATAACCATAGAAATTCTTCTGCATTCAATCACTATTCTTTGGTTCTTCCACCTGGGAGTTTGTCTACACCAAAACAGACCAAACACCCCACGGTGTCTTACCTTCATCCAAAATAAAAGCAATGTAGGGGTTCTGGCTCTAAAAAAGATTTTCCATGGGAAAGTCAGCAGGCTTTAAAATCACAGTGCAGTGGAACAGTGCCCTCACACTTAACCCTTAGTTGGCAAGCACCTTAGCGCTTAACCTTAGTGCCTCGCTCTTAACCCTAGCTGGTCACAAACACAGATGTCAGGCCAAAGCACCAGAGAATCCTCTGTACATCCCACACAAACCAACCACGAGGTGCTTTGCACAGCTGGGAATGAGCTGCTCAGTGATAAACACACTTAATGGAGTTTACATTTGCTTAAGACACTTACAGATTAAGAGGCTGGCTCCTGTCTTTCCTACCAGCTACAGGCAGATGCTGGATAGCACAAGGTGAAGATACTTCTCCTATGAGGTTAAGCAAGAAATTAATGAAAAGCTGTAGGCACCTCACACAGGATACAGGGCCAAAAGCTGGGCTCAGTTTGGGGTTTCTGTGAAAACACTCCACCAGTCCCATGGGAATCCAGAAAAAAAAATGGAGAGGACATAGTCCACACAGTCACTCTCCCATTACCTTGAGCTAAAGATCCCCTTGGCAGATTCATCTTTTGCACCCAGAAATGTCCTTTGCAGATCCCTTCTCCTGAGAATAGAATAGGTGGTGACAACTCATGAAATGTGCTCATACCCACATCTACAAGAATCTGACGTAGGTTTCATTGCACCTTTGGAAAGAGGCAACCCACTCCAAAAGTTTAAAACTGGCTAACTGCAGAAACTGCATTTTTTCAGGAAAGAAAGGGAAGATTATTTAATATTCAAACAGCTTCTCCTCTCCATGTACAGAACTGTGGAAGCTTTCTGATCCTGTCCAATGTGCATCTGCATGTGCTGGAAATGAGCTTTAGGACCAGGAATGTGCTGCAAAGTCCAGTATCACACAAACACACAGGATGCTTCTCCCTGTTCTATCACGTTGGATTTAAAAACAGGTATTAAGTTATACCACACATTTTATTTAAAAAAATAGATAGGGATTTAGCTACTAGGAAAACTGTGCTTTTGGAGGTGAAGTTGCCTGGCCAACATGGGTAAAGTCTGAAAGTCTCTGCTCTGGGACTCCAGCACTGATGTAAATGCTGCAGACACACAGAGCCTCTGCCTCAGAAAGTTACTGGGACTGAAGTGATGGGGACACAGCCCCATATTTACACCCCTGCCCCACTGTGCATCTTCTTGTGTCCATTTGTCACCGAGCACATCTTCCCCTCCCTGCTCCAGAGCAGATTAAGCTTTAATATACTTATGCAGTTGTGAAGTGTCCTGCCTATTATCCAATTAGGCAGCTAACGAGATCTGAGTAACAGCACGTAGGCACTGATAACTGCTGCCTGATATCAGCACAGATTAGACACGCTCTTTATGTTCCCAGCCCTTGCAGAAAAAGGGTTGGGATTCGTTCAAAGGCTGCTCCAAAGGCTGGATCCAGGTAATTGTTTAATTTTGTTTGGGATCCATAAACATATCACATTTGTTTCCTCTTGATCTGCTGGAGCTGTCATGTCACAACTGTCCCATTACAAAACTCCTGATCAATCTGGTGTGACTTGCTCAGTTGAACTTTCAGTGTGGACAGGGGCAGGTCTCATCACCTCTATGGTTCCTTCTAGCATCAGAAATCTATGGAGCAATAAAGGACCTGTGCATCACCAGGAAAAAATGTACAGGATTGATAAGGAGATTCAGAAATGCAATCTGTATTAGCTCTGATGCTGTTCCACATGACATTCCCATAAGACCCACCTAAGAAAACATTAATTAGATGTAATCACCATAAAATGGCTGCATGACAACATCCTTCTCGGAGCATAATTGTCAAGGGTTTGTTATCTAATTGGGAGGGCACTGGAAAGCGGGTCTAGCCAGGCATAAGAGCTGTGTAATATTTTCATTACCAGCTGGGATGACAGACTGGAATGTATGGCCATAAACCCAACAGATGATTCAGCTGGGAGGATTTGAAAGCACCAAGGTGTACAGATTTCAATTTCTAAATGATCTTCATGCACTGGTCCAATATCGACATCGGGACATAATTAAGACAGAGAAGCCCCAGGTGCAAATACAAAAACAGGGAGCAACTCTATTCAGCAAGGCTCCAGAAAAGGCTCTTAGAGGGTCAAGGCAAAATGGTGATATTCAACAATGTTCCACAGGTGCATGAAGGCAAAGCCCAAGGCATGAGCCATGGAAAGCACTCAGCTATGCCTTGCAAAGTCCTGCCCTGAGCTGCTGTGCTTTTGGGAACAGCAAACCTGAGAGTACTTTGTGGAGAACAAAATTAAGAAACGCCAGGTGTGAGATTTAGCTGGATCCATTTAAGCCAGAAATGTTCCTAAGAACAGACTAGTGCAGGCAAGCAAGCAGGACACAGCCTGAGGGGAGACCTCTCCTTCCAAATCCAGCAAGAAAATTCAGAGTTTGGTTCCCTTGAACTGAACCCTCTGGCTTTAGTCTCTGTTTTAAAACAAGATAACAGCCGTCAATATGGGTGGAAAGAACAAAAGTCCAGAGCTTATCAACATAGAAAAATGGGGAGATACCGACTGGATGGGTGAAACGCACAGCTTTAAACTAACAGAGGGCAGGGATAGATGAGATATGAGGAAGAAATTGTTCCCTGTGAGGGTGGGGAGGCCCTGGCACAGGGTGCCCAGAGGAGCTGTGGCTGCCTCTGGATCCCTGGAAGTGCCCAAGGCCAGGCTGGACAGGGCTTGGAGCCACCTGGGCTAGTGGAAGGTGTCCCTGTCCATGGCAGGAGGGTGGGACTGGATGATCTTTATGTTCCCTTCCAACCCAAACCATTCTGTGATTCCATGACTCTGTGGTCACCAAATTTTCTTGGATCACTGAGCTGGAAAGGCAGCAGCCAACAGACTGGAACACCTGATGTGAGAGGGAATGAGGGAACAGGGGTTGTTGAACTTGGAGAAGAAATGGTGGCTAGTCGGAGATCCAGTTACTGTCTTCAACTGCTTAACTGAGGTTTACTGAGCAGATGGAACCAGACTGGATGGCAGAAACCAAAGGACAAGAAACAACAGGAATTACTGACAGAGGGAAATACTGATCAGACAGGAGCAAAATATTCCTCACCATGAGAGCATGAAGCATGGCATCAACCTGCCACTCTTGACTAAAAAAAGTCCAAACAAATTCACAAGAAACCTACCTTTGATCCTGGCCCTGTCTGGACCAGGCAGTCAGATGAGAGAGCTTCAAATCTCCTGTGCCACGTCACTTACTCTTCCGTTCTAAGAAATCTTTATCAAGGAACACTGGAAAAGGGATTTTGCCCAAGAGTCTACATCACTTTACACCTCTTCAGTGCTAGCAAGTACTTCAGACTCTAAAGCTGTGCATAAAATACCTTCCACATGACTAAAGATTCCACTGCAACTGACAGAGGGAAAAAAGTAAGGAATGAAACACCAGAGCTTTCACTGCAATTGGAAAGAGAACAAGAGAAACTGGGGACTCACATTACACAAGTTATCACACAAAAACTCTGCAAGAACACTGAGGAATTCAAAGATACATAGTGATAGCCCAAACAAAAAAAAGCCAGACTGCTCCTCCCTACCTGCTCTTCCCACAGCAATAAACACAAGGCGATGCCAAAAGATGTTTCAAACCTGTCCAGACCAGCCTTCATTTTGGTGAGAGCTTCTTCAGTTATCCCAGGACAAAGGCCCTCTGTGTGCAGACCAACCTTTCACACACACATCCTACTCTCTCCCACTGAAAGGTATAACTGAGGTGTTAATAGATCCAGAGAAAATGCCTGGAATAATACACACAGACAGGTTTTGGGATTTTTTCCCAAAAAAAAATAAAGTGAAGGAGTTTACCTTAGCAAATAATGCTTCTAGGACTGGCTGATCTGTTTTCTGTCATGTTTTATATTTGAGTGCTACCTCTCAGAATAATCTTCACATCCACTTTTTACCAGCTTTAGAAATGCATGAATAGCAGAATCCTTCAGGGGAACAAAGGGACAGCAGGTACAAAATCAAATGCACAGAGTGTAACCACAGCAGGGAGGGAGAAGGGAAGGTCACTCCTGAACTACAGCTGGCAGGTCAGAGCAGGAAAGCACAATGGCTGAGCTGTAATCAAGCTAATCACGGGGAAAGCCTTGGTCAGGGCAGCTGGCAAGGACTTCCTTCACCTTAGAACAGCGAGGAATTATTCTGGAACAGTCAGAGATCCACAACACACCCCTGTGGAAAAGACAGCGCTTGAGCAAGAAAAGCACATGCTCTGTTCTTATAGCTGGTAAAGAGACAAAGCCATAATAAAACCTTCCATGACAAAACATTTCACCAGCGCTTTGTCCAAAACTAAAATGCATTAATCACACCCCAAAAGTCTACTTGAGAGTCACAAAATGGTGTTTTCTGGCTCAGTACATGCAGGTATCAGACACAGCTCTCCAGGGAAGTTTTGGACGCTGCAGCTCAAGGAAGACACGGCCCAGAGATTCCCAAAGGCAGCTCCAGAGGACTGAACAGCTCACTCTGTACAGTAACAAAAGGGCAAGAGGGCAGCAATTCTCAACTGCTGCATAGAAATCCAAGTCAGGAACCAGGAAAATCTTGGTCATGGCAAGAACAATGACAGACTTTCTAAGATCATCCAGGGACAATGAGGAAAGTCCATCACTGGAGACTTTTAACAACTGCTTTGGACAAACATCTGCTGGGAAAGTTTGGCTAGATCTGACCCAGCCTTGGGGCTGGAGGTCAGATTAGACAACTTAAGGTCCCTTCTGGCCCTGCAGTTCTTTGCTTGTAACAGAAATATGACAACAGAACACGTCAGCAGCAGCCCCAAAGCATGCAAGCCTCCCTGATATTTCCATCATACATTGGAGAAACACTGTAAGATCCCACGCGCAGCAGCTGCCTGTTCCCACGTGATACCTTCTCCCTGCATTCCTGGAGGAGCAATACAGGAACAATACAAAGAGCTGGACCCACAAAACAGGCACGGGAAGAGGAGCTCCCCAGTACAGCCTTCCCAACAACACAGTCCCTCTCACATCATCCCACAGCATGGGGACAGTTATTAACAGGAGCCCATCCCTACTGTCCCTCCCATTTGTCCCCTCCCCATCTCACCCTGCAGTCTGAGCAGTTCTCTCTTTCTTCTCTTTAGGCCTTTCTTCTGTTCCTCCCTGGAATATTTTCATGTGTAAGATCTTCAGGACTGGATCCCTGCCCACTACACAGCCCTGGATCCCACGCCAAAGGGAATCGGGGAACAAAAGATTAACGACCTGGTGCTTCACTCCAAAGCTGGTGGTCAGTCACACTCAGCCCTTTGTCAAGCTCTCACAAGCCCAGAGACACCAGATGCCACTGTGACACTGGAGCGATGGTGTGAGCTCCCCACGACTAGAAAAGGACATTTAATTTAGTCTGCTGGGAGGACTTTATGCTCCTGCAAGCATTAATGAATGGCACAAAGTGTCCCGTGGGGTGAGAGCATCTGAGCAGCAGAGTGTAAACTGTAAACTCTGAAGTACCAACCTTTATCTCAGGGTTAAAGCTCGACCTAGCAAAGCGGTTTTAAGAATTGTTGCTTCCTTGCATGCCCCCTACAATCCTCTTGGCTCATTCTTGAAAATCCAAAGTCAACCTCCAAGCTCTGTCTATGGAACAACAAGGGAGGAAGGTGACAGAAGTGGTCCCAGGAAGAAATACTCGTGTGAGTGTTTTTGTGAGCACATCCCAGCTGTAACCACACGTGTGTGTTTGTCAGTAGACCCTGGCACATCTGAGGGCACAGTTATGCAATCCCAGAAAACTTAGATCCCAGTTGTACTGTCCTTAAAGGACAGCCCTGACTGTACATGTAGTGCTGACAACATCGGTCATGCGACAGGCCAGGGACTGGATCCAACTAAAAAATAACCCCATAAAAATAATAATCGTCTGCCAGGGCTCCCTGACCAAGATCGCACACCCACAGTCACAACAGAACATGCACAGGAATAGGATGACCCCTTTTCCTAGAAGTAGCATCTTAAATCTGTCTAAGTCACCCATCAGCCTGTGCTCTGACGGCTGGAAAAGAGTTATGCAAGAGAGGAAACAAGCACTCGGAGACAGTACAGCTCAGAGAAAAGATCTCAGGGCAGCTCCACTCCTAAAGCCAGGCTCTTGCAAAACAGCCCTCGTGCCAGCTTGCCAGGCTTTCCCAAAGGGTCCGTGAACTTCACGAGTTCAACCAAAGGATTACCAGGCATGTCTTCCTGGCAGAGTCCTCTAGGATCACAACAATGACTGATTTCAAAAGAGAAAATCCTATTAGAAGACTGGAGATAAAAGCAGGAGGTTACATCTATATCCTGGAGCATGCATTCCATGGGACAGGAGAACTTTTAATTCCATTTCAGACTAAATACTTGTCCAACAGAAACATCAGTTGAGCACACTTGAATGCTGCACCTGTGCAACCTTTTGGGGAGAAAATCCATTCCCCATCTGCCCTGAAAAATTAAAGAAACTCCTCCTTTCCTATGCAAATCCCAGTTTAGGGATAGGCTAGGACTATCTGCTTCGCCTAGCACAAGGCATTTTCTGCTTACATCAGCTACAAGGGAGCTTGAGTAAGTACTTCAGGACACAAATGATCCAAAATCAACATGCTTTTTCTTCTCCCTTCTCAAAATGTGCCAACATCACCATATCCTGTCCAATGTTTCAGTCATTCCGAGCATGCCAGCAGCTTACACTATTCCACGCCACTCAGCTCAATCTAGAGGATGCACTTGGGAAAATCTGGCATTATCAAGAATGAGGAATGGTGAAGAAATGAATAACTAAGTATCCATTCTTTAACAGTTATCTACATCCATTTAGTTTTCTACTTCATCAGCCAGGAAAACAAATATTTTCTTTATTTCTTAAAAGGTAGGTCCTGCCTTTGAACTCAGTAAGTACACACACACACACACACACAAAAAGTGGAATTAAATGAACTTTTCCAGCCATTATAAAGGCTTTGCAGCCCTTGAAAGACCTATTGGATAAAAGAAATGAAAGTTACCAAACCAAAAATTCCCTACAAGCTGAAATTGCCTGAGTTTACTTCAGCTCTTTAGGGCCCTCCACAGCTGAGATCTCCTCATTCTTTCTGCCACTGATCTGTTCTGTGGCCCCCAGTGCTCTCTCCATCCTTCTACTCCAGGAAGTGAGGGAAACGTGGTCTCACAGCATGATGTGGAAAACTGCCCCTAAAAGGGAATATCCAACAAAATCCTGTGTAAATCACTACTCTGGGGCTGCAAAATCTGTCTCACTCAGACCCAGCAAGCTGCCAGCCACCATCACTTGGAATTAGAGAGCACCAACAATAAGTGCCTTGTTTCACTGAGACTTTAAAGCAGGGCCTGGTAGCAGAGAACTACCCGAGAATAGCTCAGGGATCAAACTCC
Organism: Anomalospiza imberbis; assembly: GCF_031753505.1. Taxonomy (NCBI): domain Eukaryota; kingdom Metazoa; phylum Chordata; class Aves; order Passeriformes; family Viduidae; genus Anomalospiza; species Anomalospiza imberbis. The sequence goes on from NC_089684.1 coordinate 70,185,871, forward strand.
AGCAGGAAAAGCAGGGAGGGGATTTTTCACCCCTCTTGCACCGCTGAGCTCATCACCTTCAGAGCAACCCAGGCGTTCCTCAGAGCCAAACCACTCCTGCTGCATCCTCCCAACTTCCCTTCCATCCCATCCTCACAACCTCACGGCCCTGGCCCCAACATGTCACAAAACAAAAACTTCAAACTGCCATGAAAAGTAACACCAAAACTGCACTTAAAACCAAGGGGGCATGATTAAAATTCACCAAACACCACCACATTCACTGCATTTAAAGATTTCCAGAAGAAAAGGTCACCGGAATACAGAGCACATCTCCCAGAGCAAACGTCCTTGTCATGCTGCTGTTGGGTTCAGACAGTAAATACATTGTTATAAAAACCCTGCGTGCTGGGTTATCCACAGCTCAGGGCTGCTGGCTGAATCACAGGATGGTTTGGGTTGGAAAAGACCTTAAAGATCATCTCATTCCCACCCCCTGCCATGGGCAGGGACACCTTCCACTAGTGCAGGTTGTTCCAAGACCTGTCCAACCTGGCCTTGGACACTTTCAAGGATGGGGCAACCACAGCTTCTGTGCCAGGGCTTCATCACTGTCTGACTAAAAAACTCCTTCCTAATATCTAATCTAAAAGTCCCCTCTGTCAGTGGGAAGCCATTCCCTCTTGTCCTGTCACTCCAGGCTCTTATCCAGAACCCCTCTCCACCTCTGCTGGAGCCCCTTCAGGCACTGGAAGGTGGTCAAAGGTATCCCCAGAGCTTTCTCTTCTCCTGGTACAGCCCTGCACTGTTCCTCCAGCCTGCAGCCCAACCCTATCCCAGGGACCCTCCAGGGCACTGGTTCTCATGGAAACACAAGAACAGGACCTCAAACTGAGGTTCCTCCAAAGCCACTCCCCAGAGCAGAGCCACACACCACCTGCACCACACCAATGTGCTCCTCAGGTGCCACCACGCTCATGGTGTTAACTGAAGTCACCATGAAGATTTATTTTCCAAGTGGTTCATATTCCCACCCATGGTATTTCTGGAATCTTTGTTAAAACAAGAAGAAACCACTGAAATTTTAGATTATTAAAAAAAAAAAAAAAAGGAAAGCTTTTCAACCAATTTCCACAGTGACTTCTATAAACTCAAGATTTATTACAGTGCACACACCCATGTGCCCTCTACACGGAGCAAGGAATGCCCGGATACAGCAAAGCCAACACAGCAACAGAGCCAATGAAAATCAGACACAAAATCAAGGTAGCTGAAAATGTTCATGTTCTCTCAACAGGAAGACAACAAAGATGATAACAGAGTCTGGAAACACCATAAAGGTGGCTTTGAAGTGTCACTTGTAAAGCTATCTGTGTCTTAGGATTCCATAATTTGATGAATTGGTTGCATTTGGGATTTTTTATGGTTATGCTTTTATTCCCTATTCTCATGGTGGGTTACCATCTCCCTCCCACTTCGCTGCTGTGCTTAGATCAGTTTTTGCACGCAAGCAGAGCAGGACAGATCCCTCAGCCACATCTTAAAGCCAGAGGTTTAGACTCTCCAGAGAAAGAAGAGTTCAAATCCATTCTCCAGCCACATCAATTCCAAGAGGAGAGCTTTACAGCTCTTTTATTTATTATTTACCACTCTAACACAATGTTTTAGCTCACCAACAGAACTAAAAAAAAAATCAGTTCTTTAATTTCCATAGACATGACTTCATTAACTTCTGGAGAGGACTAATGTTTGTGGCCAGTGGGAAAGGGTATTTCTACATTTTTCCATTTTCTGGTCTGTTAATTACAATTACTGAGAGTAGGAGACAGCGGTGAGATTTGTGAAACACAGCAGGCTGTGTTTTAATACTTTTGAAAAAAACAAGAGAAAATAATTTCTCTCTCTTTTTTGTATAACCCGATCATACAAAGTAATTCCACATACTCCAGAAGTCAGCATCACAGTTTTCCTTAGACACTCACTTGGGCTAGCAGGAATTTAGTTGGAGAACCTCAGATTTGATTAGAAGGGATTACTTTTCAGTGAGATGACAGGAACAAAAACCATGAAATGATGGAAGTGGGGTTGAGAGACAGGCAGATACACTCCTGAGGCTGGCAGCAAGATGCAGGAATACTCCTCCAAGCTTCTGAGGCAGAGATGGGCAGGGGTCCGATAGCTTTTGAGGATGGATGAGTGAGAAAAACCCAAATTATACTACTTGGCTAACATGGAGGTCAGTAAAAGCACCATCACACCTCTTAGATGCTGTAGGGAGCCCAGAAACCATGCCTGCTGTTTGTAAGGAATGTCAACAATTTGACAGAGTTCTCCAAACTCTACCTCAACCCCTCCAGTGCCACCAAGTCAACTGAGATTCCACCATCCCAGAAAAACACCGAGTTTCAGAGACACCACAGCTAACTCATGACACTTTGGTGGGAGAGACACAGCAGGGTTTCAAGCACTTCCAGCTCAAACCAGAGAGGGACAACCACGAGTGCCAGCAGCAGGGCTGAGGACACGGGATCCCAGGACACGTGCAGCGTGTTTGTGGTGTTCCAGCCACACGCTCCAGCGTTTCAGGGAAGCGCGGCACAAAGCAGAACAGCTCCAGAGCCGCTGTTCCACGGAGCCAAAGGATGGAGAGGGATGAACGACCACAGCACCCAGCATCAGCCAGCATTTTTAGCATTTAAAGCCTGAGACCTCTACACCCCCTTCCACACACAGCTTAGCCAAAATACCAGCTGGATGCTGCTCCAAACCCAAAGAAGTCCAGGTAAACATTTGATCAGCCACACAATGGCTGAGGATCCAGGCACTGAGTCAGACCCAAGCCTGTCGGATTTTTTGCCAGCTCAGTAGTCATCCAAACAGGCTTCCTAGTCCGGCTACCCACTCCACAACAGTGGCACGAGGGAAAGGCAGTGCTGGTTTGTTTTTTTTTTAGAGGCAAAGCCAGCTGAAACCACAGAGCTTACTATTCCCTAAAAAACACAGTACATCTGTTCCACAGCAGTGCCGTAAAAGATTAGTAAGTGCTGGCCTAACAATCTGGAAAGGGAAAAGGACCTAGGAGAGCAAAATGTTATCACTAAGTCAATAAAACAACATCTGTAAAGGACTGAGAACATAACAGCATTCTTGCACAACACAAATAAATGCTCCTGGGCTGATTTCTTGGTCTCCACTAAACCTGTCTGGTAACTCTGGGAACAGGACTGTGTCGTACAGGCTACGGGAAACGTGGATCAACAGGGTGAGCTGAGGACAGGGCTCTGGGCTCGACTTTGTGCAGGATCACAGAGTGGACATGTGTTAGGCGATACATATGGTTTCACTTTTATGTAAAGTTAGTGTTTACATCAATACATCAGGCAATTACAGCTGGTCCCGGCACCAGGTCTGAGACAGCGTGTCTATAATCCACGGAAAGTATTTTTTGGGACGAGCAGAGCAACAATGCAGCAGAGCTGCTCTGTACACGGGGTTGAGAATGTAAATAAAAGCTTTGAGTTTCCGTAACTGACAAATGGCTTTGTGCATTTTACTACCCGGCATTGGGAACTAATCCCTCATCTACCACACCGCAATTCCACACAAGTCGATGGATTCGACTGAAAACGCCGGTGTGAGCCGCCAAGCCCCCGGTATTGTAACAGCTTTGTATAAACATGAAAACACCAGAAACACAAACAAGCTGGGGGCGAGCCTTCGCCGCTCGTCACTCGCATCCCCGGCACGGTGACTTCCCCACTTAACCTCTCCTCTCGGTGTCATCACCGGAACGCCAGCCGGGAATGCGGAGGCACGCGCGGACTCGTGTCACATGCGGGAGATTCACCGACATCAACGCACGGGAGTGGGGAGAAAACCACCCAAACCACCCCAAAATCCCAACACATCCATGCGTGTTCTCCCCTTAGCCGAGACAGCGATCCTTCCTCCCACGGCCCCCATAAAAAGCGGCGGGGATGACACCTGCTCTGCAGGGTGGGGTGTCAAGGGGCGGAGGAACGAGGGTCAGCAAACTTCTGGGGTGGTTTGGGGTGTGTGGGATGGGGCACAGCGAACGTCCCATGGAGCAGTTTGGGGAGGTGAAACTGTGGGATGGGGCACGGGGAACGGCCCCTCAGGGACGGGGCACACGGCTGGCTCCTCCGGGATCGTGTGGGACGGGGCACCGGGACGGGGCACCGGGCCGAACCCCGAGGGCGGCGTTCGGGACGGGGCACCGGGCCGAACCCCGAGGGTGGTGTGTGTGACGGGGCACCGGGCCGAACCCCGAGGGCGGCGTTCGGGACGGGGCACCGGGCCGAACCCCGAGGGCGGCGTTCGGGACGGGGCACCGGGCCGAACCCCGAGGGCGGTGTTCGGGACGGGGCACCGGGCCGAACCCCGAGGGTGGTGTGTGTGACGGGGCACCGGGCCGAACCCCGAGGGCGGCGTTCGGGACGGGGCACCGGACCGAACCCCGAGGGTGGTGTGTGTGACGGGGCACAGGGAACGGCCCCTCGGGCAGGTGTGTGGGACGGGACACAGGGAACGGCCCCTCGAGCGGCTTGGCGAGGTGGGCGTGTGGGACAGGTGCCGGCTCTGTGCCCCCAAAGCCCCCCGCCCTCTCCGCGCCGCCGCCCGGGCGCTCTGTGCGGGGGACGGAGCCGGGCAGCCCCGCCGAGGCGGCACCGGCCCTCCCGCCGCAGGTGCCGGCTGAGGGGGCCGAGGGGACCCTGCGAGGGGACGCTCCGAGGGGACCGGGGCCGCCGCCCGCCGCGTACCTCTCTGTGCGGTGCCGGAGGGGACAGTCGGGGTCGGGGCGCCCGCCCGGCTCTCGCCTCGCTGCCTCCCGCGGCTGAGCGGCTCCCGGCGCGGCTGAGCGGCGGCTGCGGGCACTGCGGGCCGAGAACCAGCGCCGGCCTGTTTTCCAGCCGCCTCCCCTGCGGCCCGCCCCGGCTCCGCCTCGAGCATCCCCCGCCTCCGCCTCCTCCTCTTTCCCCTTCTCCGCCTCCTGCGCCGCCTCCTCCGCCTCGCTCCTGGTCTTGGATGACTTGAACGTGAAACTCTAAGGATATCACCGCCTGTTCGGTGAAGCAAGTGTCTTAAACCTAATTTTCTTCCTAAGCGAGACGGGTCTTTTTCACCTTTTGCGGTTGCCGCTTTACTTCAAGGCTTCTGTGATACCCCTGCTCGGGGGCGTTCACCAAACTACAGAGCGGACCCAGTGTGGAAAATAACTTAATTCCTGCCCGAGTTTTTTTCCTATTCCTGTGCAGACAATGAAATTAATCTCATCGGAGTCTACCTCACAATTTAAAGCCCAGCCTGTGGTCCAGAAAAACACAACCCTCCAAAGTCCTACCCAAAACACCATCCTGCTTTCTTATCTCTCACCATCTGGTTTCTGCGACTCACTGATACCAGTGTTCACGCAGTTGCACGGGGTAGTGTCATATACTGGAAAAAAAAAAAAAAGTTATAGAAAATCAAAAATAGGCGTAGCTTTAAACTTTTTTTTTTTTTTGCTTGAAGACCCCTAAAAGCTAGCAAAGGACCTTCTCCAACATATATATATATACACTACAATATACAATGTATATGCAATGTAAATATATGTACACATAATATATATATGTACTACATATATACTACAATACACATTTATATATGTATTTATAAAAAATAAACATATTGTGTGTATCTATAGATATGTTACATATATACATATATATATATATACATTAAATGTATATTGGATACCCCATCCCTGGAAATGTTCAAGATCAATTTGGACAAAACTCTGAGCAACCTGGTCTAGTGGAAGGTGTCCCTGCCCATGGCAGGGGGTTGGAACAAGATGATCTTTAATGTTCCTTCCAGCCCAAAACATTCTGCAATTCTGTATATAATAAGAATACTCTTAAGTGGCTCTGGGCACAGAGCCTGTGCCATGGAGACTTCCTCCAAATGGAGGGGAAAGCCAAAAAAATCCAGTTCCAGAGTCACAGTTTGGGAGTTGGCACTCAGAGCCCTAAAGCAAAGGGAAGATGTTCCTTCTGAATTTGATGCTTTTCATGCAGCTGCAGGGTAAAAGTCTCTTCTCCAAGCAGCAGCCCCATAAACACAGGTTTTATCCAAGCAGCAGCCCTGTAAACACAGGTTTTATTAAATTACAGCTTCTTTCCAAAAAAAGTTTGTGACCAGGATTGAGCAATGTGTAACTCACGGGATGCGGGTCCACCATGGAGCTGGAGCACTCAGACATCCCGCAGCCTTCCCATTAAATGCTGGCTGAAATTGCTTTTGGATGCCTGGAGGGAAAGTCTGGAGGAAGACTGCGCCTGGGATGGAAATCAGTCATGTCTGCACGCTGCCTTCAAGCATTTTAAAGTTTTATAGAACGCGCTCAGCCGCCTGCCAGAGGTTTGCACCTGCACGGCTGGGCTGAGGTTGCTGAGCCAGCCAAAACATCTGGGGAAAACAGCAAGAATAACACGGATTTGGGGTTCCCAGCTTCCATCAGATATCAGACAGCTGTGCAAACTTTCCAATTTCATATATGCAGTGCTTGCAGGTTGTTTTTCTCCAGACTTTGAGCTTCCCTGACTGCCCTTCAGTGCTGCCATCACCACAGGACTTAAAACCCTTCAAAGCCCCTCGAAGCACCCAGATGCAGAAGCCACTGTAACGTTTGACAATCAGTACAGGACAAGGGACAGTATAAGAAGGATATAAAGCTTTTAGAGAGCATCCAAAGGAGCAGCATGAAATTTGGGAAGGCTCTAGAGGGAAAGCCTTACAAGGGGTGGCTGAGGTCCTTTAGTCTGTTCAGCTGGAGACTGAAGAGAGGCCTCACCATGGTCTGCAGCTTCCTTATGAAGGGAAGTAGAGAGGCAGCTCTGCTCTCTGCTCTCTGATGGCCACTGACAGGACCCAAGAAAATGGCATGAAGCTGTTTCAGGTGGAGTTTAGTTGGATATTAGGAAAAGGTTCTTCCCCCAGAGGGTGCTGGGCACCAACCAGGCTCCCCAGGGAATGGGCACAGCCCCAAAGCTGCCAGAGCTCCAGGAGAGTTTGGACAATACTGTCAGGGAGAGGATGGGATTGTTGGGGTTGTCATGTGCCAGAGGGGCCAGACATTGGACTGGTTAGTCCTTGTGGGTCCCTTCCAACTCAGAATATTCTATGATTCTACGGCCACACGCTGTTTGGGATGTGGTTTGTGAGCCTGCCAGCCATCGGGGTGGCTGTCCCCATCCAGCACGCCCCAGGAGCCAGCCTGTGGCTGGGGGTGGGCTCTGCCCTCCCACACCTGCCTCACAGCCTCAGCACTGGGTCTCCACCAAGCCTACACATGGAAGCAGAGCTTTGCAAATTAAAGGACTTCAGGGAAATTAGCTATATCCCTGTTGTAACCAGCTATATCTGGAAAGAGAGGAATTGGCAGCGAGGCTGGAAAGAGCAGCCTTTCCCACCAGACCGGACAAAGTCAGAGGAGATAAGGAAATAGGGACAGTTTGATGGTCCAGCTTGGAGATCTTTATCTGCAGAGGATGGAAGGGAAGCCAGGATTTCCTGCCTGGAGTCCTCAGCATCTCACAGAGCAACACCTGCCCCTCAGGGCTGCCTCAAATCCAGGCAGTGTTTGTTCCTAGGCAAAGAGGAGCCACGAAGGACAGACTGGTGCCCCCTGTACCCACAGAAAAGCTGAACCAATGAGGGATGCTTGTCATCCAGCAGCTGGGAAAGCTGGGGAGCCAATTCCTATTGAATGGTACTTCTATTTCCTCCACAGCAAATAAACAACTGTGCTGCAGGGCTGCACCAGCTCTGAGCTTGCCTGGCTGCAATGTGAAGGATTTGAACTAAATCTAGAAAGCTCTGGGTATTAGGAGTCCCCTGGGCTCTACCCTCTTTCTCCAGTTTAGATTTGGCACCAGAGCCAGCCCTAAGCCCTAGGAATGCTTGTAAGGCATTTTAAGGATAGACAGAAATGCCATTACCTGTGGGAAAATAAAGCCAAAATACCTTGCAAGCCCATGTTTAATACAGTATTTGATGCATTAAGGAAGAGTAATTGACAGATATGACTGGGGCTGGTGCCTTTTGCAGACAGTAGTCCCAAGGAAATTTTATGAAATCCTAAAATCAGCATTTTTTATGCCTTTGACATTTGTTTTCTATAAGCAGACCACACAGTGAATAAAGCATCTTTCCTGGGAAGCACTCTTGAAGGACAGGTTTATGACTGAAATGTAAAGCAAATGGTAAAAGTCTGGAGAGCCTAACCTAAAAAACCAGGGAGGACAAAGACCTTGTGCAACACACCTGAAAAGATTGCCCACAGCTGCAATCCAGAGACATAATCGATGTGAAGAAAGAAAAGTGAAGGATTGCCTGGAAGGTCTCTTTTTGGAAGGGTTTTTTGCACCACAGAATGGACAGAAATAGCTCAGGTCTCATGTCCTTCAACACACACCTTCAGATGGGGAAGGAATTCCAGAAAATAAATCAGGAGAGCTCATGGTGGGCACGTGGAGGGTGGGAGGGTACCTGGGCACTCCATGAAGTTGTATTTCTGGGTTTGGAGTTTGTATTTCAGGTTTGAAGTCTGGCCAAGGAGATCTATTGGATTGACTGATGCTGCTTTTTTTTTTTTTTTTTATTTTATTTTTTTTTATTTTCTGCCAAGCAAAATAAAGACTTAAAGCCATTAAGTGATTGTTCTCTAGATTTCTTTTGACCAGCATAATGCCCCATTCCTAGAACTGTCAGGTGAGATGAGCATTAAGCTTGGCATGAAGCTTTTTTTAGAAAAATAAGGATCCAGCTGGCTGGAAAAGAGAGCAGGAGTGGCAGATAGAAACAAGCAGCCCGGAGTACCCCTCAGTGCTCCAAAACACCACATTCCTGACATAAAAATGTTTTGCCTTTTACTGTTGTTGCACAGCATTTTTCATCCTCAGATTTTAAAACGTTGGGAAAAGTGCTGTTATCTACTTGAAATCAGGAATCTCAGTACAGAGACCCCTGATACAAGCCACAGGGTGTGCTGTGCTTCAGAGGTTGCCCACTCTTGCCAAGATTTGGCTTTGGCATTAGAAGCATGTCTGCAGTGAAAAGGCCTCATGAGTTTGACTCAAGTTTTTGGGGGATCCATTCGCACAATGACATCTGGCAGAACCTTCATGAAGTTAAAATATAACTTGAACAGAAAATCTGTAAGTCAGAAGAGAGGTTTCCAGTTTTCTAACCCAGGAATTATTATCCTAAGGGTACCTGGTACTGATTTTGGCTCCTGCTCTGGGCAGGGTGACACACAGTGACAAAGCTGCTTGTGTTTCCCCAAGCAGGACGCCATGTACAGCCTGAAAAAATTACCTGTGTTAAATAACTACAGCAACTCCAAACAAGACCAGCTGGCTTTTCCATCCTCTGCACTGTTTGTTTACTAGAGAAAGACTAATCCCTTTTACCTGCAAAGCAAACTTACCATGAAGGCCTACATATAATGCTTTATTATCTTTCCATCCGTCCTTAATACGGAATTTCCATGATTCATTCACCCACTTGAGGAACACTTGAGCACTCAAACAAAAACATACATTCCCAGGAGAAAAACCAAACCCACTTCCAGTGCAGGAGACAGAAACATTCTAACATAAATACAAAATCCCACCAGAAATTTTATCTGAAGCAAGGCTGTGGCTCACAAGCACAAGGAAGGACAGAGATCAAACAGTATCGCCTCTTGTGGGTGTTTTCCCCCTTTTCCTCACAATCCCCTGACAATAAGTCAATTAAAGGTTTTACCAAGACTACAAAGGGGACCTGAAAGCCCAGCAGCCTCCCTTTGATAGAAAATTCAGGCTACAGGCAGTTTCAAAAGTCACTTCAGAGAGTCTGCCCTTTGCTAAAAAAGCCTTTGTGACCTTCCAGTCATCCCAGTGTAGCTGCAGCAGTTCATGGGAATGAGTAACAATGACCTTTGCTATTTGACAGGCTGTCCAAGTGACAGGGAGCTCTCTCATAAATATTTCCCCTTGATGATGAGCAATCTGGACACAGAACAACCACCCAGCTCACCTTTGTGGTTAGAAATAAAACTAGTCCAGGTGAGGAGAAATTCCCCTCCCATGTTTGTTCATCCTTATTCCCTTCTAGGAAGGTGATTTCTGGAATGAGACTGCTCAAGCAGTAATTTCTTCTAATATCCTGGGAGCTACAGGCTTTGACACTTTCCTACATGGATTTCTGGAAGGATATAGCTGCTAAGAAAAGTATCCAGTCTCAACAGTGGGAAAAAAATCCATGTGCAATCCTCAATAAATTGGAGTCGCAAGCACACACCCTGAAAACTTGAAATGTGCTGCTCTTCCTGGCTTATATCTGTCAAGCTTCAAGTCCCAATTACTTATTCTTACCACAAATTTCTCTCTGCTAAATTTAAAAATCCTTCATTATTCCATTTCTGTGAGTTCTTGTACCTAAAGTGCCCTTTTGGTTTCATTTGGGTAAGGAAAATTGGAAATGCTTTCCCTGGAGCACAGGCAGGAAGCAGATTAAAAAGTTGGCACTATCTTCTCCACACACCTGTGTGCTGGCCAGGGAACAACCTGAGTCTCCACAAGTGGGAGAACAGGACTCACCACTCTCAGGTCCCAGTTATTTTCTGTCAGGGGCTTTGTGGGGTAGGCATGGTTCCTCTGTATTTAATAACCTTCTTTGGATTTTGTTTCCACGAGCTGGTCTGCTTTCTTCAGGTAAATATTGACAATGAATCAAGGAATCATATCAGTGGCACATCCTTTGATTTGCATGGAGCTGGCTATTTCCATTCAACATGGAATCGTAGATTCATGGAGTGGTTTGGATTGGTAGGGACCTGAAAGATCATCCTGTTTCAATCCCCTGCCATGGGCAGGGACACCTTCCACTAGCCCAGGTCACTCCAAGCCCCTTCCTACCTGGCCTTGGATATTTCCAGGGATGAGGCAGCCACAGCTTCTCTGGGCACCCTGTGCCAGGGCCTCACCACCCACACAGGGAACAATTCCTGCCCAATATCTCATCCATCCCTGCCCTCTGGCAGTGGGAGCCATTCCCTGTGTCCTGTCCCTCCATCCCTTGTCCCCAGTCCCTCTCCAGCTCTCCTGGAGCCCCTTTAGGCCCTGGAAGGGGCTCTGAGTTCTCACTGAAGACTTCTCCAGGTGAACACCCTCAGCTCTCTCAGCCTTTCCTCGAAGGAGAGGTGCTCCAGTCCTCAGTGCTCTCATGTCCTTATACTGTGTGACACAGGGACCAGCTGGATTCTCAGCAACCTCTCACTATTTTGTGCACCTCTAGCACATCCTTCACAAGTTATTCCCGGGAGATCCAGTCTTATCTCACCCAACAGGCCTTCTTGTGAAAGCTGCTATGAGCACTCACACCCCTTTGTCGCCAATTCAGCACAGTTTGCATGAAAGCACAATCACCTAAACTATTCTGAACACAAAAAGAATCCAGGAAATGAAATTCTGGCAGGTGCAAAGGAACAGGGATGTGGAAATCTGGGAGGAGGCTTTGCCGCTGACGGCAGCACAGCTCCTGCCTTTATCTCACAGCAGGTAGAGGAAAGCATGGTGGGAAAATGCAACCTAATGCCATTGTGGATCTCCAGCACTGGCCATGTGTTTCAGGTCTCTTCCAGGCATTATATTACTGGTTTGGATATTTCCCTTCCAAAGCCAAGGGCTGATACCTGCAAAAGCCAGAGAATGATCCTGAGAACCTCCCCTGTTTCCATCCCAGTCCCTGCAGCCCCTGCTTCCCCTCCTCTGCCTTGGCACCGCGGTGCCCACAGCAGCCTCAGCCCCTCTCCCTGCCCAGAGCAGCTCCGTTTTCCTGCTGTGCCCTGTTCCCTGCCCGTGCCTGGCTCCCAGCTCCTGAGGGTGCCCAGTTCTGCAGCCCTGAGCACAGAGGCTGCCTTTGTGCTCCGCACGTGTTCTCTGCCAAGAGCTGTGAGCCATCCTGGCACTGCGCTCCCTAAAAATAGCCTTGCCCCACGGATAACCTGCCGCCTCGCAGAGTGGCAGGTCTTAAAGATAAACCCTTCTATAAACCCGCAAAAAATGAGGTGAGAAATGCTCCTGGGGTGGAGAGGAAAGCTCTGAAGGAGCGGCCTAAGAGGGGTAATAAAGAACACAGGCTCGGTACAGCCACAAAAGCAGTGCCAGGGGGCCTGGAGAGCAAGTGTTGTGTATAACCTGCGCACAGGCGTAATGCAACAACTGCTGAGCTACAGGGGGCTCTTTTACAGTCAGCGTGAAGACACAACGCTGCCAGCAAAAGTAATCCAAAAGAACAGAAATCCATCAGAAAAAGCTGAAAAAACACTTCTTCTTTACATAGGGATGCGTATTTTGGATACAAAATACACCCAGATAGCATTTTTGCCCATCCACAACTTGCAATATATCCATTGACTCTTTCACATTTTATTTTAATAACAGGGGAGTCAAGTGAGCTCGATTGACGGGCTGGTTCCCAGGGAAACATGAGCAACTTATTTCTCTTAAATAGCAGGCACAAATGTTTCCTGTGTTAAACTGCACAGCCTGCTGTGACATTCAGATCTCCAGGATATAATCTCAAAAGAGCAGAATTTGTTTGCCTGGCTCTGAGGTGGGGAAGGAGAGAGGTAGCAGCACACTACAGCTGGCGATGGGTGCTAGAAGGGATCTGGCACCCAAATAATTTTTGAGGAGCTACGTCCCTTGTCCCAGTCCCTAAAGGAAGGGCAAAACAGAGTTTAACAAAAAAAAAAAAAAAAAAAAAAGTAAAATAAACCAGTGTTGCTGGGAGAGAAATGGAAAACAGAGAAATCAGTAATAGCAAGCCTTTAAAATCTCAGTCAAAATGCCAGGCTGGCTGCCCAGTGTTGCTGGGACACATTAGGAGAATAAAAAGAGCCACAGTGCTCAGGCTCCATCCTGCCAAGCTGCTTTGGCTGCTGCAGATGAAGGTAGGAAGGGACTTGGAAAAGAAAAAAGACAAAGCTGAACATCCTTATAAATTGCTTTCATTTGGGGCACCTCAAACCTTTAAAGGACACTTTCCTGCCCCTTGTGCCCAGGGATGCTGTTCCCAACTCTGCTTCCGTGGTGCAAAGTACCATGGCTTTAGTGGCCAAGCTCATTTTCCTTCCTGCTGCTTCAGGTTAAAGTGATGGGGAAAAAAAAATAAAACCAGTGGCCACAAGCAGTTGCTCAAGGTTGGGTCTGCTGGAATTTGAAATGCAAGGAACACTCAGAACTTTGTTCCCCAGAAGTAAATTATTACAGAGTCAAACACACAAAACACATCTCCCCAAAGCTCTCCTTGCCTTCTTTATATTCACCTCAAGGGATGTCCTGAGCCTGATGGGATTTATCTGCTTAGTGAATCCCAGAAAGTATCTCTCACTAAATTCCATCATCTCTCAGTTGTCCATTTACCTCCTGAACCTTTTTGTATCCACAATATCCTTCAGAAAGACGTTTCCAGTCCAGCTACCCATTGCATGAGGACCCACCTTCATGGAGTTATCCCACTAATTTCATTTGCTGGCCACTAGTTCCCGTAGAGCCAAGACACTGGCTGGCTGTTTCCTCACTACCCAGTCCTTGAACACAGGATTTTTCCAGACCTCCTTTGTGTGCTCCTTCAGTTCTCCTTTTATTTATCTGAGCCAATATTAAAGTAAGCAGGTGATAATTTGGCCCTGGAACAACTTTTTCCCCCTCCTTGCACATTTCCTTTTCGGTTGAAAAGAAAAAAAAACCTAAACTTTTTTTCCCCTTTATTTCCTTAGAATTCAGAAGCAAAAAAAAAAAAAAAAATACAGGTTTTGCTTGCCAAATTTTCCAGGTGCCCAAAGTCTTGTTACTGGGATGTTGAACAAACAGCCTTCAAACACGATCCCTGCCTTTGTTCTGCCAGCTGGAAACACAGGTCACTCTGCACCCAGACACCACCTCGGAGCAGAGATATTCCTCTGAGAAAAATTCTCCTTTCATCAGGCAAAGAACGCCAGAAAGGAACCTGGATTTTTTTTTTTTTTTTTTTTTTTCTTCACTGGAGCAGTTTGTTCACCAAGGAATATTTTCTGTGAGGTCTCTGTCCACGCAAGTGACTCAGCTCAGCAAACAGCACCGGTGAGTCACCGCTCCAGAGCGTGCCAGCAGTGGCTGGAGACCTGTGTGGTGCTGAGTCTGTTCCTCAGCAGGAAAGAGCCCTAATAAATGACATCAGCAGCGTGATTCAGTCAGGAGGACCACGGACTGCACGGCTCCCACTCAGATTTCCCTTCCCCAGCCAGCTTTTTATCTCCTGTGCCCCTCAGTTGTTGGCTCCCATGCAAGGACTGGCTCCTGCTGCACAACTAAGTAATCTCTGAGCTGTGCTGTTATGCAAACTCCAAAGTGACTGAAAGGAGGAAGATTTAGATGGGATATTGGGCAGGAATTGTTCCCTGTGAGGGTGGGCAGGCCCTGGCACGGGGTGCCCAGAGAAGCTGTGGCTGCCCCATCCCTGAAAGTGTCCAAGGCCAGGCTGGAGCAACGTGGGATGGTGGAAGGTGTCCCTACACATGGCCCTTGGAGATGATCTTCAAGGTCCTTTCCAACCCAAACCATTCCATGATTCTACAGTTCCATGACTGCATGGTGAATCCACTCAAACAACAGAATTCAAACCATTTCCCTGATCTTTTCATGAATACACAGTAGAAAAATAAAGTTACCAAAAGGAAATGAAGTGGACCAACCACCAAAGGTAACAGACAATCCTTCATGGAATTACTTGCTCACAGATGCACATCTCCCAGTCCACCTCCAGCTGGAAGCATCTTATGAGCTCATTGCAACAAATCAAAAAGGGAGATGAGGCAGATTTTTAGTGCAGTCTGAGAAATCGTGAGAGTGCATTAAAAAGTCATTCCTTTTCACTGCATTCAGGACACCCAGCAGCTCTCCACGTCATGACGTTTCAAGTTTGTCTGATATTTTCCAAAGAAGCAGAACAACAGTTGTCTCAAATAAAATAACCACAGCCTTACGCAACTTAACTCTTCAGAACTAAGAATGCCTGATGGATGAAGCAAGGAGCTTATGCCCAATTTTCTTCCTAAATATGAAGGACATTTCACATCTTTTTGCAATTGCCCCTGTACACCTGCTACCAACACATTGTACAAACCACAGGTCAGACCCAACATGGCAAAACACTTAATTCCTGTACTATTTTTTCCTTTTCCCATCCAGATAATAAAATGTATTTCATCAGAGTCCATGTCACAACTACATCCCAGCCTGGGGACCAGAAGATCAGAGCCCACCACAATCCTACCCAAACACCATCAGGTTTTCTTATCTCCCAGCATTTGTTATCTGCCACTCAGACACATCAGTGTTTATGCAGTTCCACAAGGCACTGGGATATACAGAAAGAAAAAACGATTTTAAAAAATCAAAACCAGGCATAGCTTTAAATTTTTTTCAGCTCGAAGACCCCTAAAAGCCAGCAGAGAATCAGCTCCCACTTGTGCATAGCTCAACCTTCAGCCCACGGTCCTGCTCATCTTTGTTACCTTTCGCTGAGTCTTGCTGCTGGTGGAGGTGGCTCAAAGCAGGTCCCTTTAAATCCTTTGTTGTGTTTGCACAAGTGGAAAACAGCTCCTGTAAAAAAAAAAAAAAAATCCCTTGCGTGTGCCAAGCCGTGTGTAGAGATTATGAATCACTAAATGGCAGCCACGTGTCAGCAAAAGTAGCAGGAAGTGTCTTGCCTTTGACCTTTATTTATTGTAGCAAGAGCACTTTGTAGCATATAGTTATAGAGATCTAATCATCCCTGCTAGCCAAGAAACCTCGGATCTGTTGCCTGCATAGTATGTTTTGGCTATTAAAATTAAATTAAAAGAAGAATATTCAGCTTATCTGGCTAACAGTTTTCAGTCGGGAGAGACTCAGAGAGAGGCCTTTCAGTTTGTTGCTCTCGTGTGTTTGGAAGGCAGAGAATTCCTTTGGAGATTCCCTGGGCTTGTAAGGGAACAGAGGGATTTGAAATCAGGGTGAGCCTGGTGGCCTTTGGCCCACCTCTCTCATTCCAACACACATCCTTATTCCACAGCACTGAGCTGTGAGGTTGGGAAGCAGGAATGTGCTGACCCCTCTCCTTGTTGCACTCAGGGAATTTGATACATGCCCTTATTTTTTACTAAAATCCCACACATCAGAAAGCATTGCTAAATTCAGACAAAGCACCTCTGGGCTGCAGTCCAGGGGAGAACCTGGAGATTGTCTTGAATTGTGCAACTTTGTAAGTGCTGTGCCTGGCTCTTCCTCAGGTGCACAAGAGAATTTTGACACCTTTCCACATTAAGGGCAACCAGGGTGCTTTTCCCACAGGAGAGGGGGGTGCAGTGGGGTCCTGAAGCGTAAAGATTCATCCCTTTGGATCCCCAGACCTTTCTGCAGACCTGCCACTGAGGTAACCCATCAAGGAGATCACAGAATCTTAGAATCACAGAGTGGCTTAAGTTGGAAGGCACCTTAAAGGCCACCTAGTTCCAACCCCCTGCCATGGGCAGGGACACCTTCCACTATCCCAGGTGGCTCCAAGCTCTGTCCAACCTGGCCTTGGACACTTCCAGGGATGGGACAGACACAATAATCCATAATAATGCCATCTCTCCATAATCATGATATCCATCACCATGTGCTGACTGTCCTGTGCCCACCACACTCTGCATTGGCAAATTCAAACCTGCCAGGAGAAGAGAGCACCAGTCTCTGCTGCTCCATGGTCTTCCTCTGCCTTCCAATGGGATCCTCTCCATGAACCCCCAGACAGAGACCAGAGTCCCTCATCTGCATTTTTTTAAATTAAAGCTCTTCTCATTACATAGAGGACTCTATTCTGCTTTCGACATAGCTCAGGGGTGCAAGAGCAGCCTGTGGCCTTCCCTCCATCACTGGGGTCTCCCTGCTTGGTCAAACCAACTCAGCAAGAAACTGAGTGTTTGGTGGTCAATGCCAGCTGGTGGCCACTCCCAGAGGTGGCACATAGCAGCAGGATCAGGCCTTTAATCATACTGTTCTCCGTGGATTCCCATTGTCCCCCTCAAATTCCTTTTGTGGCTCCTTCCTACACTTCTCCTCCCCCTGCTTTTCCTGGTTCAATATTGATTTGATCCTCACGTTCCATCCACCCCATCCAAGGGCTCCAGCTGTGACCCCACACCCCACAGCCACATTCTTGGAAAGGGTGCACACACCCTGATGTTGGGGTTGCTGCAGCAGCCACCCTTGACAACATCACCTTCCCCACGTCTACCGCTGTCACACAGGCGGTTGTGAGAGCCTCTTTGGCACCACAGCTGCCTATTTGGGTGGCTGGGGAGGAAACTCCCAAACCAGGAGTGCAAGGAGATGTTGTGTCTCCAGAAGAGCAGGGTCAGAGGGTGGCTTGGCAGCACCTGGATTTTTTCCAAGGATCCCCCTGGCTGGCAGCATGGAGCTTGCTGCTGCATTACAGAGTCTCATTACAGGATGCAGGCGGGACAAGAGGTGTTGCTCAGCCCAAACACTCCCAGCAGAGTGGACTCCATCCTCAAAGGAGATACCTGTAGGACGTGATTCCTGGAGGTTATTCCAGGCATCCTGCGTACGTGTGGACAATGCATGACTCTTGCTTTTGGTGGTGGCTGTGGCCATTTTACAATCAGGGCAGGGTCTGGATGCCAGAGCTCACAGGTTTTATCAGATGCCAGAAAACATCTCATTTCTGCGTTGATGCATTTTGTCCACCTGGGATGTTTCTAGGACAGGGGACATCGCCAGCTCACACCTTGTCATCAGGAGTGTCCAAATCTTCATCACCCTTCCTAAGCCCCACCCTTGCAGTTGCACATAAGTGGAGAAACCCAGATTTTATCAAGTCTCATACACACCAAAATCCATTGAATTTTCTAGCCTTCAGCTGAAGGGCTGACTTCTGACTTCCAGACTCCTGGAGCCTCCCTGCAATCCCTTGAGGAGCACATGAATTTTTCAGCAGGAATGTTTGTTGTTTCCACATTGTAGGCTTCTGGACAGCCAAGGCAAAAGTGCTACATTAACATGAAAAATTAACTTCTCCTCCTTTTATAAAGCAGCTGAATCTCAGAGGCTTTTGGAGGCCAATGCAGGATCTGGAGAGCAGCTTCATGGGCTCTGCTCTGCAAAGCAACATTCAGAGGGGAAAGCAAAGGGACCCAGCCTGACTTTGGGTTGGGGAGAGCTACTACAAACCCCATATAGAAGGCAAAAGGGAGATAACACTGCAAATTCCTTTTTCCAGCCATATGCACCTTCCTTGGCCCCTTCAATCTCACCCTGCAGGGACAAAAAGAGAAGTGGAGAGAGAACAATATTTTAACATGTCAAAGCTGACAATGTCTAATGATGCCATTTGGATTTGTGCCTTGTGATCCCACTCTGGTACAAGTCAACCACCAGCTTATATCTGTGGCTCTTGCCATGAAATCCAGTGGAAATTGGTCAAATGCTTCAAGGGAAGGCAAAGAACAAAGGTCACAGATGAAGGCAGTCTTCTTCCATACTTGTGCAAAGTGTGCTCACAAAAGTTATGTTTCTTTAGGAGACCAAGATAAAGCCATGTTCATGGCAGAAATCCATGGAAACAAGCTCAGTGGGGACAGGGGAGCCAGGGCAGGAGACAGAGGCTTTATCCAAGAGTGACAGGTTATTCAAGTCTGGGATGAGGTTACACCCAAGGGATGGGATGGACAGCATAATGCTGTCATGTTTCTTAATACCACACAGAGCCTGTCAGGATGCTTTGGAATTTTCCAGGCAAATAATAATTTTTTTTTTTTTCCCATCAGCATGTGCAGATTTGTGGAATGCTGGGCATTTCACAGAAAACACATTGCATTTGTTGAATTTCTGACACAGCACAGCCAGGGACATGTTACCACTGGACAGGACAAATTTCTGTCAGGAAGCTGACTGCCAGTTCATGGGATGGTGTGAGGAGCTCCTCACAAACCAATTCCTCCATACTCCCAGAGAGCCAGGCTCATTGATTTGCAGTCAGGATCCCAGGCTGATGACTTGATGAGCTCAAGACTTCTCCAAAAGTCTCTCCTGCAGCTTCTGGTCAAATAATGATATAATCTTGGCAGTTCATGGCCCTGGAGCACCTACAAACTCATCCCAATTCACATTATCCCTAAGTTGTTGGACTGTGCTGTAGGGAGCTTCCCTGCCCCATCAGTCAGGTAACCCAATGTCCAAAACAGACTTTGCACTGGTTGAAGTCATTGCTCCTTCTTTTACTCTTAAAAATCCCTGCCCTGCCCCTATTCCCACCGCTCCCATCACAAGACAGCACACAGAAACCCCCAAACCAATCAGGCCAGGCCAGTCTATTACCCTGGTCCAGCCTCTTTTTGCAAACAAGGTCCTTACAGCCACCTGTCCATATGTCCAGCCACATTTCCTGCCTGTAGCTACTTTCTCCAAGGCTCAGACCTTCCCATTTCACTGTGTAAAACAAGGCCATGGACTTTTTCCACTACAAAAGGTCAAGCAGGTCCTTCACACCTTTTGAACCAGCTACAAATGATCTCATTAACCAGGAGTATGGTCACACTGCCAGTCACCCTCCCCAGGAAGCAGTTCCTGGTTAAATGTTTTGGGTTCTTGCCTGGAATAGATTAACCATGTCCACTCTGAACTGGGATTGCTGCATGTCTTTTCTGGGTCACCTGCTCTTTTTGTGTGCAAAATGAAATTACTGTTATTCCTTCAGCTCAAAGACCTTGTGAGGGCTGTCCTCAACCACCCCCAGAGTGGTGTCCAGGGTGTGTGCAGAGTGCCCTTGGACAAAACCTTGGGCATATGGGCATGGCAGATGGTGCAGGAATGCTGGGGTGGTGCTGGAGAGCCCGGGAGGTTGGCAAGAGCCAGGCTTCAACTCGAATGCTTTAAGCCAAGATGCCCTAATGAGGAAGGAATGGAATGAAGCCACAGGCTGTGTGCAGCCCCTCAGCCCCAGCATGAGCCCAGAGCTGACAAACATGTGCCAGGACACGTCCCCATGATCAGGGATTGTGTCAGTGCCCATTACAAGCTGCAGCTCACAGCTGTCACCACGCCCAGTGGGTTGCTAGTCTCAGTCCAGGGATCGGTTCCCGACCCCAGGACAGATCCAGTGGCTACATCCACTGCTGGGAGCTCAGCCCCCACTCAGCCTGGCTGTCCCAGAGGTCCTGGCAATGCCCATGTGAGGCACAGATGTGCTCTGCAGGGCACCTACACTCCCTTCCTTGTGCTGTCACCATGTGGAGCATCACCACAGAATCACAGGATCATTTAAGTTGGAAAAATCCTTTAAGATTGAGTCCAACTCTTAACCCAGCACTGCCAGGGCCAGCACTAACCCACGTCCCAGCGGCCTCACCGACATGTTTTTGAGCACTCCCAGGAAAGCCACCACTTTCCTGGGAAGCCTGTTTCAATGACTGGCCACTCTTGCAGTGAAGAAATTTTCACTAGGATCCAGAGATATTTACCCTTCTGGAAGGAAAATCTTTCCCTCCCACCATTGCCTTCCCACCCAAATCACACATTTACCTTTCTCTTCAAGCTGGAAAGCCTGTGTTACTCAAGGTCAGGCTGTTCAAACCCCAGCTGCAGCTTTGGTCTTGCTGTTTTGTCGAGGAGACAGTTTCAGCATGTACAGCACTTCCTCTTCTGGGACATTTAAGGACTGAGGCTGTGACCTTTGGCTGCTGTTTGGGTTCAGCAGCAGAGGCAGCAGTCCCAGGGGTGAGTGGGTTGAAAGATAAAAGTCCTCTTCCTCCCCTTCCATCTCTTTAGGGACAAACTCAGACCAAAGCAAGCAGCCAGCCAGAGGTGGGACACACACCTGGGACACTGCAGAGAGCTTCTCAACAGAGACCACAGCGGGAGCAGGGAGTTGATTCTTCAGTGTCTCAAGCACAGGAATAAATCTCAGCCCATCCTCTGAGACTGGGCAACATTTAGATTCCATTCCTGACTTTCATATGGCCAGAAGTATGGCCCCATCCCTGGAAGTGCTCAAAGCCAGGTTGGATGAGGCTTGGAGCAACCTGGTCTAGCAGAAGGTGTCCCTGCCCATGGCAAGGGGTGAAACTGGATTGTCTTTAAGGTCCCTCCAACCCAAACCATTTTGGGATCAAAGTAATGGAAATTAATCCTGATGGAAAGTCTTTGCATGTAAATATTAAATAGCGCTTACCAAGTACCTTTTTTACTCAAGCTTTTATGTATATTCCTCTGTAGCTGAAGCCTTTCTGCTGCCTTATAAAGCAGGAGTTATTCAGTTTACATCACAGTAGGATAAGCCCAAAGGAAAAGGCTGAGGAGGTCGGGAGCCTCATGTTTGGAGTGACTTTGTCTGGTTAAATCAGTAGCTGAGGAGGCTCCCCAGGAAGAACCAGGATGCACAACCTGACAGACTCATCCCTTTCCTAAGGCAGAGCCCAGCACGGACTCTGCCTTAGGAGCAGGCACATAATGTGGGGCTGTCTCTAGGAGGATTTTCCTGGCAGGTATCATAGAGGAAGATTATGTCCCTTTGCCCAGAAACATTTACAAAGCTGCTGATGAAAATGGAAGTGACTGCAGAAGGTCAAACTGTACCATCTGCCTTGGCAGGGCCTGGCAGGACTCGGGGTGCTGCGGTCTGGCTTCTGGCTAAGGTGTGAAAACAAATCCTTCTCTGGGCTTTTGAAAGAAAACAAGAGGAAATCACCATCTTGAGAGGCATGACCATCCTTCAGCTCCACCTCAGTTCAGCCAAATTTGTGAGGAATCAATGTTCTTGCAACCCTGTGCACACACACCCTATCACACACCGACATCTGCGTCATCCAAAGGGTCTGGGTCTCATTTAGGCACCAAAGCAGAGCAGATTTGGAGCACAGTGTGTAGCAAAGGTCAGAACTACAAACCATGACAGCCTTTGGACCACAATTTCAGAATTCAGAGTGCCTCCTGCCCTACACAAACCTCTCTTTTCAATCTGGTGACTTGGTTTGATCCAAAACTAAAATGTGGCCTCAGAGAGGAAGCGGATTTTTTTCAGGCATTCAGCCTAAGATGTCCCGCCTGAGCATGGACTGAGCAGCACACCTAAACTGGGATGGACTAGAGGGATGCTTTCACTTGCTATAAGAAAATTCATTAAACCAATCTCAGGTGATTCCTTAGTGACACTTGGCAGAACATATTGTACAAATTGAAGAGAAGAAAAGTCAAGGTCTCATCAGGGTGAAGAATCCTGGACTCCTGAGCCCTCAGTTCATGGTGGCCACATCCTGATAAAGCAGAAGAACCTCCAGAGTGTTTTATGATGCCAGGTGAAATGGGTCTGGGACACACAGAAACTCACAGCTTGGCACACTGGGTCACCTCTCCTTCTACAAAGGTTTCTGATATCTCAACTTCAAAAAGAACATGCAGTAATAGATTGTAAGTAAATACATAATTTGCTGCAGTGTGCAGCTACTCAAAATTTCCATCTGTTATGAAAATGGCCTATGAACCTCACACCTCTGAATCCCAATAAGGTCCTTTAGCTCTGAACAGGCTGATTGCTGGATTTGCAGCTCCCACACCAGCCCTGCCACAAAGGGTAATGGGTTGGGAGCTTGCAGGCATTTCTGATCTGAGCAGCACAGAGAGTTTTGGGCAGAAATGCTTCCTTTTAGTTCTTGGGAAGGTAAACATGAAGTAGACTGCTGAATCAAAATGGTTTTTTGTCAGCCTAAGGGACAGAAGGACCTGAAGCTGGGGCGTCCCAGTGGAATAGTTGGGATGTAAGAAATGCCACCTTCAGCTCTGCTCAGTTGTGCCTTCACTGATGATGCCCAGAGGCATCAGAGAGATTCAGGTTCCCAATGCAATGATGGACACCAAACACTGTACAAAACTCTTCCTGACCTCCAAATTTCAGCCTGTGTTTTGTGCCTTCACCTCCAGCCTTCAGACTCTCCAGCTGCAAATCTGCAAGGCTGTCACAGGATTACTAAATCTGTGTTCCAACCTGGGGACAAAGTCACCTCTCACATTTGGCTCTGAACAGGGCAGGGAGTTGTCAGCAAGATGCACATTTTGGCTTGTACCAGCCCTGCTGCAAGTGCCCTTCTTGGCCCTGTGGAGGGAAGCCAGATGGGGAAGCTGATGTGAATTTGCAGCAGCAGCAAGGCCAAGAATCAGAGCTGCCAAAAAAGCCAGTGCTGGCATTGTGACTTCCCCCTTGCCTTGTGATCCATGGGAAATGGGAGCACCAGGCTCTACATGGGGATACTCAGCAGCCTGGAGCTTCACAGGCACAGGACCCTCTTTCTTTGCTCAAAAGGTCACCCTCTGGGAACGTGCTGTGTCTCTAAATGTCACCGAGTCAAGCTGCACTAGCAAGGACCACAGACAGCACCCAGCACAGGGCAGGGCCCAGCATGCTTTGGTCACCTCCTGAAATTAGGGTGGTGATTTCCATCCCTGCTGATTCCTCTGTATTCGCCCTGAGAGGCCAGTTTTACAAGGAAATTAAAACCTGCCTCAAGCCCCTGTTCTTCTTGACCAATGCACAGGTCCGGTTTCAAGGCACATGGAGCCAGAGGTCACAAAACCAGCACCCCTGATGATGGCATTGTGCAAACGCCAATGTGCCTGGAGTCTGAGGCATCCCAGCACGGAGTCTTTGCAGAAAAACCTGCCGAAAGTATTGCTGCTTCCTCTTTCCCCACCCACAAAATCACCACATGGATGGTGTTGATGTTTAGACATTTTTCAGGTGGATCGACTCCCATAATTGCATCTCTGTACGGTCAATAAATAGAGGGGAGATGGCAGGGATAAAAATGGGGATGGGCTTTGGGAAGGGGGAGCATATTTGTGTTTTAATAGTACTGAGGAATGTTATTCAAACCCAAAACACAGCACTGCACCAGTTACTAAGGAGGAAATTAACTCTATCCCAGTTGAAACCAAGGCATGAGGCACTCAGGCTAAGCAGACACAAGGACAGGGAAGTGCCTTCAGATCCCAAAGATCCTGCATGATCTGATCAATGCTGCTGGTCCACACAAGGCTGGGGAAAAGGCAGTAAAAGCTTCTCTGATGTGCCTTGGCTAGGAAACAAATGTTTGCTTAAAATGGCAAATGGAGAAATATGTAGAATTAGCAAACTTTACTCTAAGCCTTTCTTAGAGATTACTTGAGGTTACTACTATGAATTAGGATCAGGTAAATGAAGAAATGTTCCTCAAAGCCATCTTTGTTGCAGGTGACCAAACTCCAGTAGAGGTGCAGTTACACAGGGATGGCTCCCATTGAATCCAGGGTCCCACTGTAAAGGATCCACAGCTGATCTGCAAGATGCAGCTTGAACAAGCACCTTGACTTGGTATCAGGATGTTTGGAGAGCATGGGGAGCATGGAATGTTAAGGATACAAACAGTTTCCAAGCCATTTTATGATCCCTGTGGACGTGACTGAAACCCCTACCTCTGAAAAACCTAATTTAGCTTAGCATTATGTCCATGAGAAGACAGGAAAAACTCCCACAACAAGCCGGTAAAACTCCTGCAGCATCCTCACATGTCCTGGCACCTAAAAAATAAATGGGGGACCCTAATCTACCACCAGGTAGGCACAAAAATGTGGGACCTGCAGAACAGCCATCAAGTTCCATTCACCCCAGTGACTTGTGTATCTAGAGAAGAGTGTCACAGTGCAGCAAATAATTCAAGACAATTCCCCAAAATATCCAGTCAGCTTCTAATTTGTGGGTTCCTGTGCCATAGAGGTCGATTTCATATTTGATTACCCACAATGATTTTTTTTTTCTTCCATCAATTTATCTCGTTGCTTCATGAACCCCCATCGATTTTCAACATCCACAACATCCTGTTGCAAGGAGTTCCACAGCCTAATTACACACTGGGGGAAGAGCCACCTCCTCTTGTTTGTTTTGGATTTACAATTTCTGGTTTCATCTGATGTCCTGTAATTCTTGCAGAGATAGAGACAGGGAACATTTTCTTCCTGTCCACCCTTCCCACACCACCCAGTGATTTATATTGTGATTTATCTGTCACAATCCTTCTGACACATCTCCCTCCCAGCCTGATGAGCTTTGAGCATCTTGGTTTCCTGGGTCTTTTCCAGGTTCCCTTTGTGTTCTCCTACCTTTTGAGGCCTGGGAACCATTTTTCAGATGCTCTCTCAAAGGGAGCATGAGAACTTGAAGTCTCTTTCCATGAAGGTCTGCTTATCCTTTGCAGGCTCAAAACAAAGGTGTTGCCCAACATGGGAGCATGGAATTATAGAATCATGGAATGGTTTGTGTTGGAAGGGACCTTAAAAAAGAGTTCCACCCCCTAAAATGAACAGGGACACCTTCCACTATCCCAGGTTGCTCCAAGCCCTGTCCAACCTGGCCTTGGACACTTCCAGGGATGGGGCAGCCACAGCTTCTCAGGGCAGCCTGTGCAGGGCCTCACCATCCACATAGGAAATATTATTTCCCTAATATCTGATCTAAATCAGTTTAAAACCTCTCTCCCTTTCCTATCAGGATCTACTGTATTAAAAGTCCCTCTCCCTCTTTTACATAATCACCCTTTAGGCCCTGGAAGGTGCTGGAAAGGTCTCCCTGGAGCTTTCTCTTCTCCAGGCTGAACAACCCCAGCTCTCCCAGTCTGGAACATGGAAGCCCATCAGGCCAAAGCAGCTCTACCAGCTCTGGTGACACATTTCTTCCTGCTGCCTTCAGGACTTTGGATTCAGCACACAGCACTAGCAAATGATCTTGGAAAGCTGCATTTTCCAAAGCCTCTCCAGCCCCCGCCCTGCCGAGGAAGCGACGTCTCCATGGCACAGAGCAGGACAGGGCAGACCCCATGCATTTCACTGGGCAAACACTCGTGTCTGCATGATGTTTGCAAAGTCAAACCAGCCCTGGGGGGACAGGAACCAGCCCCGGAGGGACAGGAGCCAGCCCTGGAGGGACAGGTTGGTTTTACAAACATGGACACACCAGGAACCTTTAACAGCCAAGGCAGGAGGCACCTTGATCTCAATCCACAGCATGGGAAGTTTAAGAGAGCTTGTCGAGTATTTTCTGCCCCAGTCACAGAAATCACAAACTTGCAGAGCTGGTGTGAGATCATTTCACCCCTCTCCCAGCTTCTCTGTTAAAATCAGAGTATCTAGAGAGTGTTTCAGCACTGCGGGGTGCTCAGGTGCACAAACACAACCAGCCCTTCCCATGACTGCAGAAAAGCCTTTAAGAGGCTCAAACTGAGCTACAAAATCACCAGCAGAACCTGTGTGAGGCCAGCTGGTGCTGGCTGGCAATAACAGCCTGGGCGCCACGCAAATATCCGCCTGTCTCCCAGCACCTTCATGTCCTTTCGGGCAGCATCCCACACCTTGGCCTGTCGGGAGCTGGACTTCATTGATCCTTGTGGGTCCCTTCCAACATGGAACAGTCTATGATTCTCTATTCTATGATTTGACTGCCTGGGACACCCCAGGAAACAAAACTTACTGCTGTTGATAGCTCCACTGAAAGAGATGTCTGGATTAAATTCACTTTGTCATTCCAGGCTCAATCAAATTCCTGTTCATTCAAAACCCCACAAGTCCATGACCCAACTACATATGGTCAGAGACCATCAGCAGACACCAATATGAATAAAACCAATATAAAGAAGTAAAAGAGACAACGCTGGGTCTTCCCAAACCTTCCATTTTGTTGCCATCCCAGTACTGTAGTGCTTTAAGAAGATACTTAAGAAGAAAAAGGATGGTTAAAATAAATTCTCCCCACCTGGGCTGCAAGAAGGCTGCAGACAGCATGGGCTGAACAGAAATTGGGATCAGCCATTCTGTAGGGAAAGGCAGTGGCCAGCCACAGAGAATCCATGTAGTGAGGAAGGTTCCAGATGCCATGGGCTGTGGGTGTGCAGAGGGGTGGGATGGACACAGCACAGCAAACACCGTCAGGGTTTGGACACAGCAGGATTTCAGGGGCTGGGATAAGACCTCTGTAAGCAGGAGGGGACAAATTCCCTGTGTCAGCAGCCCCAGTGGTGTCCTCAGGCTTCAAGAAAGCACAAGATGAACAAATTAACTATGCTGGGCACAACCCAAAATCTGTGAGGTCTTGTCAGACACGAGCCAAGGCTTTAGTGAAGACATGAGCTGGGTCTTGGCAAGGTGTGTGCACAGAAGTGGCAACCAGGGAGGAAATCAGAGCCAAGGGAGAGTTGTTTCAGATGGGAAAGATTAAATTGTGTTTGGGCTGCAAGGAGCAGAACCAGAAGCCAGTGGAAGGGTTAGCAAAAAGAGAGCCAAAGCAAGAGGGAGCATCAGGTGACAGAGCGAGGAGGATGGTGGGGACAGTTCTGAGGCAGGAAAGGGCTGTTGGAGAGAAAGGAAGAAATGTGCTCGTTTGCCAAAGTCTCCTTGGAACAGAGATCTCCTGTTGAGAGCCAAAACAGGGGGAGGATGAATGAGGAAATCAGCTCCATCACGAGATATCCCACAGCAGGAGAGCAGAGGAGGGGAAGTGGAGGCTGGAAAGTGGCCAGGGCTGGTGGGATGGCCTGGGGGACCTGCGGAGAGCCAGGCACTGAGGAGAGAAGTTATTTATTTTGTCCCTTTTCAGCAATGGCCTTAGCCTATGGCCACCTCCAGCCACGGGACAATGTCCTTCAGGGTATGCAATGTGTTCACAGGCAGCAGCACAAGTCCCACCTAGAGCCCTGCAATAACGGAGGGGTGGAGGCTCGTTACATTCCCTGACAGCATCGTGGCTTTCAAGCAATAACCCAGAAGGCAGAGTTTGCATTGGACTGGGTGTGAAGTCAGGTTGCGATGCAAGCAGATGAAAACTGGAGCTTAGAAAACTGGCATTTCAGCTCCGAGCTGGTGGAAATGTCACCGTGGTGCCCCTGCCTTGAGAAGTTCAGGAGACTCATGGCCCTGCTTAGACAACCACCCAATTCTCACACCTCTCTTCTTCCTCCCCAGATATCCAGACACCTCTTCACCTCCTCTGACACATGATAAAAAAAGCACTTGCCTGTCCATCAGCCATCGGGGTGTACACAGCCTCGCTCAGATCAGAAATGTGGTACCTGGGCAGGTCCACACCCAAAGCCAGAAGCCAGCTCATCCTGATGAGGGTCCCGATGCATGGAGCTGCCCCAGGAAGTCACTGTCCCCAAGGGCAGTGCTGTCTATGGCATGGCCACCCTCTAGTGGCCACCACTCCTTCCCAGGGACATCTCCTACGTGAACATCCATGGCTTATTCCTCCGTGATAAGGGGTTGACTCAGGAGCACAAAGAAACCTCTGTGGAAAATCTTGCTCCCTCCTGCCATTTGCAGCAGCTCAGTGCAAGAGTTCACCGACTGGGTGTTCAAAATGTTTTGGAATATTGGATGCTGAGAATTTTAGACTTTCTGTGCTGAAAGGCACAGACCCACAAGAGAGCACTGCATTTGACCTGAGGTTGTGGAGAAGACTTTAAATATTGATTGATAGCACTGGGATTACTGGGTATGTAGTTGGTTAGAAGTGTGTAACATCACAGGGTGGAAAACTTAGAGTTTAGGTTTTTAGAATATAGTAATGGAATTGAAGCAAGATGGAGGTTTTAGGGTGGAGGCAAGTTGTTCTTTTTCACCTTCTTCTTCCTTTTTCTTCATGGGTTTGGGTGGTATCTTGCAATTGGGCAGAAAAGTCCGCATTGCAGGTCTTGAGGGATCAGTTATTGGGTTAAAAGGGAAAATAATCTAGGTGTCATTTCTTAATTGGGTAGTTTAGTTTTAGTTCAGCCTTAAAACACCTTGAAACTGTACATCTGGGGCCATTTTTGTGCTGTTTTTCCTACACGCAGAGTCTGGTGCAGACGGCGTGCTGAAGTTTTGATAAGGTAACAATAAACAGAAGCTGAAGACTGAAAGAAGACCTGTCTGTCTCTCGTTCCTGACACAGAACTGCTCCAGGAGGGCTTCCCCCATCAGAGGAGCCCCCAGGGAGAAGCCCAATTTGGGGCCAGCGAAGCCATAAAAGTGTAGGAAAAAAATACAAAACTTGAGGTTCCCACAGCGATCCCATGAGTTTGTCCTGATTTGTGGTCCAGCAGAACATTTGCCGTTGTCAGCACATGGCACCAGTACCACAAAGAGACCAGGCAGAGATCAAATGCTTTTAGTAGGGAAAAAACCCACTCAGTTTGTGTGGGTGCACTTTCTTTCCTGTTTTGGGGGCTTTTTTTTAATGGAATATTCTGATCCTCAAAACGTTTCTGTGGAATCCATCTGTGGATTTGTGGAATCCAGTGACATCAATCTGTTGACTGCCCCCTCCCTGGAAGTGTTCAGGGCCAGGTTGGACAGGGCATGGAGCAACTTGAGCTAGGGGTAGGTGATGGTCTTTAAGGTCCTTTCCAGCCCAAACTATTCCATGATTTTTGCCTGTTCTCCTGGAGAACTCCATATAGATCAACCCACCCACACCTATACAGCCACCTGTCGAATTAGGTGGGCATGAACACCCAGGGGAGAGTTTGCTGAGCTGGAAGGCACAATGCAGCTCCTCAGGGATGAGCTCTCATATCCTGCACTCCCTCAAGATGATGAAACATTGCACCACTGAGAACAACATTCCTCTCCCACTATGAGGGCAGCTTGGGCACCCCATGGAACCAGGGCTTGGTTTCCTCTTAACTTTGGTGTCCACTTAACAGCTTCCCCCCACGATGTGTGTTGGCCCCCAGGATAATGTGAAGGTTGCCTAGTGGGGTGCTGGGCTGGGACCAAAACTAAAGCTGTACCAAATCAACCAGGGAAAGGAGTGCAGATGTTTTCAGACAAAATACCCTGTGGAAAACATGGAAAACAAACACACGCTGCTCCTGTGTGAGCGGGCAAAGCAGAGCAGGAATCAAACTCGAAGGCAAAAAGGAAGTCAGCAGCCATGAGGTGATGAGGAACTCAGGTGCCTTGCATCACTCAGGATCAAGTGGAGCCCTGTGGGGTTGATTCCTCCCTCACCAGCAGCATCAGCAGCCAGGAGTCACTGCAGACAGCGAGGAGAGTTTTTGGAGCCCCACTCCAAACTGTGACAGAGGAGGAGGAGGAGTGACACGGGGCAGTGTGCACAATGACAGTGAAGTCCTCTGCAGCCATCCCCAAAGGATTTCCCACTGGGAAGAGCACTTCCAAGCCAGGTGGATGATGTATGGCATGCCTGTCAACCATCAGGCTCATTCTAACAGCTGGTGGAGGAATAATCTCTGGGATTTCCTGGAATTTAAAGTGTTTGTCCCTTCAGCTTCATGTGATCACCTCTAATTATTGAGCTTTATGAGGTAGAGTCCTCATCCACACTCTTCAGACTATCCATGAGTTTCCAAACTGCTCATGTGTCCTCCCACAGCCATCTTTCACAGACAAGAAGCATTTACCTGGCTATTCCTCATGGGAATATAACTCCCTGCTTCCACCTTCCTCACTGTCCTTCTCCAGACTTTTCCCAGCTCCAACTCCTCCGGCACACAACGCCAATCCATGGCACAGCAAAGGCTGTTCTGATGCTTCCCCTGTGTTCTTAATTCCAGCGTAGGATTTCCTGGCACCTCATCCGTGCTGGAGACAGCTTCACCCGAGAGTGACCCCATCTGAGCAGGAAAGGCCTGGAGAAAGGGGCTCAGCAGCAGGGCATGTGCCTCGGATGGGGATGGGGATCCTCGCTCCTGCCCCCATAACCTGCACAGGAAGGAGCCAGTGAGCACAGACACATCTCTGTCACAGCTAAACAAGCCTCCAGCAAGATCTCTGGATGTAAGTTGGGGGCTTGGAGGGTTCTGGCAGTGCAGGAGAGGGCAGGGAGGCATTTGGGCTCTCACAGAGCTCTCAAGGACATGCGTGTGACCCCCAGTGCTCTCCCTGCCCCACGAGGTGGGAGCATCCAGTGGGAAGAGCCGGCCGGCTTGTCCGAGAGGAGCGGAAAAGCAGGAGAGGTCAATTCCTGTGTTGTTCTTCCTCGGGAAAAGCCCTCTGGATATCCTCTAGCTCTGTGCTGACGTTGTTGGGCCTCTGCCTTCTGCAGGCTCTGTCCCCTTGTCCATGAAGGGTCCTGGATGGTAACACCAGAGCTCAATCCCGAGAGGAGGACAGGGGCTGGCACTGCCCATGGCAGGGGATCACTCAGGACTGGTCAGCATGGACTGGTCACCCTGCACTTCTCCACGGTGCTGTAACTGGGACCAGCACAACCACAGCCCATCTGGGCCCTGCCCTCCCTCTCCCAACAGGGCCACAGGGACAGGTTTGTCCCCAAGCTGACATGGGCTGTTTGTGCCTTCCATCCCCCTACCAGGTGTTTTCTGCTGCTCTTTCCTGCTCAGATCCCTTTTCCTCCCCACAGGGCTGAGCTGATGAGGCTGATCTGGAATCACTTATTGCTTAGCAACGTTTATTATCCTTATTATCCCTGACAAGCGTACTCCAGTACTCCAGCTGCCAAAGGGAACCAGAATGAAACAAGCCTCGCCCAACATTTTAAGTGAATTTTCACTTCTTGCTGCCCTCTGTGCATGCAGACATCACAAGGGCACACGGTGCTGCTCATCTTTCTCCTCCATCGCTGTCCAAAGACCTCTACCAGGACAGGTATTGGCATCTACTGGGATGACAGAGGTTTCCAAGGGGATGCATCTTGTAATGAGCTGAAGATCACCTACAAGGCAATGGCAGTAGGGATGGGTCACCTGCACTATGACAGGTAAGAAAAGCCTCTTGAGATGTGTCAGCAGCCCCATGAAACGCTTCCACTCTCTCAGGGCTTGGAGTGAGCAAAGTCCTTTGGAATCAGCAGGAATGAGATTCACAGGTGAAAACCTCATTACCTGGAATCTAGAGGCAGGACTCAGCTACCTAAATATCAGCATCCACTTCCATCCATTGAGCTTTGGCCCAAGAGTGCTCTGGGATCTAGGATGCCAATTCAGCAGGTTTCTAAAAATGCCAGCTCTCCTTCCAAAACAATGAGCTTCGCCCACAAAGGAGAGGAACCATGATTGCTCTGTTATCCAGCAGCTGCAGCAAACAAAAGCTGTGCCAGAGCCCATTCCAGCAAGGAGGCACAGAGGAGAAAACTGCCCCAAGAAAATGCAAGGAATTTCCTGGCCTGAGCAGCCCTCCTAGCATGATCCACTCTCACAAGCTGGAAATTGAAATCCTTGTGTTGTTAGCTAAGATGGGATTTAAAATCCCATGTAAGCAGCACTGGCACCAGTGGTGTAAGGTGGTGATGCCTGGCAGAAGAAGGGATCAAATGAAAAGGCATTTACAGGGCAGGAGGGGCTTTCTGAGGGAATTTCCTTGGGATGAGCCAGGACAATGGAGAAGTGAAGATACCTGGAGCTTGTTTTGTAGTAGAAAACAGAGCAGAATCCTCAGTGCTGGGAGAAGTAGCACTGTGGATGATTCCATCCCTACATGTCAACACACCTCTGAGAAGATGACAGGTTTTCAGGAAGGCAAAAGGAGTGTTGTAACCCCTGTTTCGTAACAAAAGGGAAAGCACAGAGACTCCAGGGACAAGAAAAAGGCGGAGCGCAGGATGACAACCTGATACTTTCTCCTTGACCCAGCCATGAGGACAAGCTGTGTCCTCCTTGGGCTAAAAATCAAAGCATCCAGGAAAGGTTTCTGGAGCTGCATGCAGGAATTCCTGAAGTAGGCCACAAAACATGGAGATGGGCCAAAATCTTCTCCTTCTGAGCAGAATAGAAAACACAGGCAATGCATAAAATCCCATTTCTTTTTCTGCCATGGCCCCAGGTGATCCAGGGGACAACACTCCATAGCTTCTTCCCTGGGGGGAACTCAGGCAGCACAACTTCCCCAGGGGAAGCAGGGGAGCTGAAAACCTCACCTGGTTTTTTAACGCATCAGCACTAGCACTCAGCATTAGGCTGAGCCTAATTTCAGGGTTTCCTCCACTAGATCAGTTCATGAAATGTGCAGCAGCCCAGTGAGGCGGCAATTGAGGCTGAAAGGAAACTGAGGCACAGCCAAGCTGTGCATCCCAAGGAGAGGATCCCAGTGCCATGCCTTCCTCCCAGGAAGCTGTGCTCCCTGGCAGATGAAGCCAGAACATACAGCAGTGGGCAGCTTCCAAAGAGCTGGGCTCTGGAGCTGCTTTGGCCAAGCCCCCAGCCAATGTTTGATGGTTCAGGTGAAAGGTTTCAGTGCTGGCCCCGCTCCTGCTGGAACAGAACCAAGGATGAGCAGCTTGGCTTCGTCTGGCAAACTGAGCCAAAGCCCTTATAGCAATGACAGGAGGAAACCAAGCGACCTCCAGAATGTCCTCCCAACCACTTCTCCCCACTTTCCACAGCAAGAAACGGGATGAGAGTGCTGGGATGCACCCTGATTAGCCTGCTCTGGAAAATGCTTTGCTGCGCTGCTGACATTTCCTGCCCACCTACAGCTAGTGGCCTCAGTGTTTGTGCTCTTGGCACAGCCCAAGGAACCCGGGAGCTGAGGGAACATTCAGAGGGCTCAAATAAGTAGCAGCCCTGTGTTTGGGCTGAATAGCAAAAGGAGCTTGTGTGGGTTCCCTTTTCAAAGCCAGCTGAGAAAAGGTTTTGTTGCGAATCCGAGGCCAGAAGCATCAAAGAGCCTTGAATACTGGTCTCTGTGCTTGTTTGTGCCTGCTTCATTTCATTGTTTACTCTTTAGCTGCTCAGAGGGCTGAAGCAGCTAGAGTTTTTGCAGAGAGGGCTCCTGTTGGTCCTGGCCAGGCCTGTCATTCAGCTTGGAGCCCAAGGAACCCCCTCCAGGACCCAAGCACCTTCCCATGCAGGACATCATGGCTGTGGGAATGGCCCCATGATGCAGCTGCTGTTCTGGCCAGATCTGGTCTTGGCAGGGTGCTGAGAAGGTCCTCTTGCACTCAAAGGGTTTTTTCCAGCCCAAACACAGCAAGAGGAAGAGAGGCAGAGACTGAGTGTGGGTGGAGTTGTAACCACTGGAGATTTTCCCCTTGTCCAGGACCTCTGCCCTCAGAGCATCGCATCATCCCACAGCTTCTGTGTCCTCTTCAATTCCCCCAAGCATCTCAGCAGCCGTGGAGGGAAAGAAACACTCCCTCCCAGCTAGCCCTGACCTTAATCTGACACCTCATCAACTCATCCTTGGACCTGCTGCCGTTTCCCACAGATCACAGCTCTCCAGGCCTGACGGCTCTGCCTTGGAAGGAAGACACAGCACATGGCCTGGGAACACTGTCATGCCATCAAAACTCATCTCCCTGGTGGACCAGCACCAGGGGAAGCCATGGATGCAGTGGCCTGGCGCTGACTCTGCCAGACATCCCCCGGTGTCTTCTGAGTGCATCCATGGCCACCACTCAGTGGCACAAGGCACACAAAAAATGGGGACAACCCTCAACCACGCACAGCCTTCTACAGCCTTGAGGCTCAGTGGTGACCTCCTGGCTTGGAGCTCCCTGGTGACCAGTGACAGGACCCAAGGAACGGCTGGAGATGTGTCAGGGAAGGGTTAGGGGGATATTAGGAAAAGATTCTCCACTCAGAGGGCGAGTGGGCACTGAATAAGCTCCCCAGGGAATGGACACAGCCTCAAACCTGACAGAGTTAAAAATAATTTGGACAGCCCTCTCAGGAACAGGGGGGGATTGCTGGGATTCATCTGCTCAGGACCAGGAGTTGGACTCAATGATCCTTATGGGTTCCTTCCAGCTCAGGAAATTCCACGATCCCATGATTCCAGCCACGGTCCCGGTGGAGAGTGTGTGGTTTTGGCTGAGCCCCTCTGCTCCAGTTCTTGGCACATGTGCTCCAGACCATCCTTTCCTCCTTTCCGCCAGAAACCAGCTAGGAAAGCACCTTCATTTCTGCAGTAAAGCTCATCAGGTGCTTAGAAACACAGATAATGACTTATTCGAGCTAAGCTACAAAGAAGGGCACTCCAGGAAGGTTTTTGGTGATGCTGATTGATGGTCTCGTCTTGATTTACTGATGGAGAAGCATAAAGGAAGGGAAGGGATGGAGTGGAAGATGATAAGGATAAATATTACTTTATGAGTATTAATATTTAGTAGCCAGAGCCTCAGTCCTTGAATAGTCTTTGAATTTAGATATGAAGTTCTTGAAAGGGCTTGGAGGGATTTTTGTGCCTCATATTCTCATAGGTGTCAATTAATTAGATGAGCCAGCCTGAGGTGAAGCAGGATAACCAAAACCAGTCTGTATGAAGAAAAATAATTATTCATGAATAATTCAGAAGGAACACAGAAACCCTAATTAAGGCCAAACCTCACAGAGGGAAATGTGGATCTAATGTTTGAGGTTGTTTTTTTTTGGTTTTTTTTTTCCCACTGAATTTGAAGTTTGAGTTCAACTTTGGAGCTGCAAAGACATGAGTTTTGGCTGCTGGGTATCCTCCCTCAGTGCCACGTGCCTGTGTTGCATGTGCTGTGTTTATCATCCCCCCGAGGCTGTCACTGCACCACAGTGCATCAGATGTCTCCAGGGACATTATCCTTCCAGGAAACCCGACCTCA
Source organism: Anomalospiza imberbis (assembly GCF_031753505.1). Taxonomy (NCBI): domain Eukaryota; kingdom Metazoa; phylum Chordata; class Aves; order Passeriformes; family Viduidae; genus Anomalospiza; species Anomalospiza imberbis. The sequence continues at coordinate 70,221,538 of NC_089684.1, forward strand.
GCCAGGCCAGGCTCCAGCAAGGGAACATCCTGGCCCTCGCTCCGCAGTCACCCCGGGTGACATTGGGATAACCCCGTCCCTTTCCAGGGAGTGCATCCTGCTCTGCACATGAGGGAGTGACCCCGCTGTGCTCCTGGCTCTGGAATTCTCCCCAGAGAGGGCTCGGTGTCCTGCAGTGCCTGCTGACCTGAGCTCCCTGCACTGCCTCGCATCACGCATCCCGCTGAGCCGTAAACCCCCCCAAGAAGGACATGGAGGGGATGTTCCTGCCCTGGCAGTGAGAGAGGACCTTTCCTGCCCTTACACCCTTGGCATTTTGTCACCTGCTGAGCCACATTTGACACCTGCAAGCCCAGGTGTGCCCTCAAGGCATTTCTCTGCAGCACAAGCAGCTCCTTCCCTCGATGCCTCTTGCAGACCACTCTTCCAGCTGGAGGCACTGGAGTATTTCCCACCCACCAGAAAAGCTCTTCCTCCCATCTCCAGCCAAAGTCTGGTGTTATCCTGAGGGATGTTTCTGGCCGGGATAAGCTCAAGCTCTCCTTCTGCAGCTCCCTGGTGAAGCACAGATGCCTCAGACACCATGGATGAGCCCCAGCAGGCTCCCAGACCATCCCTTCCCTGATGGTGCAGGTTTCCTCTCCTCAGGATTCTGAGCATTCACCTTTTTCCAGGGAAAAATGAACTTGGCACCACCATGGAAGGCTCAGCAACCTCCTGGATGAAGCCCAGACTGGGGAAGCTTTCACGGTGACCTGGAGAGGTCCCTTCCCATCCATCCTAATATGTCAATTTGCAATGATAACCAAAGTCAAACGCCAAAAGAGCCACCGTGACAGTGAGGGGGAGGATGGATGCTCCTGCCTCCCTTTCCCCTCTCCATCTTCCTACTCAGTGCCTTAAGAAAGGAGGAGAAGGGGGGAGGGAAGCAGATCTCCACCCCAGGCTCGTGCATTTTCACCCATCAGAAAGCAATTTTCCATGATTACAGAATTTGCTATTCTGGGCTGCAGCTGAAGGTTTATTAGTTAAGAGCGCACCAGTAACTCTGGATTGTGCCTGCATTAGGAGAAGCACTCAAACCTCATCATGCTCTGAATGAGACACTTCAGGAAACATCCACAGCACTTACAGCGTTTGATGGATCTCTGCCTGTGGCACGACTTAATGAGCTTGTAGTGGGAATAAGGAGAGGAGAGGGGGAAGAGGCTGATACAGCTCCCAGCAAACCGCACTCAGCTTCACCGAGGAGGTTCATGACATATTGATCTGCTCTCACTATTTAAAGCCCAAAAAGGGAGTCAAGTTTAAGCAGGCGAGACGTTCTCCCCGAAAGCGCAGAAATTGTGAAAGGTGTGCGGGAAATACAGAGCAGGCAGGAGCTCGTCAGAGATTTCCTTCGGCCTCCGCAGCCAAGAAAATTCCACCCTGGGAACGGAACCTCTTTGCCAAACTGCAGGGAGATGGGGCAGCTGGGGGACACCACAGGGCAGGGTGTGGCACCACGTCAGGGGACGTGACCAAGGGGATGCCCTTCACACAGGGCCGGGCTGCAGGTGGGAGCTCCAGAGACCCCTGAGCATCTCCAGCAGACGAATCCTCCCAAAAGCCCATGGGGAGATGGAGCAGTTCTCATTCCACAGCCACAAGGAATCGTGGCAAGCAAAGATTTAAGCCCAAGCCCTAAAGTATCCCAAATGGTCATTCATTTAAGGACCTGATCTTTAATGGACTATCAATGATTGATGCTTTATAAAGTTACCAAGATCACTCCGATTTACAGCAGAACCAGGGGACTGATTTTATTTTTTTTTTTCCCTTGAATGAACAAACATTTTTCTAAATTGTGGAACCAGCCTTCCACTCCATAATTTAAAATAAATTATTATTAAAAAAAAAAATAATAATCCAAAACCACAATAGAAATACAAATCAAAGCAAGCTTCAGTGACATGAAAATTTCTGCCAAAATCTGCTGACAGTCCGAAAATATTTTGTTTGAAAAGGAGACATCTTTAACTCAAATGCTCCTTCAACTGAAGTGGAATAAAGCTCACTGTAGAGGAGTTTAGGCAGCCCTCTCTTGCAGCAGAGACAAAATCCCAGTTTCTGGGGAACGCAGCCAGTCTGGATGGATCCCTAAGACGCTCCAAGGCTGCCCTTCGGGAGGACCCACTCGGGACGGGTTCCTTCCCCAGCACGGGCAGTGCTGATGCACTTCGTGCTCTCCTGGAGCTCAGCCCGGCATCTGCCGCCTCCCAGCAGCTCCGGCTCCGCGCCCCCACCCCCGCCTCCCGGGCTGGTTTGCGAGGACAGAAGGTCATTGTCCCGGTCACCACGGCGGCAGGGTGCGGTGTTTGCAGGCCAGCTCCCGAAGAGCTCTCAGAGAAACAAGAGCACCTTCCGAGCATCAGCTTTCCAGCATCCACCGGCCGAGCAGCTCCCTCTGCTGCTGCTGCTGCTGCTTCCAGCCTGACCCAAACTGCGTTTTCAGCGATGGGCAGGCAGTGGGATGGATTTTGGACAGGGCACAGTCTCTGGGATGAAGTGAGCAGCTGGCTCTCCGGTGACACAGAAAATGCTCGGTGACACCTGAAACATCTACAGATGTCCCAGGTAGGTCCCACCACAGCTGGAGGCCAGAAGATCCCAGGGCACTTCCACTGGCCGTGTGGACAGACTCCAGACCAACTTGAAGTTTTTTTGTTTATTTTCCATCCTTTGGGGGTATTTTTAGACAAGAATGAGTCAGGCTTACCCAAGACCAAACACAAGCCTTCACTACATCACTGAGTGCAGGAAGATCTTCTGGCACCTCCCTCACTGTCTCTGTGTTCACATCCCTCACTGGGACCATTCCCACATCAGATGAGCAGAAATCCTGGACAGGGGGTATCAAAAGAGCCTTGTCCTGGTTTACTTTGGAGGTGTTGCATTAACCAATGCACACTCTGCCTTCAGGCTGAGCTGGAGCATAAATCTCCATGGCATCTCCTGAACCAAGGCATTTCATCAACCTGGCATTTGCATTCCTGGCCCTTGGAGACTGGGGGATGCCAGACACCTTCTGAGCTGGCAAACACAGGGATCGGCAGTGGAAAGCTGAGAAAAATGAGCCGCTGGCTTATTGTGAATCCCATGAGAAGTTACCATTGTCCTGGCGGTGACAATCCTCCAGCCACTTGTCCCCGAGGAAACCCAAGCCCCCTGATGTGCTTGGCAGGGTGTGTGACACAGCAGAAGGCTGAGGATCAGAGGGGTGACAACCTCCACCTCCAAATCACACTCGGAGAAACCGAGGCACAAGGTGGCTGGAATGGATCAGTGGTAAATGAAAAATGTGTCCCCCAGGCTCTGCCATGAGGATGGAGCTGCACAGAGGCACAGCTGGTTCCAGATGTGTTTAACAGGGAGTGAGGTGATGCCAGGAGGGTCCAGCTGTGGCAGGGGCAGCCCAGAGGGAAGGCAGGGGGACACGCAAGCTGTCACCCAGTCAACCCTTAATTCTTCTCCAGGGACTGGCAGCAATGCCAGCAGCTTCCTGGCAGCCCTGAGGCTGGAGCAGAGGTGCAAGGGAGGTGTCCACCCAGCAGGCACATGGAGGAACCATCACCCGGCAGCTGCAGGACGTGCCCGTGTCGGGGTCATCTCCCACCCATGGCCAGGTTGGACCTGGTAACCTCAGGCTGTGTGAAGCAGTGACCCAGGGGTGAACGGCAGCAGGGTTTATCTCAGAAGGTTTGTTTTGACAAGGGTGTCCACCCTAAAAAAAAAAATAACTGGCATGCTGTTCTAGGGCTGGGCTGTGCCAGCAGAGCTGAGCAGCTCTGGGTGAGAGCAGAGCAACAAAGCTCTGGGTTTGTAGGGCAGAGTTGTACTCAACATTACCTTGAATCCATCCTTCCAAGATTCTGGATACCCCTCAACATCTTTTTCCAGCATCTTATCCTGCCTGCAGACTGTGGCCACTAAGGAACAGGGAGGAAGTAGGACTTGCCCCCCAGAAAAGGAGGAATGGTTGATCTGGAAGCACAGGAGCTGCTCAGATGAGAGATGCCAGCTCAGGTGAAGAGCTGCAGAGATGGAAGAGGGATGTGTCCACAGCTGCAGGGTGGAAATGTGCCTACAGGAGGGATTCATGATCCTGAACAAGGCAGAAGACCCAGAGGAACAGAGAGATTTGGAATGATAAATGAAAGGCAAGTTCTGCTTTTCACAGCAGCTACAGAGCCCCTTGTCAGGAGTGTGAGGAGGAAACAATTTTAGGATGCTTCACTTTTCTCTCATAGCCTGAGGGCTGTCAGCTCCTGGAGGCACCTAAAATTGCTGGAGCACAAGTTCATCCTCCACCACCAGAGCTTGGACCATGGGTGAGAAAATTCAGCCTCTGCATTTCACAGCATTGGCATCCCAGCAACGCCTGCCTGGAACAGTAGCAGCTCCTCAGGATTCCTTCTGTTCTGGCTCTGCCTGCTCTTAAGTGGGAGCAACTTGATGATATCAGTCCAATAACCCTGGGAATATCTTAAGAGGAGTCATAAATCACTGACAATAAGTTAATCACTTGGGCTAATAGCTAAGGCAAAGAATACATTGTTCTAAAATGGAGAAAAAGAAAACAACACAACAAAAAAATATTCCTCCTCAGTGCTTTCTGCTGTTGCTGTTGACAGGAAATTGATCCTAAAAGAGATTTCCTATGGAATTGCTGTCTCTCTCCCCATAAAGCAGATGGAAGACAAAAGTAGCTCTTAAGGTAATTCCAAATTTAAGATCTTAAGTCACAAGGTCATTCAGGAGAAAGACTAAAAGAAGGTGGTAAAAAAGAAGCAGGATAAAAATCCTCTTCTATCACATCACAGGGCAGCCTTGTGTCAACTTTCACCTGAGGATGTGAAAATGCTGTAAATGCAGCAGGATGCTGCCCCTGTGCTCCTGGAGCAGCACAGTCACCCCTTTTCCAAAGGAACACAATAGGATGCCTCTTGTCCAAGTGCAGAGTTGGTCAAAAAAAAATGTCATTGCATCAGCTGTGTCTTCCTCCTTCTTTGAAGTCTGACTGGGCTGACAAAGAGGTTGCTGCCTGGAAATGTTTATGAGGGCACTTTTGGGAAATCACCATTTTTCACGATGGAAAGCTGAGCCAGGGGATTCCTGTGCTGTTCCACACAGAATCCTCCCCAGCAATGCAAAATGCACAGACACAGTGTTGGTGTAGGAAGAATCCTCCCTAAACTTCAGCCAGAAATTCCTTTGAGAAATCATTTCTGGATGAACAAGCTGATCCTTCCCAGCCTGTGTCACATTGGATTGATGGACCTTCTGTGTTTCCCCTTTTCTTTCCCAGCTAAGAAGTCCTGGCAGACCTTTTCCATCTTCGTGGGTAGCTGAGACACCTGACTGAGCACCTACAGAGTGTCCTCCTGAGCCAGCAACCAGGGAACAGCCAGGACATCCCAAACAGCCCTTGGCACTCACCCTTCAGCAGCTGGAACGAGCTGGGTGGGATGGGGGTCATCGAGAGAAGCCAGAGGGATGGTGGGGACATTGGTGAGGCACCTGTTGTCCTGCAGATGGTGTGATTTTCCTCCACTGGAGCACAGAGGATTATTTCCTGATGGAGTTGTTCCAAAAATCCAAATTCCTGGCCATAGTTCTCACCCTCTCCTCCAAATAATGATCTTTAAAGGGGAAAAAAATAATAATCAAGGACCATCTCCTTGGCATATCAGGACAGCTCTACCCCCCCCCTTCAATCAGCAAGCTTGGACAGAGGACACCAGAACAGAGACAGACTGAGGGGATCTGGTCATTACCACCCAACTCCAAATTTTTGGGCAGTGACCAAACACCAGGCTCCATAAACCCAAAGAAACTCCATCAGTGAGGGGGGTGGGAGGATGTTTCTCCTCACGCTGACCTGTCTGTGAGGTTTTCCCATATTTTTTCACTGGGGAGCCCTCATTAATGAGGGATGCACAGACCTCCCAGGCTAAGTCAGCGCAGGAGAGGGACCAGCTCTCCCCCCGTTCCCAGCTCTCTGTCAGAACTACAGTCAGGGGGCCAGCCTAAAATAAAAGGTTTCATGGTGTGAACTTCCCTGAGGAAGCAAGTTTTCTCCTGGAAAGAACAGAGTGTGTGTGGCAGGAGCAAACAACTCCTTGGGAGCTGCCTGAGCAGGAAGGAAGATATTTTGATTTATTCTAGGTGTGAAACTTGGCCAGGGAAGCTTGCCAGGTGTTTGTGTTGGCTGCCCTTGGTCACCAGGCTGTGCTTCCAGCAGGAAGCTTTGCTTTTCAAAGCTGGGCTTTTAATATCCGTAATCAGAAGAGTAGACAGTCAGCAACAAGGTCTGGCTTACACGGGGACAGGGTTGGTGGAAGAGCTCAGGTAAGAATCATAGAATCAGAATGGTTTGGGTCAGAAGGGACCTTAAAACTCATCCCATTCCCACCCCCCCCCCATGGCAGGGACACCTTCCACTAGCCCAGGTTGCTCCAAGCCCCATCCAACCTGGCTTTGGACACTTCCAGGGGCAGCCACAGCTTCTCTGGGCACCCTGTGCCAGGGCCTCAGCACCCTCACAGGGAAGGATTCCTACACAAGAGGTGACTCAGAGAAAACAGGTCTTGATTCTGCTCCAGGCCTCTCACAGCCTTCCCTTTGGGTGAAACCAAGTGTGCCAAGCTTACACAAAACATCCTGTACTTCCTTGACACCTGCAGCCAGAGAGGTCCTCAAGAGGCAATTTAAGGACAGTCTTCAGCTACAAATATACTTGGTTTTGTTGCTCCAAGTCAGACCTTTATTGTCATGACAAGGACGTTGCGGTGAGCACTATCACTTCCAGTCGCTGTCGAGAAGTGGGCCTTGCCTCCAGCCAGCTCTCACATTCCCTGGAGCATTAACCCACATTTGCTTTCAGGACATTTATGAGCATCCCTGCCCCTAAATCACTGCTTAATGGAGTAAGAGAGGCCTGCTGAAACAGAGACCTGGGCCACCAAACCCTCCTGCTCAGGCTCTGATGCCTCCTCTCAAGGCATACACAAAAATTGCTTGAGCAAAATAAACTCCATGGCCAAGATCCACCTGCAGCTGAGCCAGCAGAGCTGCAGAGAGAAGAACCTCAGCTGTTCATCCCTGCCTCTTGTTCTTCTAGGGAAAAAAAAAATTAATTCTAATTTCTAACCCAATTTGTGGACCCTCCTGAGTCTGTGGTGGCATCACCATGTTTAAATGGGACCTGCAGGCTGGGCGAGGGGACTCCCAGCAGTGCAGGGTGAACCACAGGGGGAAAGAGCTGTGAAGAACCATCCCGAAGGGCTCAGCCTTGGGACAGGCAGCAACAAAGCCCCAGCTCCACAGGAAAGCACCTGGCAGCCCTTCCCTGGAGAGCAGGAGATCAAACACCCAGGTGCAAGGGCCCCAGAGCCCACCTTCACAGCGTGCCAGGTTCCCAGAGTGGGATCAGGGAGGTGTGACCCTAGAAACAGCCAGGTTTGGATCATCTCTTGTGAATCCTCCCCACTCAGACCTGTTGAGGTACCCACATCGAGAATGGGAGAGAGGCAGGAGGAGCTGGTTTGAAAAGCCCCCAGGTGGCCAACACCCCATGATTAAACGGAGTTCTCAGACTGGTTGGGGTAGGAATGAACCCCCAGTGCAGGACAGATCTCAGATGCCACATGCAGATCTCTTGGATCATGCCAGAGCTCAAAAAATGGAGAGACCTCAATATGGAAAGCATTTCCATTCATGCTCCCTTTAGACTTTGCTATGGCATGATCCAGATTTCCTCTGCAAAGAGCAGTTCCCCTCCCAAACAAACCTGTGGAGGCAGATAGGGGCTGTTTGTCCCACAGGGTGGTTTTGGTTTAACTGGTTTGTGCTACTTGAAACAAACAGCCCAGTTCAGTCCCCTGCTACCTCGTGTGCCTGAAAAAACAGCCACATCCCTTGGAAAAGGGAACAAAACACTGAAATAGGAAAAACAGAGATGGAACACGCACAGATTGAGGACGCTGAGATTTTTTTCCTGGGATCCCTTGCTCAGGACACAAAGGGACAGATCAAGACCCAAAATCTACTGTGGCCAGTAATCATTTTAGAGTCCCTCTCCATCATGGCTAAGAAGAATTCCCCAGGCAGGAAAAATATCCCCTAAAACTGCCAAATGCCTCAACTTCCCTCTAAAATGAAAGAAAATATGCTGGTTTAGTATTCCCTGTCTTCCTACCCCCTTCCAATCCAGAAAAGGTGCCTATCCAGGAGGGTAGCAGTTAAATCCCAATCTGAATCCCAGAGAAATGTGATTTTCTGCTCAGGGCAGAAGGATATTGTGGAATTAAAGCCCCACGTGCAGGTGTGGGCACTGTTGGGGACAGTCTTGCTCCACACCCAATATAAAACATGTGTAAAAGTGCTGCCAGCACCCCTCATCCAGAGGAAATCGTGTGGGGATAAAACAGGCTCACGTGAAGCAGCAGGATGTGATTGATCAAGTGTGGAATAAGACTCTGCAAAGTTCACACAGAGGGAATCAATAAGGAAAAAGAAAAATCAGTAGTATTTTAGGACTCCTAAAGTGAAAACCCCAGAAGGCACACTCCAAACCCCAGCAGTTTTTCCTGGCCTGCAGGAGCAGTGAGCCCATTTCTCTCCCAAGGGAAGGGAGCAGATCTGCCATGAGCCATTTGATAGCCCCTGGCTTCCACCTGGTGACGTGTTACAGTGCAGGGAATTTCCAGAGATTAGGAGATCTCTGTGCTTTGTTTGCTAATTATCCTCTGCAAGCCACTTCCCTTCATCTCTGGTTTTGTTTTGACACATTTATTGTGTTCCTTTGATCTCCACCTTCACAATGACACCACAGATGATAATTTCCAACAAAGGATTAAATACTTTGATGTCTCCACAAGCAGCATCTGCTGTCACTCCAGCTCTGAGGCAGCTGCAGCATCTCACAGCCCTCATGCTCCCGGGCACAGAAAGATGATCACCAGCTGAGAACACGAAAATCACATTGAGGGGCTGGAGTGTGTCCAGAGAAGGGAATGGACATGGGGAAGGGTCTGGAGCAGCTGAAGGAGCTGGGAAAAGGGCTCAACCTGGAGAAAAGGAGGCTCAGAGGGGACCTTGTGGCTCTGCACAACTCCTGACAGGAGGGGACAGCCGGGGGGGTCGGGCTCTGCTCCAGGGAACAGGGACAGGAGGAGAGGGAACGGCCTCTGGCTGGGCCAGGGGAGGCTTAGGTCAGATATTAGGGAAAATTGGCTCCCAGCAAACCAAGATGTTCCAAAACATGGTTTCACACACAGAATGTCCAGGTTGGAAGAGACCTCCAAGATCATCGAGTCCAACCCAGCCCCAACACCTCAACTAAACCCTGGCACCCAGTGCCACATCCAGGCTTTGTTAAACACATCTAGGGATGGTGACTCCACCACCTCTCTGGGCAGAGAATTCCAGAATTCTGTCACTCATTCTGTGAAAAACTTTTTCCTGATATCCATCCTGTATTTCTCTTGACGCAGCTTGAGGCTGTGTCCTCTGGTCCTGTCAGTGCTGCCTGGAGAAAGAGACCAACCCCACCTGAGCACAGCCACCTTTCAGGAGCTGTAGAGAGTGATAAGGTCACCCCTGAGTCTCCTTTTCTCCAGGCTGAACACCCCCAGCTCCCTCAGCCGTTCCTCACAGGGTTTGTGTTCCCAGCCCCTCACCAGCCTCGTTGCCTTTCCCTGGACACACTCCAGGATCTCAACATCCTTCCCAAGCTGAGGGGCCAGAACTGGACACAGCACTCGAGGTGTGGCCTCACCAGTGCCAAATGCAGGGGAAGAATGACAGGGAGCAGCCAGCTTCTCAGACCAGAAAGAAGAGGAAGACAGAGACACATCAGATGTGCCTCCAAATTTGTCCCAGTAGGCAACTTGAAAATAAAAAAAAAAAAAAAAAAAACTTCAGTTTAGAAAACAAAGGTTTTACTTACAACCTGTTGTTCATCTGTGGAACTCACTGCTGGAAGTATTTCTGAAGATTTTTGAGGTATTAAATTTCATTATTTATAGTTGATTTCCACAATAAATCAAGGCCAAGTCAGACAGGGCTTGGAGCAATGTGGTTTAGTGGAAGGTGTACCTACCATGGCAGGGGGGTGGAACAAAATTGTCTCTAATGTCCCTTCCCACCCAAACCATTCTGAGATTCTATGAAATACATTCCCTCCTGTAGGTTTGTTCCAGCTTTGTCAGAGTACTCACACGGAGGGGGAAAAAAAAAAATCTACATTGAGGTAGAGCAAAGATGCTGACTTTAAAATTGTGGGAGATGCCTTGATTGGTGAAACTTCCCTCCTCACCCTGGGTGCTCAGGCACACAAGCTCACACACTTGATTTTGCTGGGACAAATCAGCTCTAGGACTAAATCTGAACAATTGGGGTCTGTAGGTTTCCAAGAGGTTTGAAGGACAGTGTCACATGTGAGAGATGGGACATTAAAGATAAGGACAGCTGCTTTCCCTCTTTAGGCCACTGCATGCAAGTTCTGCAGCCACCTCTCCTACTGTGACACTAAGTCACCTGAAATGGGAGGGGAGGTGTGTGTGAAGGACAGCACCCTCAGTGGTGTTAGAAGGGACAGAGGGGGGATCTGGAAGGGTTTATACAGGCTTGAAAGGCAGGACATGAATATAGAAATTATATAAAGTTATCCAGGTACTAGGGAGCAGCCAAAGGAGAGCCATAAAGACCCTGAAGGGTCTGGAAGGACCGTAAGAGGAGTGGCTGAGGCCATTTGACTTATCCAGCCTGGAGAAAAGGAGATTGAGGTGAAATCTCATTGTGGTTTTCAGCTTCCTCACAAGGAGAAGCAGCAGGGCAGGCACTGATCTCTTCTCTCTGTGACAGAGGACAGGACCTGAGGGAACAGTGTGAAGCTGTGTCAGGGAAATTCAGTTGGATATCAGAAAAAGGTTCTTCACCCAGAAGATGGTTGGAGCACTGGAACAGGCTTCAGAGGGAAGTGGCCACAGCCTCAAGCCTGACAAAGCTCAAGGAGCATTTGGACAAGGCTGTCAGCCATCCTAAGAGACAATCCCATTGCCCTCAATCCCTGGGATTTTCTGACTGCCCCACTGCAAAGCTCTGACTCTTCAATGCTCACATCCAGCAGCTCCAGGCTGAGCTGCGTACCCCTCTCAGGAACTCGACCCCAGAGCAGGCAAAATTTAGCTGTGCTGGCTCACATTACAAACCCTGAAACAAAACCACCACCCTGGGAAAGCCCAGGAGCACCTGCCAGCTGTGCCAGGGCCAGCTGGTGACAGGAGCATGGCCCTGGTTCAGCTCTGGGTGGCACTTTGCCAAGTTACAGTGCTTGTGATCCCACCCTGAGGAGCACAGAGACAGTTTTTTGGCCAGCCTCCCTTGGCTCCTCACTCGTTTTGGGACACGGGCCCACACAGCTGTCACTCACAGAGCAGAGCCAGCAGCTGGATGTTACAACATTTGGGATGCTGGAGAAGAAAACACCTTATCAGGATCTTGATGCAAGATTTTGGCACAACCACAGCAGAGGCTCAGCCCCAGGAATGACACAGAACCATAGAACGGGTTGGGTTGGAAGGGACCTTAAAGGTCATCTAGTTCCAAACCCTGAAGGCAATGGACCCATCTCCCACTGCATCCTCACCTACCTCAGATTTTACCTGAAGCAGCTCAGGAAGTGCTTCTAGCTGGTGTCTTCCCAGGAGATTTTCACCTCTAGGAAAGGTGGAAGACCCATCAGGACCCAAAGCCAGCATGCTGGTATCCCTGTCCACAGGCCAAACCCCACACCTGGTTCCTGCACACACAGAGGCTTGGAGAGGTTGGCACAGAGCTGGTTGTGGCCAGCAAACAAAAACCAGGGGCTTGTGCAGGCTCTTGTACTTCAGTCAAGGCTGGAAGACATCCAAGAGACCTGAAAACAAAGTCTCAAGACAGGAAAAAGGAGAAGAAAAAGAAAGAAAGAAAGGAGAGAAGAAGAAGGAGAGAGAAAAAAAACCCCCACCACCAAGAAAAAGAACAAAACCCCAGCTCACAGAGAAGCCCAAGACCCACACTCTTCACAAGCATCTCTGACTGCCCCAGGCTGAGCTTAAATAGAGCTCCAGGGCCCATGGTTGGTGTGGAGGCTGCAGGTGAAGCTGGTCCTGGCCATTAAGGCTCATTCATGCCCTCAGACACCAAGGATGTCTCTGAAGTCAGAGACACCTGCAGGTGAGCAGGTGTCTCTGAAGTCAGAGACACCTGCGGGTGAGCAGGTTGTGGAGCTCTTTTCTGGTGGATCACAGCTAGGATTACATCTTTCCATCCAGCCACATGAGCAGAACACCTCAGCAAAGGTGACTGGGCCATAAATGTGACACAAGCTCCAAAAAGCCCATCAGGAGCCCTCAGAAATGCTCAAATACCTTGTTTTCACATATTACAAACACTCCTTCACCTCTCCGGCTGATCTCAGATATTTTAGGGGTGGTTCCCTCCTGCATCACCCCCTTCCAGTTCCGGGGCTTGCACAGTGCTCAGTGATGGGTTCAGGACCCTCAAGCGAGTGATGCCACCTCAGCCCAGAGGAGCAGCCCACACAGCTGTGCCATCTCCCTGGAAATCATCTCATCACTGGGGAATGTGAGTGGAAGTTGAGGAACTTAGAAATCTTGGTGTTTTACCTTCCAAAGTGCCTGTTTTTACTGCAGGCCAGCAGGGAAATCATGCAGCTCTGACGCCAGCCCGTGGCTTTGGGGATATTATCTCTTGTGAACATTAATACCCACGGACACACAAAGGCATGGGGCTGGAAGGGAAAGAGTCCCACCCAAGGAAGGAAGGCTGCCTTCTTTTTATGCATTTACACTAAAAAGGGATTCTAAATTCAGCTTTAGGAAAGGTCAGTTCCCATGCAAGCATCCATGTGAAGCTCCCGTGTCCGCAGGAAGGATCATGGGCTGTGGCATTGCTGCCAAGGAGCTGCTCAGTCCTTCAGAAGGTCTTGGTTTGTGTGAGAGAGCAATGGGGACTTTACAGCGAGCAAAACCCTCTTGCTGGTTCACAAAGCCAATGTTGTGACAGCGTGAGCTGTCCCAGGAGTGCTCATGGCACTGAAATGAGTTGTGAGTTCACATTCCAGGGACATCAGCACTGGGAAGGGGCAGAGCCAAGTCCCAGCTCCCAATCTGTCTTAGGCAGGGGGTGTGTATTCTACTGCCATCTGTCAGAGCTGGGGCAGTTCTCTTCTGATCATTGGGCAGTTTTTTCTTTATCTCTTCCACAACCAATCCTCCCTCCAGGAGATCTCTTCTGTTAATGGGCCATTAATTATTAATTATCTTCTGTTCATGGGCCAGTGAGTGTCCCTGCATGGCTGAGAAAATTCCATCATCCCATGGGGAGATGCTCTGCCCAGGGGGAGGAGCCAAGCATTCCTACCTGGATCCAATCTGACTTTGGGAACACCACAGCAGCCTTTGCCCACTGCATTCCCAGAGGAGCAGCTTTCTTCTCCACTGCATTCCCAGAGGAAGCCCAGGCCCATCCCCACCAGCCCTGGAGAGGAAAACTCCACCCTTGTCCAGGATCCCTGCTCCAGCAGAGCCACAGCTGGCACTGCAGGAGGGCTGAGCCACCATGGAATGGGAATGCTGCCACCACCCTGACCCACAGGCTGCCAGGGCCTGTTCTGAATCTGGCAGTGGTTTGTTTTCTTTTTGTACTATTGCATTTGTATTTTTAATTTTCCTAGTAAAGAACTGTTATTCCTATTCCCATATCTTTGCCTTAGAGCCGCTTAATTTCAAAATTATAATAATTCAGAGGGAGGGGGTTTACATTTTCCATTTCAGGGGAGGCTCCTGCCTTCCTTAGCAGACACCTGACTGTCGCTGCAGGCCCCCAGCTGGGTAATAATTAGCATTGACTCCATGATTGCAGAAGGCTGATCAATTGCTTTATTATATTATCTTATCCTCTATTATACTATGCTTATTAAGAAACTCAGTAACCCTTACAGCCAGTCTGATACAGCTTTGACCTAATTGGTCAATCAACCCAAACACCCTCCAGTGTCCAATTAAGAAATCACCCTTTGGTAAACAAATCTCCATGACACGTTCCACATGCACACAAGAGCAGGTGCAACAAGTGGAGATAAGAATTGTTTCTCATCCTGTTCTCTGATTTTCTCACGGCCTTCCCTGGGAAAATGCCTGGGAAAGTCTGTGCCTGCTCTCTGTGGCCAGAGAGCTGCTGCCACACCTGTCTTTTTAAACCAAGACACCATCCCCTAACCCAAGCCCTCTTTTGAGCTGTAAGGTGGACTCTCCATCCCTGGAGGTGTCCAAGGCCAGGTTGGATGGAGTTTGGAGCAATCTAGTCTAGTGGAAGGTGTCCCTGCCCATGGCAGGGGGTTGGAATTGAATTGTCTTTTAAGTGCCTTCCAACCCAAACCATTCTGGGATTGTATGAAACAAATATCTCAGGGACCTTGTGTGGCTTTAAAAACCCTAAAGTGAGAGATCTTGTAAGGAAAAAAGCAGCGTGAGAGCTCAGGGCCCAGGTGACCCCTGGCCAGGATAACTCCTGCCCTTCTCTGATCAGAGAAGGTAGGTCAAGACCCAGCATGACACCAGCAACAATCCCCTTGTGTGGATCCACACTTTATCTCTTCACCCTTCTCCAGGTGGAGTCATCCCCAGTTGTGCAGACTTGGCCTGAATCCCACGGGAGCACATGGTGCTTCTGGTTTCCATAACCAATGGGTGTGATGCAGGAGGAAGGAGGAACCGGGTTCCTTTTTGAGGAAATTTGGATTTTCTTCAATGGTCGTGGCACCACATGGAATTAACACCTGGATCGGGATGTTCTGGAGATGATGCACTCACAGCTCCTCAAGGCAACTCCTGGTGGGATGGGGGGAAATGTCCTCCAGCACATCACCACTTTATTTGGAGGAAAAACAAATTAAATAAGGTAATAATGAGTACCTCATGGTGTGAACTGCTGCAGGTCCTGCTGACAACTGCAGCTTGTCCAACAGCAGTGTCCTGACTTTTCAGCAGGGCCCCCACAGCAGACAGGCTCAGGATTTGACCCCCTGCTTGTCTGGCTTGAGTTGCAAACCCAGGGTGAAAGCAAGATTAGGGTTACCACCCCACTGAGACCTGCTGAACTGGCCCAGACTTTGCCCTTTGTTCCAGTCACAAGATTCCTTCCACCCGCCTCCCCTTTTTCACAGGTTTCATTTTGAGCTGAGATGGTTGAGCTCCTCTCTGGTTGCAGGCAGTGGTGGTGTGGGCCTTAGCAAATCTTTCCTCACTTAGGGAACACTGCAAGATGCTTGGCCAGTAAATGGATAAGGAATTTGGCCCTCAGGAGATAGCTCCTGTGCCCAGGAGCTCCTCTCCTGTTTTCAGAAGGACACACGGATGATGGTAAGGCCAGATTTTACCTGAAGCAGCTCAGCAAGCGCTTCTAGCTGGTGTTTCCCCAGGAGATTTTCACCTCTAGGAAAGATGGAAGACCCACCAGGACACAAACTTCTGCTGGCAACGTAGGAGCGGGGTGATGAGGTTTGCCCTCAGCTGTGTTTGCACTCACTGCTGTGCTTCAAAGCCTCTGCAGACACCCTGGCCATCCAGAGACCTCCTGGTCACCCCAGCCTGAACCTCCAAAAATTTGGCTGCTGCTTCTGCCCCGCAGCTCCTGAGCCCAGCTCGTGTCTTGTCTGGCTGGGATGGCTGCTGGGTCCTGGAGGGTTTTTTAGTGCCAGTGGCTCCAGCTGGTCTGACACTGCTGGGGGCACTTGGTAGGGCAGGGAGTAGGAAAATAGCACAGGGAAAAGATGTGGCTGTGGCGCCGTTTTGTAATCCAAGGGCTCTCTGGTTTTATTCTAGCCTGGGAAAACCCTGAGGGATGTCTCTGCGAGGAAAATAAAGAGGGAGAGCACTGAGCTGTCAGGGTCAGCCGGCTCCTCGTGTTTCCAGAGCGGGCAGGGCTGAGCCCTGGGCAGGATCCTGCAGAGCAGCAGCACAACCCACGCTGCTTTCCATCGTGCTGGGGTGAAGGGAGGCCAGGACAGCCCACACAGTCCCTCAGCCTCTGCTCCACAGCCAGGATGAGCCAGACCTTGGGTACTGGGAGTGCCCCAGTGGAGGGCACAGAGCTCGACTCCACAGCAGTGGGGAAGGTGGCACAGCAGGGGCTGGAGCGAGACCCTCAGCACAGGTAGGCTGGGAATTGCTCCAGTTTAGCCCTATGGCTCCCCTCGTGAAGGTGTTGCTGCCCAGGAAGGAACTAGTTAATCCCAGTGCCACAACACCCCTACCCAGGCAAGATGCCATCCTGCTTGTCCCAACAGGGTGAGGCCTGGAGCAGGTCTGAGGGCAGTGAATCCTCTGAAACCCAATGTCTGCACAGAAACTGAGGGACCCCAGAGCCCACCCAAGGTCCCACCCTCCTCACACCACATCCAGGTGAGATCCTGGCTCGCATAAACTCCTTCCCCACCATGCCAAAACTGCCATGAACATAAAACCCTACGGGCTTTAAACCCAAGCAGCCTCCACTCAGTCTCGTGTCAGGGGTTGGGATGCTTCTTCCTGGCCCAAAAGGGAGTTTTGGGGCCACCCAGGAGCTTTCATCCCACTTGGTTTTGTCCCTTTCCTGCCCAAGCATAGCTACAAGCTAAGGACATCATTTGGAAGATATGGGCACGTACCCACTCTCTGTAAACCTTGCAGGGCTCTGCCCACTGCTCCCAGGCTTCAGGCAGTCAGGAATATTTGGGCAGATTTGTATTCCTTTCTCCCCAAAATCCCACAATTTATAGATATATATCTCCGGAGGGTTCAATGCCTTTTCCAGCTCGGAGAGCTGCACACACCCCATTTTGCATCCTCCTGAAATGCAACGTTTTAGGTGGGAGGAGGTTTTTTTTGTTTTGTTTGGTTTTGCTGGTTTATTTCATATTTCAACGATTATTGTTGCATTCGCAGTTGTCATCACACCAAAAGTTTGGGCTGGTTTACATCCCATCTGCCTGGGGGAAAGATTCAAAGCTCAGCCTTTTCTTTAGGACACACAGACAGTTTCTTTTCCAGATCAGGGGTATTTGCAGGGCCCTTTGCTCCCACCATCCCCATATAAATCCATGGCAATGGGACTGTAAGTTTGCTCTGCCCCACAAGCACCCACCTTGTCTGCAGCAGAGGCTGGAGGCAGCTCCTCACACGGCAGAGCTGCTCTCCACACACAGCCCAAACCCACCCTCTCAGAAATCATCTTCCAAGCCAACTTTTTTTCCCTTGTGCCAAACTCCAAGTGTGTTTTCTCCCACCTCTCAGGCTCAAACAGGGACGGGGAAGAAGGCAAAGTGTTAAAGAGATGAACACTCTGGGATGTCCTACCTGCAGCTTGGAAGGAGAAGGAAGGAGGGAGCTGAAATCAGACACTGGATCTTTCCATAGCAAAATGGCCCAACACTGCCAGGAGGGTTTTTTCCACTGTACAGCTGCTATAGGCTTGATGACAGGAAAGCTAATTATATCAACATCCTGTTTACCCAGAAACGAGGAACAGGAGCCCAGAAACACTTGGGCTGTGAGGGCACACTCTGATCCGGTTTCATGACAGAAAAATCTCATCCATGCATCTGGGTAATTTTCTTCTGCTACCTGCTCCCACTGCCCCAAAACTTGTTGGTTTTCCCAGAAAAAAAAAGAGCCTGGAAAGCAAATCAGGTAATGTGTCCCTCATGCAATTCCTCCCTGAGCTGGGAAACTGCTCACCTCATCCTTGCTGGAGCACATGGGGGTTTCTTGGAATCCCTGGAGGTTCCTGCCAACCCTGCAGAAAGCCCCAGCCCTCCCTGGAAGGGAGCTTCCCCCAGGAACACCCTGACCCAGCAGGACTTGCAATACCCAGCAAAAGCCACCCAGCAAGTCAGGGCACCTTGCCTCAGTTTCTTTCTCTGTCAGAGTTTTGTTTTAAAAATCCTGGTGCCTTTTTCCCGCCCCCTTCTTGCCCCACGCTCCGCATTCCTGGCTGCGAGGCAGCTGGGTGTGCTGCAGGGTCTTCTCCAGATGTGGTTTCATTCTGGTTTCTGCTTTTTCACCAAACTGCCTCACATCTGCCACAGCCCCTGTGCTCATCTGTGCTGTCCTGCTTCAGGGCTGGAGAAGGGAAAGCTCCAGAGAGATCTTCTAGCAACTTCTACTACCTAAAGAGGGCTTAAGGAAAAGGGGGGGAGTGACTTTTTACAAGGACAGGTAAGGGTGGGACAAGGGGAAGAATTTTAAACTAAAAAAGGAGAAATTTAAATTAAATTAGGATGAAGATATTCCCTGTGAGGCTGTTGAGGCCCTGGCACAGGGTGCCCAGAGAAGCTGTGGCTGCCCCTGGATCCCTTGAAGTGCCCAAGGCCAGGCTGGACAGGGCTGGGAGCAATGTGGGACAGTGGAAGGTGTCCCTGCCCGTGGCAGGGCATGGAACAAGAGATCTTTGAGGTCTCTTCCAACCCAAACCATTCTGTGATTCTCTGATTTTATGATTCTACTCTTTTCCAAATTTCCCATCATTTCACTTCTCCTTCTGAGCCTGAAGCATCACGGGACAGCTCAGGGAGAGCAGGGCTGGAGAAAGGAGGATGATTTCTTCCTTTTGACAAAGGAAGGCCCAGTCCTAACTAATGTCAGGCCAAATGCCATGGCCAAGGCTTCAGGAGCTCACTGTTGTTACCAAATCCTCTTCCTTCCTTCAGGTCAGCTGCAAAACTGAAATGACCACGGCTTGTCTCAGACTTTATTATGCATTAACAACAAGGCCCAGTGGTATTTATTAGTAAATTATATATTATTATGTATTAAATAAATTAAATTTTAGTAGTATTAATTAAATAATTATATATTTAATGTATTAAATAATATGCATATATAATATATAATATTTTATATATATATATATTATATAATATAATGTTTATTAGCTCACACCACAGAAATGAGCCGGAAAAACACCCTGATCCACCCTTTCCCCTCTTCTCTTGAGTTCTCTTTCATCAAGACCATCTACAGAGGAGGGGGAGGTCACTCCTCAGGCCATGTGACCTGTGCCACCTCATGGAGTACCAAATTGGGCTGTGATGCCTTGGGAAGGCTGACCTAGAACAGAGGCTGGACAGAGCTAAAGAATAAAGCAGGGATTTATTAGGAGGCCTCAATGGATCCACCTTGGGCAGCACCAGAGCCCAGCCAGGACTGCACCCAAGGTGAACCAAAATGGTCACAAAATGCACGAGCGCTCACAGGGGCTCTCACTTTTATAAGCTCTGCTCTATTTGCATATTGCAGTTAATTTTTCCAATTACAGCTTTAGGTTATGAAGTCCCATCTTGTTTTTCTCTCTCCAGCCCACGCTGTTTGTGCTCTTGGGCCTGAGGTTTGGATCATTTGTCCTTGGTCCCCAGCTGGAGCAGGAATTGTTTTGTCTCCCTGCTCTGTGAAGAGAGCTCACCATCCCCTAATGTGAAGCTCAGAAATACACACTAAAGTGGCACAGAAACTGAAAAATAGAAAAGCTCAAACCTGGGGCATCAGTTGAATCCAGAACAGGAATGGCAAAGCCTGGCAGTGCCAGCAGGATCTGGGGTGGGATGACCCATCAGGGATATCTGCTGGGATTCATGGAGAATCTCAGATCACATCTGCGAGGGGCTGGCTGATAGGACAGAGAGGGACAAAGGGACGTGCACACCCTTCCAGAGCAGCATCTGGAGGCCAAAGCTGAGCCAGGACTGCGGTCTGTGCCTGCACCAGGGTCCTACATGAGCCACTGCACCTTCATCTAATGGGGTCTGGCTCATTCTGCCTTTTCCACTGAAAAAAAGTGGATTCAAGTGGCCAGAAGAACGCATGAATTTGGCAAATCTCTCTAGACAGATGAAAATAAAAGAAGAAAAAATACACAACAGATGAAAAAATGACAACATCTGCCAAAGCTTATTCACACCAGCAGTACTAAATCAAAACAGGGCTAGGGCTAGAAACAAAAGCAAAATAACTCTTTTGGTTTGGGTCAGATTTCCTTTTTTTTTTTCCCCAGTCTATGTTTTCAGTGGAGGGGGTTCTTCTGTTTATTTACTTTGTTTGACTCAGCCTCAAAACTCCCTTTGATTTTTCAGTGTAAGCTGAGGGCCAGATGGGGTTGTTTGCACAGCTGCCTGCACGCCCTGCAGAGCATGAGCCCCTCGTGATGGAGGCTGCAGGGACAGACACTTGGGGACAACCCAGAAGTGCCACGCGAGATGTCCTAGGACAGAAGGGGTGGACAGTGTGTCCCAGCCTTTCCCTTGTCCTGCAGAGCCCCCATGTAGCCCACAACACCCTGCAAGGACAGGAGTGTGCTGGAGTCAGACAATCTTGGAATGGTTTGGGTTGGAAAGACCTTTAAAGTCCATCTTGTTCCAATCCCCTGCCTTGGGCAGGGATATCTTCCACTATCCCAGGTTGCTCCAAGCCTGGGCCTTGGACACTTTCAGGGATCCAGGGGCAGCCACAGCTTCCCTGGGCACCCTGTGCCAGGGCCTGACCTCACACACAGGGAAGAATTTCTTCTTAATATCCCATCCATCCCTGCCCTCTGGCAGTGGGAGCCATTCCCTGTGTCCTGTCCCTCCATCCCTTGTCCCCAGTCCTTCTCCAGCTCTCCTGGAGCCCCTTTAGGCCCTGAAAGAGGCTCCGAGCTCTCCCTGGAGCCTTTTCTTCTCCAGGTGAGCACCCCCAGCTCTCCCAGCCTGGCCCCAGCCCTTGGAGCATCTCTGTGGCCTCCTCTGGACTCTCTCCAGCAGCTCCACGTCCTCCTGCTGTTGGCCCCAGGGCTGGAGCAGCTCTGCAGGTGGGCTCTCACCTGCAGAATCCCCCTCCCCTGCTGCTCACACTGGGGATGAGGACACAGAGGGCTCTGGGCTGAGTGCACGTGGCTGGGGCATGTCCAGCTTCTCATCCATCAACATCCCCTTTGCAGGTGGAACAAGATGTAAAAAAGGAGACAAAATGAAGACCCCGAGGCTCCAGTGAGGGTCACAGACTCTGCACTGATCCTGGCACAGCGTTACAGTCCCATGCCACCACTACAGGACGTGGATTAGGACACCAGGGCTTGGCTGAATTCTGTAGTGGGGCAGAGGTGTTGGACTGGGATATCCCACCTGCTGTTCCAGAGGAGCTTCAGCACCTTGAACGTCCTCTGCTAAATCGACCAGCTCCACAAGGTGCCCCATGGCACCTCCCCAGGACAATTTGGCCTCAGCTGAATCCATCTTTAGGGAGGGAGGAAACGCTGGGTCCACGGAATGCACATGATACAAACTTCTCTGGGACTGGTAAGGGATTTCAGAGAGATGTAGAGAGCTCCAAGGGCAGTCTCCAACAGCCCTTTCTCTCTTTTCCCTGATGGAGCAGTGCAGGAAGGAGCAGCTTTGCTCTACCAGGAGCAGTCACAGCGGGCTCATGGCCAGCAGAGGTGAGTGGCTGCCAGACAAGGATGGGATCTGCTCAAGGACAGTCCCATCCCTGGCAGGCTCAGCTGGTTCAGTGAATCCAAGGTTCTTCCCTGCCCCAGGCTTTCAGGACCCCCCTTGGATGCACACCAGGGATGAAATGGCTGCAGAAAATACAGCTGGAAGCTTCCCACCCAACTGGAGCAAAACAGTTGGGTTTGTTTTTTTTTTGTTTTTTTTTTTTTTTTCCTCCTAATCTAATTCTTGCAAAATGCTGAACTATTTTAGCTGAAATTTTCCAAAAACACTTCAGCCTGGAGGCAGCCAGCCAGCCTGGGGGAAAAAGAAGGGAGTCTGGCAGAGTTATCAGTAATTACAGGCAAAGACTTAGAAAAACTAGGAGTGCGTTAATAATAGATCCCAGCTCTCCCTTTAGACAGGCAGCACCTCACCGGCCACTGAAATAGAGCTGCCCTGGGGCACCAGAAAGGAGGGAGGGATGGAGGGATGGAGGGATGGAGGGAGGGATGGATGGATGATGGATGGATGATGGATGGATGATGGATGGATGGATTGATGATGGATGGATGGATGGATGGATGGATGGATGATGGATGGATGATGGATGGATGATGGATGATGGATGGATGATGGATGGATGGATGGATGGATGGATGGATGATGGATGGATGATGGATGATGGATGGATGATGGATGGATGGATGGATGGATGGATGGATGGATGGATGGATGATGGATGGATGATGGATGATGGATGGATGATGGATGGATGGATGGATGGATGGATGGATGATGGATGGATGGATGATGGATGGATGGATGATGGATGGATGATGGATGGATGGATGATGGGTGGATGGATGGATGGATGGATGGATGGATGATGGATGGATGGATGGATGGATGGATGATGGACGGATGGATGGACGGATGGATGGACGATGGATGATGGATGGATGGATGGATGGATGGATGGATGGATGGATGATGGATTGATGGATGGATGGACGATGGATGGATGGATGATGGATGGATGGGTGATGGATGATAGATGGATGATGGATGGATGGAATGATCAAAATAGGAAAAGAAAAAAGGCAGAGGAGCCCACTTTCCACTCAGACAAAGGGCATGATGCCCTTCATAAGCTCCAGATAAAGTCCTACAAGCACAACCTCAGTCAGAGAAGGTCCTCTCAGCCCCTCCTCTGTAGGCATCACAGTGCCATCAATTGTCCTCTCACTGGGGGGAGGAATAGAGATGCAAACTAATCCAGTTCAGAGTTTTCTGGTACCTGCAGGAGCCTTTGGTGTTCTCCAGGCCATCAGCATTTCCTGGGGCACCAGGATTCCCAGAGGTGATGCTCTCTCTGAGCCATGAACAGAACCACAGGGAAATCCCACGTGCCCTTGGACCATGGAGAATGTCATCCTCAGCAGAAAACAGGTCTCCTCCTGAAATAAGAGGGATGTTTTGCGACATAGCAAGGGTACAGCACAACCAAATTAATTCCAGAAACAAAGCTCTGCCTGGGGAGGTTGCTCCACATTAACAAAGCAGCCCCCTTTACTCTGAGAAAAGCAGGATCATGACCCATAAACCCCCAGTAAGACCATGAAAAGCCTCACCTGGATGCACATCCCAAATGTCACGGGCTGACCTGGTGGTTCCAGCCAGCTCAGCCATTGAACACACGTGAGAACATCACTGCAGAGCTCTGGTCTTGCTCAGGGCACTGGGAAATGCAGCTGGAGATGTAATCCAACGACAGGCAGCTGGAGGGAAGCAGATTTCCATCGAAACCACAGAACATCGGAATTGCAGAGGCAGCAAAAGCTGTGAGCAACCTGAAACCCTGCTTTGGCCAAGAATATTTACATCTCATCTGGGACCAGCAGCACGGACAGGCCAGCACGTTCAGGCCTCTGGAACACTGACTCAGGAATTTTTGGCATGTTAAACTATCTCTTCTGGGATTTTTTTTTTTTTTGGTCTGTTTTCTTGCTTTTGAACCATCTTTTCAGGCTCCTCTGTGCAGCTGAAGAGACCAGGCATTTTTGTTGCATGAAGATCCATTCCTGCAGTATTTCTGTGGACACTCACACCAGTCAGGGTGGTAAGAAAAAGCACCAGGGATCCCAAGTAACAGCTCACATCATCTGAATGCCTGGCATATAGTTCTGAATTACTTGCTATTATAATTTCTTAATTAATTTAACAGTTTGTGTTATTACTTTGGCCCCTAAGCTCTCCTTTCATGGACCAGGATCACGTTGAGCAAGATGAAATGTAACAAAAATGCAGTTTATTGTGCAAAGAAATGGATTTCCAACACATTTTTAAGCTCTATTTCAAGTTTGCACCAAACTTCAAGAATTGATTGAGATTTCAAACCTTTGTACTCTTGGACAGGGGGAGTGATACAGAAGTAGGATAAGGATCCAAAAGGATATTTGGCAACATTTCCCTGCAGGACCAGGTTGGATGGGGCTTGGAGCAACCTGGTCTAGTGGAAGGCGACCCTGCCCATGCCAGGGGTGTGGAGACCTAGTTATCCATAAAATCCCTTCCAACCCAAACCATTCTGGAATTCTGTGGTCAATCCCCATCCCTTCTTCCCCCAGCTCCTGCATCCCTTTCCATCAGTGGGTGAACAGAGGGGAGGTCAGTTGTAGCTGGGACAGCTGTGTCCATCACAGCAGGAAATCCTGAGAAGGGACCGTGGCTGGGAGAGGAAGGCAGGGAAAAGACTCTCAGGATTCCCAGCAAATATCCTGTGCCAGCCTCATCACAGGCCCTATGGCACTCATGTGCTCACCAGGGTTCTGAGATTTGGCTCAGGGCCCCGTTTCAGGTCCCATATTAAATATATATAAATATTAAAATATATATTAAAATATATAAAAATATATATTATATATATATATATATATATATATATATATATATATATATAAATTTGCTTTAGAGTTCCCTTCTGTGGTTATCTCTCTTCTGTCCCCTTCTTCCTGCCACTCTCCCTCCCATCCCTGCACTGAGTTGCTGCTGTCCTCTACTCAACCCCAGCAGCCACCCAAGCCATGACCTTCCAGAGAGGCTTCCCCAGGGAATGGGCACAGCCCCAAGGCTGCCAGACCTCAAGGACAATTTGGACAATGCTCTCGGGCACAGGGTGGGATTTTTGGGGCTGCCCCGTGCGGGGCCAGGAGCTGGACTCGATGATCCTTGTGGGTCCTGTCCAGCTCAGGGTATTCTATGATTTGGAAGTCACCACTTTTACCTCCTCATCTCCCACACAAACCATCCATCCTGGGACCTCTTCCTGGTCCTGTATCCCTCACTGAAGAGGAAAGAAGGGTCTTTCCTGTCCTCCCCAGCACTACGCAACTTCCACACAGTTGCAGTAGTTTCAACTCTAGAACACTTTGAAGATGGGGCTGAAATAAAAGGCAGAGATGCCAAGACCACAACCTACAAAAATTTCCCAAAGATGGGATCTTGCATTCAAACATAACAGATCTCTTCATTCCAGACGCTCCCAAGGACTTTATCTGGATGAGTGGAGTTAGCAGGCTGCCCCCACATCCACCCATCCTTGGAGGGCAAACCCAAGACATGAAGCCCATTGAGGAGCTTTGTGTCACTGACAAAAAATACAAGTTTACAAAGCTCACTGGGAGTGGACACCAAGCCCTTTTCCAGCAAGAAAAGCTGCCCCCCACTCTTTCTGGGGCTGGAAGAAATGGGAACATCCAGGAATGTCCTCCCCACCCCACACTCCAGCCCCCCAGGGAAGAGCCCCATGCCCTGCCTGGTGCTCGTGGCTCCGGAGATGTCTCCACACCAGCACTCCTGTGCTTCTGGATACAGCCACTAGAGGATGGCAGTGTCCCAGGCCACGCTGGGAATCACCAAATCCTGCTTTGGAAACCGACAGCACGGAGATCCCATCACTTCCAGGGCCCCAAAAATTTCCACTCCGACTCACTCTAGTCCAAGTTTCAAGCTGGAAGTTCGCAGCCCTCAGCTCTGCTTCGCATCCCAAGAAAGGCAGTCCCTTTGGAGACTGGATATTGGGATTTTACAGGGGATCAGTGCTTCCTGGTCCCCTTGGGACACAGCTGGGTATGTTTTGATGAGTTACCCGGTGTATTTCCAGATCTCACTGCATCTCCTCTCCAGTTTCTGTGACCACAAGATGATCAGAGCCCTGTTATCAGGGAGTTCCTGCCACCTCCATGGTTTTTCTGCATCCACCATCAGATGTTCTGACCTCTAGGCTCTCCATGGGATAATGATTTCCAGCAAAAAAACAAAGCCTGATGAGCCAAAAAGATGGAGGCAGCCCAGCAGCATTCCCCCAAGACACCTTTGAGGGGATTTTCAAGGCAAATATCTGGAAATAATGAATGCCAAGCAGAAGCCCAATTATGCCCAAAATATCCTGTCTGAGCCACAGCTTGAAGGAATATTCCCTCTCCAGAGGAAGCATAACAACCAAGCTGAGCTGCAGAATGAGATGAGCTTTGCACTAGAGCTCATTGGGGAATAAAACATCATTAGCTGTATCAAAATAAGATCATGGATATGAGTGTGGAGAGACTTGAGGCTGCCTCATTCATGAATGTCCAAGGTCCTCAACAATCCACTGGGAATCCACCTCCCTGCTTCCCTGGGGCTGAATTCTGCCCAGTGGGGCGAGTGTTTTGCTCCAAGCAGAGAAGAAAATCTCAATTTCTTCATGGATTTGAGCAAAGCAACCAGGACATCAGGAAGAATTCATTATCTCAATATGCAAATCAGTCTCAGTGTGCAAATAGACTGGATTTGCTCATGTCTCCTTGGAGTGAATACTGGCAGTGATGGTGACATCTTCTCACAGGTCGCCTGTGGCTTTCCCATTCCTTCCCACAAAGATTCCAAGTGCATCCCACCCTTCCTGGTGGATCTGCTGGGCTAGCCCCAGCACACCAAGGGCTCTCTTGGACTGAAGAGCCCAAAATGGAACATGGTCTCCAGGCTTGGTCTTGCAGTGATCCCAGATCCTCTCTGCAGGTGTCCAGCCTGTCCCAGGATGTGACATCAGCCTCTGCTGAACTTCAGCAGGGTCCTGTGGGCCTCATCCTCCTCATCCTGCTGAATTGCCACCCTGCTTCCCAGTTTGGTGTTAGCCACAAAATGCACAGGCCCACTGTTGGCTCTGGGAAACACCAAGACAAACCTCAGAGGCTGGGAAAAAATGGAATAAAGCTCCTTGGGTGCTCCACACATGCTAGGGACCATCTTCACGGACCAATGGCTGCTTTGGGAGGCTGGAGGGACACGGTGACACCTCTCCCCTGCCAAGATATATCCCAGTCCTGGGGAGGGGAACCTGCTGGCACAGAATCCTTCCACAGCATCCCTGAAATACTTTTTCGCTGCTAATTAAAGTCTCTGACGTCAGTGTTTTGATTCCAAGCAGTTGTGTAACACCAGGGCTCCGTGCCGCATCGAGGGCAGGGATGGAAATAGATCCACCAAATTCCAGCTCCCTGCTCCCCGCCTCCCTCCTTGCTGCCGTGCTTCCATCCTGCCATGGGCACAGGTGGGAGGGATGGCCCTGGAGAAGAGGTTGTTCCTCCCATAGGAAGGTGGTAGCAGAAGCACTGGTCTCCCACCTTGTGATGCCTTCAGAGGGGTCCCCAGCTTGATGTCCCCAGCTTGATGTCCCCTGGGCCATCCATCCCACCTGTGCCTTGATGCCCCCCCCCCCAACACTGGCCATCCAGAGGAGCATTTGGACCCTTTTTCTCTCCAGTGGGAATTTCCATGTGGTGGCTCAGCTTTCCCCACCCAAACAGAGTTATAAAAAGGCACTGCAAGGCCTGACGTCCATCCAGCAAATTCCTCCAGCGCCAAGGGTCGGTTTTCACGAGGGACTGGGCTGAAGCCTCAGAGCTGGAGCCAAGTCCAGCTGAGTCAAAGGTCCCTGCCAGCTCGCCAGCTGGACGCAGTGTGCCCCCGTTTTATTGGAAAGGCATCCAGCCAGAGGAAGATGAAGTGCAGCCCAGGTGGAGTGCTCCTCACCCGTGCACAAAACAAGGCATGGGATACATGAATGGAGTCAGGAGCCTCCTCCCTGGACCAGCCTCCTTCTCTGTAGATCATAAATAACCCCAGGGATGCTCAGCTCAAATTCCTGCTGCCACATGGAAAAGCTGCTGGCTGGAAGGGCATAATGAGCTCTCCTGGCTCTGCCTGGGACAGCTGGCAAAGAGCATCTTCTGCACCCAGGTTCAGGGTGGGCTTTGGCCAGCAACTGAGCGAGGCTGATGATGTTTCGGGGTTCGGAAGGTCAGGGTGATCCTGAGATCATAAAGAGTCTTTGCTTCCCTTAGTCCGTTGCAGCCAAAGAAGGAGCCTGGAATGCATCAGTTTGTGTTTTCAAGGTTGTTTATTTTTTCTTATCTACAACATTCTTTCTCTGACCTGCCGAGCTCTGGCTAGCAAGGAGGCCATGACAGTCTGCCCTGCCCTGTCGGGCAGTGTTTGCCTTTTATATCAAAAGTTACGTATAGTCTGTTTAAACGATGCACCAATGTCTAACATCTATGTTGGACAGTGTGTCTCTCCCTTAAACCAGCAGAAAAGTGTCACCATCGCACCAAGACACGGAGGACAAGACGAAGGAGAAGAAGGCTAGGACACGCCCAAATCCCTCCATCTTGTACCCCCTTGAACCCCATTCTAAAATTCCCAAAATTCTACTTTTCCACCCTGTGTTAGTTCAAATATCACACTACTAAAACCCTTGTGGCTTGTAATTCCCCACACAAAGTTGGCAGCTTTTTCCACAGGCTAAAATCGAAGCCACTGATGATTTTGACCTCATGCCAGGGTCTCTGAGATCCCTGCCAGGGTCTCGAGACAGCCAGGGCAGCCAGAGGAGTGTCCTGGACTCCGACACGAGGTCACCCAGCACCACTGACCAACACCAGCTCCAAAATTCTAGGGACACATCCCAAGTTTTCTCGGTCAAGGCCACTCCCAAGGCCTTGGGACAACCTTGTGTTGAGTGCAGGTCTGCTCTGCAGAGGCAATAATCCTCTTCAGCTCAAGACAAGGCTCTGACCTTGAGTTATCCAGATTTTTGGGGAGCTGCAATGTTTTCCAGAGCTTCCTGCTCTCTCCCCTCCATGTGATGGTGTCCCACACATTTCCCATGGGAACTGCTGATCTCTCCCCCTCTGTTCCCAAGGGCAATGTGAAAAAGCATCACTCGGTGCCCTCAGAAGGACAACATGGCAAAGGCAGATGGCCCCAGGAGAACAGGTCACCCCAGTGGGCTGTGCCTCAGTTTCCCCAGATATCAAAAGAGGATTAGTTCACTTCCAGGATGTCATGAGGCCCAGGAACAAACACTCCTGGGGCAGGATCAAGCCTCACAAAGGCAGCAACTTATCTGGACTGCTCCAAGCACTGGCCAGGAAGAGGAGATGTGGTGGAGCATCACCTCCCCAGTGAGCCTGTGACAGGCAGGGACACCACGGGTGTGCACACGTGAGGAGCTGGCTTTCCCTGTGCCAAGGAATGACTCCAGTTGCTGAGCCCTGGTTGTTCCCTGTTTATCCAGAGAGTAAACACAGAGAGGATTTATGGGGAGAGAGCTGATGCCACACCTGCCCTGTGAGAGTTGCCACGTGCTGCTCTCCTGCCAGGGTGGGAGAAGAGGTGAAGCCCTTTCCTAGCACAGCTTCCATTTTGGGAAGGTGCTTCTGGGCTGGGATTTCTCCTGATGGAGAGATGTTTAAGGAGGATTTCATAGCAAAATGGAGAAAACACTGTAAGCATCATCCTGTTTATGGAGCCCCAAGCCCACCCAAAAGCAAGGAAACCCCCCTCAAGGGTTTTAATCCATGTTACACCTGGGGAAAGTGAGGCACGGGGATGTAGCTGTGTCAGAGGGCTCCCAGCCATTGTTTCCCTGCAAGCACTGGAGGATTTTGGGGTGCACGTGGGATCTTGCATCTTCCCTCACTTTATTGCCCAGCTCGTCTCAGACACCAGTCTCTCCATCCACTCTCTCCTTGTACAACTGCCTCGATTACAGCTGCAGCAGAGGATCCCACCCTTCCCTCCTCACCCACTGCCTCCTCTGCCTCTTTTAAGTCCAATAAGGAGCCAACCTTCTTCCATTACAGGCTTGGGATCGCTTCCCACAGCGATGGGATGTCACAGGGGTGACATCTGGGTTACTCTGCCCAGGCTCATATTTCAAACCCAGCGCCGCTTCCCACCTGCTCAGCCTCAAGAATATCTGAGTGTCGCTGATGCCAACTTCCCAAAAAACCACCTGCTCCTCTCCGTGGCTCCCAGGGCCAGGGCAGCTTTGCAGGAGCACCATAGCTGTTGTCTGCACACGGGAAGTGCCTTCTCACCTCACTTGGGTGCCAGAGGGTGGTGGTGGTGTGGGGAGCTGCAAACCCTCATTTGGGGGATAAAGACAGACCCAGATGGTCGGGGTGAGCATCTCATCATCCTGCTGCCAGCGCAGCACTGCGTTTTCCAAGTGTTTGGTGGCTCAATGTGGACACGGAGGAAGAGGAATAAACTCTTAGAAATGACCCATGGGCAGGATCCGCTGACTCAGTGAGTTTGTGTAACCACAAGGCATAAGAGCTCCAAGAAAGGCCAAGACCTTGGCCAAAAAAAACAACAAACCTTTGGAGGAAGGCTTAGAGAAGCCACCCACCTTTCGGGTGACTGCTGATGCACTCAGCATTTCCTTCTCCCCGCTCTCCCAACCAGGTTGGGCCGGCTCCACGGGAAGGCTTGGCCAGCTCCCTGTGTTTACATCCCTGTGAGATGCTATCAGGAGTCTGCCTGTGCTTGCAGGAGGTAAATCCACATTCAGTGCAAAGGGTGGGGACTTTCCTCTCTCCCAAGTTAAAGACAACTTCAGAAGAGTTGCCTCGGTGTCTGCTCTCCTCAATGCACAAGTGTTTGGTGACCAATTCCATGGATTTTCAGCTGTGCAAGAGAGAGGTTAATCAGTCCCTCTGGCTTGTGCCAAGTGGTAGCCAAGAGAACGGGGCTGGAGATGAGATTTCTGGCAGAGGCTCCAGAGGATTTCTTTTTCATTAGGTTGTTTTTGTGTTATTATCTATTTATCTTAGATAGAAGTTATCCTAAGTTATGCACAAGCATTTGCCATCATGCAGGACCCACTCTTCCCATGAGGCAGGAGGCTGTGGTGGGCCCCAGATTCAATGTCCTCAGCTCCAAAAGCATTCAGCCATCAGATCTTCAGTCATCTCATTTGCTGGATGGTGGTCCTTTATACACAGATGTTTTCCATCCCATGAGCTCCCCTCTCGATCTTCCCAAATTACAGATTCAGGGAATCATGGAATGGTTTGGGATGGAAGGGACCTTAAAGATCACATATTTCCTCCAATTTTCACCTCCTGGGAAATATTTCCTATTTAAAAGCTGTCCCTGGCCTTATCCAGGAGCCCTGTGGATGCTCCTGCAAGGCTTTTCCCAGCCTAATCTTAAATCAATCCTGTCTTATCAAGTGTGGTCCCAAACAAAAGCAATCTGTGGAAGAAGTCTGAGGAAGGGACACTGTTCAATAAAGTTGGTCTGGACTCTCTTGCTCCCCTCCTCCTGCTTTGTTTCCTAGACCCTACTTCTGAAAAAAAAAAAAATCCAAAAAGACAATTACCCTCAAACCCAAATTTTTTGTCTATCACTGCACCCTATAACTAAATCTATGTGTTAGAGGGAAGAGGCTGCTCCTGGTGATGTGGGAATTGCCTTGTATTCCCAACACAGCTGCCCAGCGGGGAGTAAAATCCCTGAAACTGCTGAGTCTTGGGAGAATCCAGTGGCAGATCACTGGAGCTGTCAGCTCCAGCTCCTGCACAGTCTCGTGCCCAAGCACACCCCAGAAATGTGCCTGGGATGGATCCCACCTGCAAACTGCAAGTGCTCCTGGACAGCATGTTCCTAGCAAAAACCCAGCCCAAGGGCTGGCAGAGCTCTGGGACGAGACAGTGAGTGTGTGTGTGTGACTGTCTGAGCCTGCGAGGGACAGCTTGGACCCCTTCCCAGTTTGGAGCATTCCTGTCTCTTTATGGCTGATGTTCTCCAGATGTTTTGTATTGCAGCCTCATGTGGAAACCCTCTGGCCCCAGGGCTGAATCCTGCTCAGCTCTCCACATTACACCCAGCAGAGAGGAGGGGGAGGGGGGTTTTACATCGCTCTATCCACATCATTTATTATATTTAAAGCATGAATCAACCCTGGGGTGCACCACAGCTGCCCTGAAAGTGCCTATTCCCATGCCTGCTCATCCTTTTGAACTCTTTTTTTCCCAAGGAAACGCCACACGTGGGATCACCCCCTCTCCACAAGCCCATCGAGTGCTGCAAAGCAGAAAGATATGGATACAACCTCTGGCTTAGGAAGTCCCGAAGCAGCAAATTGCCGGAAACGGAGAGAATATCATGTGGAAAGCATTCCCCTGGCTTGGCCCTGGCCTCGCATTCCTGCGGAGCAGATCCCCCCAGTCCCAGCCAGGGGATGGATACCAGCAGAGTTGGGCCATGGCTCTGAGCCAGGAGGAGCTCCCATGCCACTGTGCATGCATGTTCCTTGTCCATGTTGTCCATTTCTGGCGGATTTTGTTGAACCCAAGGACCCAGCTGGTTTCGCTCCCTGCCTGTGTCACTGACAGGTGGGATGAGGTGTTGGTGCACCCCTAAGGGATAAGGGGGAATCTGGTTACCCTCCCTCAGTCTTTGCTCTAGTTTGGTCCCTGAAGTGACATTCTAAGTGACATTCTGATGTGCCATTCCCACCAGGGACGTGGGTTTGGCTGCATGGATGCAGTGGGACATCCCATTCCCGTGCACCAGCCACCACAGAGCCGATGGACACGGTGTCTCCAACAAACTGGTTTGACTTCCCATCAGGAAACTTCCTCATCTACTATTAATAGATATTTTAAGACAGCCCTCATTTATCATTCCTCCACACTCCACATATCACTGAGGGTGAGAGCAGTCCTGCCCTCTACCCTCTGCAATCTTCCCATCGCTGGGGCTGCTCCCACCTGAGCCCACTTTTCCATTTGCCACCCATCCTCTGCTCTTCCCTGCAAGCCCATCCTTGTGCCAATGCTGGCTCCTGCCAGGACAAGAGAGCACTCAGCCTCGATGAGGGTCTTTTTCCCAGAGCAGGAGGCTGCAGGCAGAGCCCAGTGGTGTTAATGTGGGGAGGGAGGGTCTGGCTGCCTGACAGGAATTCCCAACTGCTTCCTCGCCTCTCAGGAACCACCTGCATCCTCCAGCAAATGCTCCCTGCTCCAGAAGAAGGCACTTGAAAAGTTTTCCTGACCTCAGTGGCAGGAAAATCCTCATCTCCATCCTGACAGTGCTGAGCCCAGCTCCAGGATGTGCTAAACACCCCAAACTGCCAGCGACATTCCCAGCAGGATCAGTCCCAGCCTGTGGCTCTGAGGCCCCTAAATGAAGCTTTCACCATTGCCTGGTGATGTTCAGGGTTGGTCATTTTCCCCTGGCCCATTTCTGGGGCAGGAGCAGGAGGAAGAGGGTGGACCCACAGGTTGTGCTATTTAATCTCCAAGCACCTGCAAGCAGTCTCCACCCCAATTTACTTCCCAGCTTGGATGCAATCGGTGACTGCCTGAACTCCCCTTTCCTATTGGGGCTGGCAGGATCCTGTGCTGCAGCCAAGTCCCTCGGAGCCTGATGAAGAGGAAGAGGAAGAGCTGCAGGGTTTTGGTTGCCATGCAGGAGCAACACCTGCTCCACTTGCTCAGCGGGGCACGATCCCCCGGGCGGGATCGCCCTGGGTGGATGCAAAGGCCGAGGAGGGAGGTGGGAGGTGGGTCATCCCCGGGCAAGCCCTGCCAAAGCATTAATGACTCACAAAGTCATTAATGAATCAAAGTTCCCGGATAATTGCTGTTATGAGGAAGAGGAAGAGTCGGTGCCGCTCCACCCTGCTCTGCACTGGGCTGGCCAGGGGCAGAGGCAGCATGGAAGGGGTGGAGAAGAGGAGTGAGAAAGCAGGGCTGCACCCGGAGTGTGGAGCAGCGCCGGCGGTACGGGCTGAGCAGCACTGCCCACATCCCGGTCAGGGGCACAGATGGGATGGGCACACGCTGATATTTATAGAATCATACAATCATCCATGTTGGGAAAGCGCCCTAAGGTCACCCAGCCCAACCGTTAACCAACAAGTGTCCTTGGCTGAGAGGGGACAGGTCCCTCTCGGATCAGCTGGCACGGCCTCCACAGAGATCTCAAAGGAAAGGAGGGAAGAAGAGGAGCAAGGAATGGGGAGAGCAAGCAGTCAGGATGGATGAAGAAGGGAAAAAAACAGAAAAGTGAGAAAACAGAAGGGTGAAGTGGATATTTTTCCAGTGAGGGACTGTCCAGGACCTGGCAGTGCTATGCCATGGGAGCAAGGAAGTGGATGATCTGCAGGAACCCAACCCTTCCTCTGCCCACCATCCACAGCACCTCTATGATGGGTTTGGCCAGGCTGGTGATGCTGAAGGTCCCCTTGACCACAAAAGAAAAGATGTGGGGGTAGATCAGAGAATCGTGGAATCATTAAGGTCAGAAAAAGCCCTCTAAGATCATCACTGCCCATGTCCCCAAGTGCCACATCCACACAGCTTTTAAATCCCTCCAGGGATGGGGACTCCACCACTGCCCTGGGGATCTCTCAGGGCTTGACCATCCTTTCAGAGAAGAGATTTTCAGAGGAGCAGGAGATCCTGACAAGCTGTGGGAGACAGCGACAGGGATGCTGCCACCACTCCAGCCTCCACCTACTTTCCAGGGACACTTCAGTCCCATCCCTGCAACTTGTCACCCCATTTGAATTGGGATGACAACAGATGGTAGTCCAGCACTGCCAGGGAGGAATGAGAGGAGAAAGGAGACATCTTCCACCTTCCCATAGGACAGACCCACCCTCCCTTATCACCCTATCTCCGTAAGGTGCAGGCATGCAGCCGGGCTGGATCCTGAGCTCCTTCACTCATGAGTAGGAAAAACAGGATTTTCTCATACATGCAGCAAGGTGTTGGTAGCAGGAACATGGGGAGCAGGGAGAAAGCCAGCAGTGTGGTTCCCTCTGCAGCCAGGGAGGGAATCAGGTGCATCCCCACGCCCCCAGTTAGCTGAATTTGGGTGCCCCCATCCCACATCCAGCACGCAGGCAGGAAGGACTCTGCTCATCCAGCCTTCCCTTTCCACTGAGGGGGACTTCTTTGGCCATGTCCCCATGCAGGCAGCACTGCTTCCCAAAGGGAAACTGAGGCAGGGAGGGTGGTGCACCACGGGAGCTGCTCTCTGTAACTGGCAGCAGGTTCTGGGCATGAGGCAATGTCCAGGAGCCCTGTGCCAGCAATGGAGTCACAACAGACACCCTGCCTTGCCCATGTCCAGAGGGCTGTGGGGCCATTTTGGGTGGTTTTTATTTTCTCTCATCCAGGGAAAGAGGCTGGACATGCCCCAGCTGTGTGTGCTGGTAGCTCAGAAAGCTCTGGGCTCATCCCCCAGCGTGGGCAGCAGGGGAGGGGGTGAGATTTTGCTCCTCTGCCCTGCTCAGGTGAGACCCCACATGCAGAGCTGCCTCCAGCCCTGGGATCCCCAACATGAGAAGGACCTGGAGCTGCTGGAGCCAGTCCAGAGGAGGCCACAGAGCTGTCCAAAGGCTGGAGACCCTCTGCTCTGGAGCCAGGCTGGGAGAGGTGAGTGCTCACCTGGAGAGGAGAAGGCTCCAGGGAGAGCTCAGAGCCCCTTGCAGGGCTCCAGGAGAGCTGGAGAGGGACAAGAGCCAGCACTTTTCTCACCAGGAGAAAGGGGAACGGTTTCACAATGACAGAGGGCAGGGTTAGATCAATATTAGGAAGAAATTTTCCCCTGTGAGAGTGGGGAGGCCCTGGCACAGGGTGCCCAGAGAAGCTGTGGCTGCCCCTGGATCCCTGGAAGTGACCAAGGCCAGGTTAGGAACAACTTGATCTAGTGGAAGCTGTCCCTGACCATGGCAGGGAGGTTGGAACAAGATGAGCTTTAAGGTCCCTTCCCACCCAAACAATTCCATGACTCCGCGCCAAGGACGAGGCTCGCAGCACTCCCTCCCCTCCAGCTGCAGCTCCGGAGTGCCCAGGGCCGGCCCGCGTGGGAGGAACGGCAGAACTGGATTTCCGAGTGCATTTGCTTCCCAAATCCGTCCCGGCAGCTGCCGGCAGCGGGTCCCCGCGGGGCTCCGCAGTCTCGTCCCAACACCAGGACTCCCAGCTCGAGCATGCCCAGGCGAATCCCTCCCATGCCGAGCGGGGATTAGGGAATAAGGCTTCACCCAGTGAAAACATCCAGCGGATCGGCTTCCTGCCTCATCGCTCAGGAATCCCGAGGTCAGGGCCGGCGAGTCCTCCCACGGCAGCGCCGGGAGCACGGGATGTGCATTCCAGCTTTCCTGCTGTCACAGCGCCCGGGATGCGCATCCCGGTGTCCCTGCTGTCACAGCGCCCGGGATGTGCATCCCGGTGTCCCTGCTGTCACAGCACTCGGTGTGCTCATCCCGGTGTCCCTGCTGTCACACCGCCCGGGATGTGCATCCCGGTGTCCCTGCTGTCACAGCACTCGGTGTGCTCATCCCGGTGTTCCTGCTGTCACAGCGCCCGGGATGCTCATCCCGGTGTTCCTGCTGTCACAGCGCCCGGGATGCGCACCCCGGTGTCCCTGCTGTCACAGCGCCCGGGATGCTCATCCCGGTGTTCCTGCTGTCACACCGCCCGGGATGCTCATCCCGGTGTTCCTGCTGTCGCAGCGCCCGGGATGCGCACCCCGGTGTCCCTGCTGTCACACCGCCCGGGATGCTCATCCCGGTGTCCCTGCTGTCACAGCACTCGGTGTGCTCATCCCGGTGTCCCTGCTGTCACAGCACTCGGTGTGCTCATCCCGGTGTCCCTGCTGTCACAGCGCCCGGGATGCTCATCCCGGTGTCCCTGCTGTCACAGCGTCCGCGATGCGCATCCCGGTGTCCCTGCTGTCACAGCGCATGGGATGGGCATCCCGGTGTTCCTGCTGTCACACCGCCCGGGATGTGCACCCAGTGTCCCTGCTGTCACAGTGCCCGGGATGCTCATCCCAGTGTCTCTGCTGTCACAGCGTCCGGGATGCGCATCCCGGTGTCCCTGCTGTCACAGCGCATGGGATGTGCATCCCGGTGTCCCTGCTGTCACAGCGCCCGGGATGCTCATCCCGGTGTTCCTGCTGTCACACCGCCCGGGATGCTCATCCCGGTGTCCCTGCTGTCACAGCGCCCGGGATGCTCATCCCGGTGTTCCTGCTGTCACACCGCCCGGGATGCTCATCCCGGTGTTCCTGCTGTCGCAGCGCCCGGGATGCGCACCCCGGTGTCCCTGCTGTCACACCGCCCGGGATGCTCATCCCGGTGTCCCTGCTGTCACAGCGCCCGGGATGCGCATCCCGGTGTCCCTGGTGTCACAGCACTCGGTGTGCTCATCCCGGTGTCCCTGCTGTCACAGCACTCGGTGTGCTCATCCCGGTGTCCCTGCTGTCACAGCGCCCGGGATGCTCATCCCGGTGTCCCTGCTGTCACAGCGTCCGCGATGCGCATCCCGGTGTCCCTGCTGTCACAGCGCATGGGATGTGCATCCCGGTGTTCCTGCTGTCACACCGCCCGGGATGTGCACCCAGTGTCCCTGCTGTCACAGTGCCCGGGATGCTCATCCCAGTGTCTCTGCTGTCACAGCGTCCGGGATGCGCATCCCGGTGTCCCTGCTGTCACAGCGCATGGGATGTGCATCCCGGTGTCCCTGCTGTCACAGCGCCCGGGATGCTCATCCCGGTGTTCCTGCTGTCACACCGCCCGGGATGCGCATCCCGGTGTCCCTGCTGTCGCAGCGCCCGGGATGGGCATCCCGGTGTCCCTGCTGTCACAGCGCATGGGATGTGCACCCAGTGTCCCTGCTGTCACAGTGCCCGGGATGCTCATCCCGGTGTCCCTGCTGTCACAGCGTCCGGTGTGCTCATCCCAATGTCCCTGCTGTCGCAGGTCCCTCGGTACAGCCTGGCGTGGGAAGGAAGGGGGGAAAAGAGGATCAGCTTCCCTTGCACGTCTGGAACATCCTCGGACCAGCGCGTGACGCTGGCTCTGGTGACATCCCAGCTCCCGGCTGATGTCATTTCCCCCACAAGTGATGCTGTGTCCATGGCAAAGGGACAGGGGTGGGGACAACTGGAGGGGTGCGGGCAGCCATGAGCACAGCGGGACAGTGCCCACCCGCACTGCCACCACCCCCGGTGTCACCCCCTGTCCCCTCTGCGTCACCCCTCCTGCCACCCTGTCCCCACTGCCACCAACCCCTGTCACCTGCCTTCACCCCGTCCCTCCTGCCAGGCCCTGTCCCCATCTGCACTCGCTGCCACCCCGCCCTGTCCCCACTGCCACTTCATGTCCCCAGAGTCATCTCCCGTCTCCACAGCCCCCCGCTACACCATCCCCTTTCCCCAGTGCCACCCTGTCCCCAGGATCACCCCCTGCCACCCTGTCACCTAAGTCCCTCACTACACCATCCCCGTCTCCAGTGCCAGCCCCTGCCCCGTGTCACTGCAGGTCCCCATTGTCTCCTTATGCCCCCACAGTCACTCTGTCCCTGTCGAGCCTCCGTCACCTCTGTCCCATCCCATCCCATCCCCGTGTCACCGCTCGTCACCTCCTCTCGCTGTCACCCCCTGTCACCCGTGCCACGCCCCATCACCTCTGTCAGACCCCTCCCCGTCACCTTCCCGTGTCCCATCCCGTTCCCGTCTCTCCTCGTCACTCCCCCGTGTCCCATCCCGTCCCCGTGTCACCCCCGTCCCCCCCCGCTGTCCCCTCCTGTCCCCCTCGCCCCGCCCACCCGCGGCTTCGCCCCGCCCCCTCGCCGCTGTCACCGCTTTGCGCATGCGCGGTGCGCGCCGCGAAGCCGTGCCCGGCTCCGGGGCGGGGCGGCTCCATCCGGGTCCTGCCCGGGCCGGGCGGTGCGGGCGGCGCGAGCCCCGGCGGGACAGCGCGGCGGCGGGTGAGTGACTGCGGGGGGCGGGAGCCCCCTGGGGGGCCGGAGGACCGGAACCCCCCCGAGCGCCCGTGTGGGGGGCGGGGACCCCCCCCCGGGGACCCCCGTGTGGGGTGGGACCCCTCCCTGAGCCTTGTTCTGTGGGGAGGGGACCCCTCTCCATCCCCGCTGTGTGCGTGGGATGCCCTCCCTGTGCACCCGTCTGTGGGGCAGGGTCCGTCTTGCAGCTCCTCTTTGGGCAGGACCCCCCTTGTGTGCCTTGTTCTGTAGGGAAGGGACCCTCCTGCAGCCCTTCTGAGCGGTGGCACCTCTCCCTGTGCCTTGTTCTGTAGGGACGGGTCTCCGCTCCATCCCCTCTTTGGGCTGTACCCCCTCCCTGTGCCTTGTTCTGTGGGGACGGGTCTCTGCTCCATCCCCTCTCCTTGTGCCTTGTTCTGTGGGTCCGGGTCTCTGCTCCATCCCCTCTCCCTGTGCCTTGTTCTGTGGGTCCGGGTCTCTGCTCCATCCCCTCTCCCTGTGCCTTGTTCTGTGGGGCAGGGTCTCTGCTCCATCGCCTCTCCCTGTGCCTTGTTCTGTGGGGCAGGGTCTGTTTTCCAGCCCGCTGTGGGGCAGGATCCTCTCTCTGCGCCCTGCTCTATAGGACAGGGCTCCCCCTCCATCCCCCCCGTGGGGCAGGGGCACCCCCTCCTCAGCAGCTCCCATGGGGGACAGGGTCTCTCTCTCTCTCTCTCTCTCTCTCTCTCTCTCTCTCTGTCTGTCTGCTCCACAGTTCCCTCTGGGGCAGGGACCTCCACAGGGCAATGGAGCAGCCCCCACGTCCGTGCAGACCCCTAAGGGGGCACTCTCAGGGGTCTGGGCTGTGCTCTTGGGGTGTCTGGCAGCACTATAGGGCTGCCATAAGGTCCCGCTTGTGGGGGCAGAGGGGACAGCCCGGAGGCTGGAGCCATGGGCTGGGACTGCATCACCCCGGAGGGATGGAGGAGGGGGCTGGGGCAGCACAAAGGGACAGGGGACATGTCCCCATCCTGCCTGGACCCCTTGATGAGGGAGAGCTCCTGAGGGTCTCACCCCGCGCTCGGCTCAGGGTCCCCAGGTCACCTCAGTTCCCGGTAGCCGCTGGCTTGGAATCAGACACGTCCCTTTGCTTCCCTGGGGCCGAGACAGGACGCTGCGGGTTTCTTCTGCTTTAAAAGAAAACCGAAAAAAAAAAAAAAAAAAGCCACCCAGCAATGGGAAAAGCTGCTTTTTTGGAGTTACACTGGGCTGCTGTTGCTGCCGTGCCGGCACGTCCGTACCCTCCCTGCGCCCGCCGCTTTGGCAGGGAACCTGCGTGGGACCCTGGGGACTGGAAACCGACGGGTAAAAATGCACCTCCTGCGGTTTGGGGTTTTGGGGTGGTTTTTTTTTTGTTTGTTCAGTTCAGCCTTTGTCTTCGCCGGGGTGCACGGAGGAGAACGCGCGTGGGTCTCGGTCACCCCACGAGCGGCGCCGGCCCCGTCGGATGTGCCAGCGTGTGTGTCTGGGGGTTGCTTCCCCCCTCCCGTGCACACCTTTGGCAGGAGGCTTGGATGACATCTTGCTCTGGCACGCTCCTCGCCTTTGATCTCGAGTTTCCTGCCATGGATAACGTGTTCGGCAACACGCGAGCCCGGCTCCGCAGCTGCCGGGGAGGGCGATGCGGGTGCCTCCTCCTCCTCCTCCTTCTCCTCCTCCTCCTTCTCGTCGTCCCGGTTTTCCCCAGCTGGCTTCTGCCTACAGCTCCCGGCTTTCCTTTGTTTCGGGTGCCGCCAGGACGGGCTCTCACAGCCCAGGGATGCTCTGAACGGAGCAAAGCCAAGCACAAAAAGACACCTCCCCCCCATCCCTTTGTTTCCAGGCGTTTGCGGGCTCAGCTGGTTTTTACACGGCGCTATTCATGTGCCCAGGCAGATAAACCCGACTACTCAATGCCTCTCTTTTTTTTTCTTTTTTTTTTTTTTCTTTTCCTTTTTTTTTTTTCCTATTCTGAGTTATTTTGGGTGCTTTAGTTTGCAGGGAGCACATCCCGGCTGCAGGCTGTGCCAGAGGGATGCAGCAGCTTTCTGGGAACGGGGTGAATTTGC
Source organism: Anomalospiza imberbis (assembly GCF_031753505.1). Taxonomy (NCBI): domain Eukaryota; kingdom Metazoa; phylum Chordata; class Aves; order Passeriformes; family Viduidae; genus Anomalospiza; species Anomalospiza imberbis. The sequence continues at coordinate 70,262,307 of NC_089684.1, forward strand.
CAGAAGCATAACTGGAACATCTCGTGGTTGTCCTCTGGTGTCCTCCTCGCATCTCCTCGGGTGAGCAGAGCCATAAGCTCTCGGCACCACACTGAAATCTGGGATCACCAGCCCTTCTCCTGGGAGGACTCTGATCCTGGTTTGCAAGACCTGCTGCCAGCAGCAGCTTTGGGGACAGAGGAAGGTGAACAAAACCCAGGCCTGTGCTCAGCAGTGATGGCTGAAATCAGTCTTTTTTTTAAATATATCCTTGACTTTGCAGAAAGCAAAATATAAGTTCTAATATTATTATCATCATTATTTTTTTAGATTCCTACTGCTGTTTCATTTCCCTCAGGTGTTTGGTTTAATAGTGAAACCATCATCTGAATTCATTTGAATGCCTTTTTTTTTTTTTTTACACAACAGATGTACACAAAGCACGTTAAGCGTGTCAAACGGCCCCTGAGTAAATCATGTTGTTTGCTCTATTACTTTATTCATACAGGTTCGATGCTCCAGCTGATGCATCTGGAGTGCTGTGCCATCTGGAGCAAAAATTAAATACAAATTTGGCCCCTGGCCTGGAAAAATAACAACCCCGTGCCCCACTAATAATCAGCAGTGGAAGGATAGAGCCCCTGACAGAAGAACTGCTTGGGGGCAATGTGGAAGGAACCCAAAATGCACTAATTGAGGTATTTAAAATGTATTTTAAAAGGGAAAATAAATGCTTCCAGCCCCATGTGCCAGAAGCAGGCAGGAGCAATGATGTGATCCCATTACCAAGTCACAGGGCTGATGCTGGCAGATGACAGTCCTGATCCTGAGCAGGTGGTGGAGCTGCTGGATGTCTGTGTGGTGGTGATTTCCCACATCTCCCAGCCTTGCTGCTGAAGGAAATCCCCTCCACAACCTCCCACAACCTCTGTTCCCCCACTGCTCGGCTCAGGTTTGCTAATTTTGTCCCATTCACCAAGGCTGGGTTGGACACTCCAGGTCTGCTGGCACTGCTGTTTGGTCAAAGGCTGTCTCAGATTTGGGGAGAACAAGATGTGGAGGTGGGTCAGCTCTGCTGGAACTTACTGCTTGTGCATCCCAGGCTCAGATGCAGTCACCTCCAGGTGTGACTGGAGATAACTGTGATGGACCAGCTGTGAAGGACACCTTGGGGTCAGCGTGCTCTGAATGTTGTAGGATCTGTTGGATCTTCAGATGAGGAATTCTGTGTGCTACATGGGAAATAAGGTGATGGCTGCTGGTTGCTGCCACTGTTCTTGGCTGGAGAATGTTCCTAGCCCTGTCCTGGGGGAAAGGCAGGGAGAGGAGGAGGATTCCGTGGCAAGGAAGCAGCAGAGCTGCTCAGGACTGTGGATCTGAACCAAGCCTGGAGGTTCTACCCAAGAAGAGCCAACTTCCAGTTGCTTCCTGGACTAAATGATGTGTGGGATTACAGGAGGACACCTGGCTTTGCAAGGAGGGCTTTTGTGCTTCTGGACCATCTCTCCAGGCATTCCCCCTTGGGTCACCCCTCCCAGTGACCTGCTGTCACCTCCACTTGGGCTGTGTGGCAGAAGACATGTTTGAGTGATTCACTCCCAACCATAAAACAACACTTGGATGTGGAAAAGGTGGAGAGAGGCACAGCTGGTGCTTGTTTCCTGTTCCCACCACCTGCACCTGGAGCCTTCTGCCTTGGGATGAGAGAGCTGAGATGTGGTCCTCCCTCACCTTGCCAGGCTCCTGCTGCACAGTAAACCCAAACAAGCCCATCCTTGGGGCCAGGGCAGGAGGTGCAGATCCTTCTGGTGGTCCTCAGCCAATTTGGATCGTTGGTGTGGAAGCCTGGAGGGTGTTTTCTGGGGTTGAAGCTCCCCGGGTCTCAGCAGTGGCTGGTGTGACCGAGCTGGGTTTGTTTGTTTTTGTTCCTGCAATCATTCCCCTTAAAGCTGAGTGTTGTTGACACAAGATAAGATCGGCAGTCACAGCCATTCCCTCCCCTGTCACTGTTGCCCTGGAACCGCTCAGACTCAGTTTGGGAGTGGCGGTCCTGCTGTGCCCGTGTCCCCACCCCGAGTCGCTGACAGGGCTCTAAAGCGGCATCAGTGATGATGTGATACCGGGCTTAACTGCAGTGAGCCCAGTCATCGCCTGGGCCCGGGGGGTGCCCCTCCTGCCTTGAGGAATGCCAGCGATCCCATGGAAAACGCTTCAGGAGAGGATCCCAGCCCACGTGGTTTTGCTACAGCCATGGGCAGTGGTGATTAGCTTCCTGTCCTGAGGGATGGGACAGCCTTGACATTGACAGTGGGCTGGAGCAGGGCCTGTTCCTCAATCCCGGGATCACTGCGGTCACTGCTGGAGGTGGAGCTGTGTCATTTTTGGATGCTGTTCCCTCTGGAACAGTAACACAGGGAATGTGTCATTTTTCTACTTGTCTGGCATGTTTAAATTCCACCAAAGAACAAAAAACAGTCCTGAAGGGCTCCAGCTACATGTGGAGGGCTCCTATGTCCTGCTCACAGATGGATGCAGTGCTGAAGGGATGGCGAGAGGAGACGAGCGCGGCCCTAATGCCAATGAGTGGATGGGTAGCAGGAGCTCATGGACCAGATTAGCTGGAAGCAGCTGGCTCAGTGTAGCTGAAGGCTGTGAGGTCCAATGTTGGAGCTGCAGCTGGATCAGGCTGTGGAAAAAGCAGAGACATCGAGAAACAGGAGGAGCAGCGAGGGCAGGGTGGTGGGAAGCCTAGGCAGGGATGTCCTGCTTTTTCTGCTTCATCTTCAGGACTGTGAGTGTGTGGAGCAAGAAGGAATAACTTCTCCAGGCTTATTTTGGCTTTAGTTTTGTTTTTGGGTGGGTTTGCAGGACACCAAGACTGCTGAAGAACTTGGGTTCTCCTGGCTTTGAGGGGGAAAAGGATCTTTGCACGGGATAATTCTGGAGGCCCATCCCAATGTTTGAGGGACAGCATGCTAGCCAGGTCCTTCAGTGTGCTGTCTCCATGGAGGCAGGGGATGGAGATCCATGTGGCAGCACAGCCACAAGGGTTATTGATGTGTTGGAAACCATGAAAGCCCCTGAGAATGGTCATGAAGGAATTTGGACTTCTCCAAAAAGGCGATGGGATTGATAACCCAACTGAAGTGCACCTGCACCAGCACCCACAGCGTGGTCACCAACAGGAGAAGGATCTGGAAACCACTGTGCATTAGGAAAGCTGTGACATGGTAGCCAGCACAGAGTCATGTGGAATGACTCAAACATATGGATTGCTGCAATGGATGGGGATAACTTTCCATGATTTACCAGCAGCCCTGGCTAACTGGGAGGTCCCAGCTGACTGGAAGTGAGCAGATGTGACACACAGCTACAAGAAGGGCAGGAAGGAGGATTTTGGGAACTACAGGGCTGTCAGTCAAGTGACAGGAGCAGATCAACCTGAGTGCCCTCATGCAGCACCAGCCGGGCAGTCAGAGGATCTGGACCAGCCAGTGTGCGTTTGTGACATGCAGGTCCTGCCTGACCAACCTGATCTCGTTCTGTGACAAAGTCACCTGTTTTAGCGGATGAAGGAGAGGCTGTGGGTGTGTCTTTCTGGACTTTGGCAAGGCCTTTGACACCACTTTTTCGTGGCAGGGGCTGAACTCACTGTCCCTGGAGGGATTTAAAAGCCGTGTAGAAGTGGCACTTGGGAACGTGGGTTAGTGAAGGCCTTGGCAGTGCTGGGTTAGCAGTTGGACTCGATGGCCTTAGAGGGCTTTTCCAACCTAAACGATTCCATGATTCTGTGATTTTATTATCCCCTCAGAGGATTAATCCCACCACTAATGCAGCTTTTCATTTGCAAAGCGCTTTAGAGGAAGTTGTGCCAGGAGAGTGCTTGGAGAGAGAAACTGAAAGTGCTGAGCAGGAGGCAGCTGCCCTCCTGATTCCAGCCTCTCCTAGCCTGTGCAGTAGGAGTGGGTTTCCCAGTTTCGTGGTTTCTGGGAGTATTTCGGGGAAAACACAAGAGCTCCGTGACCGTGCAGCTTCCCAGACGTGAAACCAGGGCATTTCAGCTCTCCCATTGGTCCATTGAAATCCAGGAGGAGCAGCCTGGCAGGTAAGAAAGTGGGTGAAGCCAAATTACCCATCAGAACTGGGTTGGAGGGATCAGAGTCTCCCACCTGACAACTTCAACAAATCCACCCGAGTGGATCGTGCCTCCCACTGACCGGGACTCTCGGATTTTAGGGACCGAGTTAAACTTCTCTCCACACAGATCTTTGTCCCCAGCCGGCAAATATTTCCTCGGCGCTTTAACGACTCCCATTTTCTTATTGTTCCCTGTAAAAACCTGTCGCCAGGCTGGGCTTGCCCCGAAGCAATTTCCTGGTTCTGCTCAAACGAAGCTGCGGGGTTGGGGTTTTTCTTTCGCCTTTTAGATGGGAAGTGTTGGATGACAACCCAGTGTTTTCCTCTCTTGGCGTGTGGGGTAAAAGATAAGGCTTTTGGAGGCTGTGGCCGTGGTGGCCATCTGAAGTGGGATGGGATTGTGTGGTGTTGGGTGGTTTGAGGGCTGGATGAATTGGGATGTGCTGTCTGGAGCCTGTCTGGTGGTGCTCTTGTGGGTTGGGTGTCTGTCAGCTGAGCCCAGCACCCCAGTCTTGCTTGGCATTCATACCAAAACACCCTCACCATTGTGCTGAGCATTGTTTGGGGGTGGCACTTTGGGAGTAAAAGCAGGAAAAATTGATCATTTTCTCAACTGTGGCTTTGCCTGAGGGATGCTGAGCTGTTGTGTGCTTCTGACCGTCCTTGGGGCTTCCTCCTTGTATCTCCTCCTGAAGCATTTCCCCATGCAGCTGCCAGTGATGCAGTGGGAGGAACAGGTCGAGGAGGTGATGGCAAAGGCCTGGGATGTGTTGCAGCCAGGGGAGAGGGATGGAGCTGCAGACAAGCCTTGACATCAGGTGGTTGATTCCAGCCTTCGATGCTAAAGCTGGGAGCGGGAGCGTTGCAGGGAGATGGGAGATGGGACTGCAATGGGGATGGTGGGTATTCTCCCAAAGCCAAGAGAGAATTTGTGCCTGAAGACTAAAAATCATACTGTCCTGTAGAAAAATGGGCTGGAGAAGAGGGATTCTGCTGCCATCCTTTCAGGCACCTCCAAAAGGAAGGGTTTTAAGACAAGCTGATGGAACTGGAGCCTTGTTTATACTGAGGTTGGAACTTGAGCCTCTTAAGGTTTCTTTTTTGGATGAAATTTAAAAGAGGAAAGAAGTAAGCACTGATAAACGTTTAGTTTCTTTCTTAGAAAACATCTGTTTTCTAACAAAAATTGTTTTTCTTCTCCAAAAGATCCCCTGAATCCTTTCTGCTTCCTTTAGGTTTGATTTATCTATTGATGTTCTGAGCTGGAACACCCAACTTAGTAGCAAACTGCTTGATATCAAACCCCAGACTGTACATTGCCTGCTTCATCTTCTAAATCAAATAATTTATTCTTCAATATTATGAGTCACTCATTGTGAGGGTAGCAGCAGATCCCAGTCTGTTTCCATGAGGGTGCCACATTATATTTTCCTTATTAACGCAGGTCCTTACCACAGAGCTGTGTGGATGAAGGCTGCTGCATAGCTGAGCACAACTTAAGTTTTGTTGCTCAGAGATTTTTTCTCTTTTTTCTTATTATTAAAATGATGTTTTCCTAGGCCAATGGAGAACAAGTCAGGTGGTTGGGACGGATTTTTTTTTTTTAGCTGAAGCATCCTTTTCCATAAGAGTTGGAGCCCAAAGATGAGTTGTGAAGCCCTGGTAGGTTGCTTGTCCAGGATGGGATCCTGTCTTGAGCCTACTGTGGATGGACTGATCAGGCTTGTCTTGGATACCCACATCATTCCAAACAATCCTCTGCAGCACTGGGTTGGAAATCCCCCTTTTACACCCCAAAACCAGTCCTGATGCAGATTTCTCTGTGAGGACTCGCTGTGTGGCAGCCATCTCTGCGGGCTGCTCCGTGCTTTTGTTTACATCTGGTAGAAAACTTCTTAAATTTCCTGGCAAGGGAGTAATTCTAATCCCTTTCAATGAGATCAAGGGATTAGTGTCTCAGATGCTTAAAAAATTGTGAGGATTAGCCAAGCCTCCCCCCCATTCTTTCTATGCCATGTAACGCCATCGCCGTGTTTTAAAAGGGGATCTCTCTGCTGTTACCAAGAGCTGAAGCAATTTCTGAGACCCTCTGCAAATCCAAGCATTTAAAAACCATGTCTTCATCCTCTCCCTTGCTCCCTCTGGATTTTTGTGCAATTTTTAGGGTGTTTTTCTCTTTTCTTCCAGCATCCCTGGTACCAAACCGCAGTAGCTGTTCAAGCAGATACGTTGGGTTTGTGTGGCTTGGCTGCGTTGCGGCGCCCGTGCGGGTAAGTAGGGAGCTGAGCCCAAAGTTTTCCTTCACAGAGACTTGCAAATTCCCCTCTTGAGAAGACCAGGTCCTGAAAAAACGTGTTATTTCACGAGTTTGCCCCTCATTTCAAAGGATTTGGGCTTTTGTGGTCCATCCCCAGAGGGGAACGGCGCTTCTGGGCCAACAGGATGCTCTCACCCCAACTGTTGGGAGCCAGGATGAAACTCCACACACCCACATTCCTGCATCCTCTTAATTACAACCTGCACTTTCATTAGGACTTGCTCCCTAACCAGCTCACGGGGAGCTGACAGGGAGGAGGGTTTAGTTCAAACCCTGTTGCCTCTTCCCGCAGGGCGGTTTTTAAATGCCTTTTCTCCCGGCTCGATGGCTGCGTGGTCACTTGACCTGTGTGAGCAAAGCCATCTCGAACTGCCGAGTGGTAGGAGCTCGGAGCCAGGAATTCCTGGCCCCGACCCAGTAGAGTTTCAGAGGCAAGCTTTTAAATATATACAAAGACAAGCTCATAATTTCCACTCTACTAATGAGGCCACGGCGTTTTCATTGAAATGTGCCAATAGGCGCCGTGGTGGTATTTTAGCAGCCTTGTACTGTGAATCCAAATGTGATTTAACATGGCAACCCCCGCAGAGCCGAGGAAAACCGACTTCTCCCGCTGAATTTCAATGATGCTGCTCAGCAGCACCTCCCAAAAATCCCCTCCGTGGTGGGACCTCTCCTTGTGTTTCATCTCGACAAAGCCTTTCCCCCCCACGTTGGAGAAGGTGGGAATGGGTTGAAAGGGGATATTTAGGAGGGGAAAGTCTTAATTTAAAGCCTGGGTTTAAGAGATGTGTGGCTGGCTGGTGCGAGGTAGCAATTTAATAACCGGGCTGGCCAGAAATATCATTAAATTGTAGTGAAAAAAAATGGAACGTGAGGGCTCCAGACATTGTGTTCTCTCTTGACCTTTAAAAAGCCACTCGAAGCTGCCAGCCTGCTCGTTGCTAAGCCACCTCCTTAGTGCCACTCATATATTTTCCCTTCTAGTAGGCGATTCAGCACCCGGGAATTCGTGGAAATCCAACAGTAAACTGTTACACGCCTGAAATTCCCACTGGTGGTTTTTAGCTTTGTAGCCTTGAAGCATTCGGAAAATATTTAGCAGGTTTTGTTCAGTCAGTTGCAAGAAAAATGTAAATTTTAAGTAACTCACAAAAGGTGTTTGGTTTGCTTTACTTTTTTTTTCTTTTTAACAAGTTGTGCATCAGCAGCACAGCTGTAAATTGGGGTTTTGCTTACTTAGGGCTCAATTTATGAGGAACCCCTGTAAGAAGCAGCATCCTTGGCAAAGGAGGGATGTTATCAGATGATGTTGAAAATTTACACCTAGTTGTCCATCACCTCCTGGCTGCAGACCCCTGGGGTATGGGTGCACCTGGATTTTAGAATCACAGAATCATGGGATGGTTTAGGTTGGAGAGGCCCTTCAAGACCATCTCATTCCACCACCCTGCCACGACCAGGAACACCTTCCACTAGACCAGGTTTCTCCAATGTGGCCTTGAACATTTCCAGGGATAGGGAATCCACAACCTCTCTAAACAACCCATGCCAGTGCTTCACTAAGGTGTCTTCATTTTCTGCACCCCACTAAGGTCAGACCACGATTCCAGGAGAGTAGGGAAAAAGGATGATATCCCATGGCATCACCCTTGGTGCTGAGACTCTGTGACAGAGGAGGAGATGCATTTGTTGGTTGGTGAATGTTTCTCTCCAAGCACCTCACTTGGCTGTGAAAGTCTGGATGTGGAAAAGTTCCGTTTTCCATTTCCAACTAAATTTTGAGGGGTTTTCCATCCTTGCAGCCACCTTTCTTGTGCCAGTCCCATAGAGGTGAAGCAGTTTTTGTCCTGTTTCCATATAACTCCCAGGAGGTTTTTTTTTACTGGACTCTATAAAGTGTTGCAAAACCATTCCAGTCTCTGTTAGCAAGGGAGAAGGAATGATAAAAAATAATGCTCCCCTAAATCCCAGTACTTGGGTCAAAACCGGGAAAGGGTGGACTGTCTGTGCAGCTCATTTTTTGGAAGTATTAGGAAAAATTGGAAACAGCAGTGACGTGGCATTGGTGTGAATTCCCAGCAGGCTGGGGTTTGGGATTGTCTGGGTTTTCCTGAAACCTTTTTCAGGCTGTCAGGATTGTAAAATACAAACTTGGCTGGATCAAAGTGGTCTCAGGGGAACAGCTGCTCCCTGGGATTTGTTTAGGGACTTTTTTCCCTGGTATCCACTCACCAGCTTTTTCACTCTTCTCATCCAGCTACCTCTTCTTCTAAATTTTTACCTCAAATATAAATGATGCAATTAAAAAGGGTCCACGGAGTGCATTCCTGAGGACTGAAACCCAGGGTCCAGGAGCAGACAGCAGCAGCAGCATAAAGAGGAATTCTTCCCTCTGTCCTCATGCTGCTTTTCCACCACAAGGCTTTACAGCCATCTGGATCCCCTTTCAGTTCATGACCCCCCTCACAAAAATCCATAACCTAGCAACCTTATTTAGTGCCAACGAGATCATTCTGCCTTCCTGTTCCCAAATTGTGCTTGGCTCCTCTGACTGCCTTTATAGGATGGCTGCTGGCAGCGGTGATCCCATCACTGGTTCAGTGTGCTCGTCTCCAGCAGGATTTTGTAGGATTATTGATCCCTGTGTGTTGCAGTGATTTTTTTTTTTCCCTCATTAAAGGAGCTTAGGAAATGGGGGGAAAGGGGGTTTAGGAAGTTGTTTAATCCATCTGCTTTTCAATATTAGAGTGCAGAGGGCAAGTTGCTCTTTGGCTCCATGGAAAGTGATTGGTTTTGGTTCAGCCTGAAGACTACTTGATCAAAGTGGGATATTTTTTTATTTCCAGATGTGATATTTTGGGAGCCCCCATTGCTTCCCACAGCTCTGTGTCATCACCCAGGAATTTTCAAATTCTCTGGAGTGTTTAACACCAATTTCTCTGCTCTGACCCTTTAGCTGCATAGGCCGAGTGTTTCTCATAGTTTCCAGTTTGTGTTCCCTGAGGAACCTGTTCATTGGGGAGCACTGTGAACGAGGAAAACCTACCACAAATGAAAGTGGGAGCTTATTCCCACTTGCCTGTGCTCTCGTTGCTCTTTTTTGGCTAAAATACACCCAGATTTAATAATGTGTGTCCCACCACCATCAGCCCATATAGGGAAGTGGTGGCTCCTGCCTCCTCTTTTCACCTCAGGAGTACAAAGAGGGCTGGGGGCAGGAGAAGGCAGCAGCACATCCTTTCCCACCACACTTTGGGGAGGAAGAGTGAGCTCACCAGGTTGTGACGTTGGAACTGTGTGCCAGGAAAAGAGCGGGGGGAAATAATTATAAATCCCCAAAGGCAAAGGGGAAAAATGCTTTAAGTGTTATTTCATCTCTGAGCAGTGAATTGAGCTGTCCTTGGGCAGCTCGTGTGAGCCTTTCCGAGAGAGGCGCTGCCAGCTCTGCTTCAAACCCTCCTGGGAAGTGATTCCTAACTCTCATTCCTGATGGGAACTCAAGCAGGGCTCTCCTCCAAACTCTGCTTCCCCCTCCTCCAGACTGCATTAAATCGTGCTATTGATTTTTTCTTTCCCCTTCTATTTATTTTTGCCTGTTTTCCTGGAACTTGCAAAATCAGCCCTGAGCAAACCTCTGGTTTGCTTTTCCAACAGCGCTGGGAGAAAGAACTTGACTTTACAGTGGGTGATGGGAGCTGCAGCTGACCCATTTCTGCACGTTTCTCTGCCAGTGGTAGCAAAAACATTTTCCCACTTAAAGGTTCTCTTCAGTTGTAAAGTTCTGGGATTAATTGTTTCTTCAACTGTCTGGAATCAGAAGGACTTGCGGGAAATTGCAGCAGTGCAGTCGTGCTGCCGGATGTTGCTTTCCTTAGACTTCCCTATTTTTTTCCAATTGCTTTGTCGTGTTGTCACATCACTTGCTGTGTCCCTTGCCCAGAGGCAGTGGAGAGGGTTAAGGTTTTGTGTTTGGTGTCAGCCAGCTGGGGAACACAGCCAGGAAATTTCCTGATTCCAGTTCAAAAAAAGCATCGGATCCGCTCTCAGGGAGGAGGGATCAAAGGTCCAAAGTGTTTTGTGCTTGGAGGTCAGTTTGGTTCCTTGGATGTCTAGGAGCACAACAAAAACCCACCAGCACCTCCAAGCCTGCAGGCAGCCAAAATGGGTGAAACAAATGGGTTTTTGTACTGTTTGACACCCAAAAGTTCTGTCTGTTGCTGTGATGGTGCTGCATCACCCCAGCCAAGCTTTGCTGGATCCCGGTACAGCTCTGCCTGTGGTGTCAGGGACCCGTTGTGATGTTCCTTCTTCCCTAATCAACAACCCTGCCAAGCCTTGCACCATCCCTCATGCTCCTCCATTCCCTGCCAGGTTTGTGGAGTGAAGGATCTGGGCCAGGTTGGATACTTGGAGCTGGCACTGGATGCAGCATCCCCATGGTAGCATCGGAGCTCTTTGAAATTGCATCATGCCAAGAGCTTTTGTTTTCCCCCCATGCTCAATCCTGTTGTTCCTTGGTTTTGGACAGCAAAGGCCATCACTATCACTCCTGGCTGGAGCAGCACTGAGTTTTCCCCCCCCCTCGGTGCCAGGCAAAGGTGGTGCAGCTGCGTGGCATCTCTGGGGCGACGGCGATGCTGGTTTGGGGTTGGCTCTGCAGCTGCCTGTGATTTTCCCATCGCCACGCTGCGGATCCTGGCGCTGGACCAGCTCCAGAGACGGAGCTGAAGGAAATTCCTTCCAGCTGCTTGAGGTCAGGGCTTCGCTTTGCTTTTGGGGTCCACGAGGGGGATTTTTTGCCTGCAAGTTAAACAAGGGCGTCTCTGGCTGCTGCTTCTTAACACCTGGAAGAATCTTTTTCTTTTAAATATTATCCTGTTAGTCATAGCCATTAAATAACCTTCCTCCTGTAGAATCATTCCATGGAAGAATACCCTGCTTTGCAACACAGCTTGGGCTGTTTCAGAAAGGTCTTGTCAGCTGCTCCCAGTTTAACTTTCAACCAGTTAATAACGCTTTTGGTTAAACCTGTCTGAAACACGTTGCGAAACGCCTTTGAAACTCGAGACGCCGTTCACGCCCGCTTGAAACCTTTCCCATCGATAAAATATTCCAGCTTGGAGTTTGGCCACGGCTTAGCATTCACTTTTCCCTGTGATTTGTGATTTCAGGCCTGCCTGTGTCTGGCTCCACTGGGTGTTTGAAGCTCAGTTTTTCCTGGAGATGGGTTGGCTTTGCCAGCCCGGCCAGTGGGATGCCCGGACCACCAGCTCCATCCAGTTAATGGCTGAGGAGATTCAGTCTGAGTTTGCTTTGAACCCCTGTGGAGAAAGTTGTTTGTCTTGAAAACATAAAGTAAATCCCTCTAAAAACAGGAGTTTATTTACAACAGCAGAGGCAGAAGCCACCGCTCCACCCAGCATGTGGGCTGTATTTAGGTGTGAGGATGCACAGCACATGCATGGCCCCTTTATGCACGGATGTTATAAATAAATAAAAATAAATTTTTTTAGAAAAGAACAACCAGCTCCTTTTAATAAGTAAAACCCCAAGAAGGAGCACACAGTTCAAATCCATGGGGCAAAGCAGCAGGAAAGCAAAAATCTGCAGCTTTCAGCCCATGGCATTGTTTAAAGTGGCATCCCTGGTGTCACCCCCTGGCTTCAGGGACCACAGCTCTGCCTCACTCCCCTCCTCCTCCCTGCCTCAGTTTCTCTACCTGCGAGAAGACAATTGCATCCTTTATTAATCCTTGTGAGATCTCCTGGGGAACGCTCTGGGTACGAGGTTGGCCCCTGTATTAAGGGCTTGCTGTGGCTCTAATGGGGATTAATTTGGGACTTGGTTCTGTGAGGTTTACCTTTCACAGCCCAACTGTAATCAAAGCCTGCCACCCTGGAGCTCGCTGACCTGTGACACTCCCTTCCTTGGCTGCTCGATGGGCCATTAACCAGCACTTTGGCTTTTAATTAAAGCTGGGTTTTGTCCTGCTTGGAGAAACATGGATGTGCTTGTCCCCACGTTGCTGCGTCATTGGGGGGTGTAAGGAAGGAGATGTGGAGTTCAGGTTGTTCTGCCTTTTGTGGCTCTCTGCATCCCAGGACAAGGAACCGTTGTTCCCTGTTGTTTTTCACAGAATCATGGAATTACAAATTACACGAAATCATGGAGTGATTGGGGTTGGAAGGGACCTTAAAGACCATCCAGTTCTACCCCCTGCCATGGGCAGGGACACCTTCTACTATCCCAGGTTGCTTTAAGCCCCATCCAAGCTGGTCTTGGACACTTGCAGGGATGCAGGGGCAGCCACAGCTTCTCTGGACACCCTGTGCCAGTGCCCCCTTTTCTATGTGCAGCCTGTGTCCCCCATCCCAGGGGTTTCAGGGACCTACTGGGGGCCATGGATGCCCCACAAGCATCATCTCCCTGCTCTGATATGCCTTGACCATGGAGAGAGCAACAGGGAGGCTTTTGTTCTGCACCAGAAACTTTTCATCCTTCCTTATGGCTCCTTTTTTATTTCTTTTGGCTGTGCCCTTGCAAATCTGAAGCAGCTTAAAATACAGTTCCTCCCCCCACTCCCCTTAAAAAAAAAAAAAACCACAACGCCAAAGCTTGGCTGCTTGAAATCATCAGATTTCACTGGAGTCTTTTAAAGTTAACAGTTTCCTGGATCCTGGGCAGACTAACTGATTTTTTCCCCTTTAACCTCCGTGTTTTTTGCTGTAACATTTCTCAGCTGTTGCAGCAGGAGGGAAGGAGGACCAGGGCAGCTCCAATGTGGAGAAGGTTATTTCACACGGGGGTTGGATGAATCTGGTGTGGGATTCCCTGGATTTGCACCACAGGGAACAGAAGGGTTGTCCCCACAAGGCTGAGCCTCCACGACATGGCTGGCAGGTAGGTCATGGCTGTGTTTGTGACACCCTTTATGCTGGTGGGTTGGTCTGAGCTCTGTTTCTGCTGACTCTTTATTTGCTGAGGGCTGTGATGGTTCCTGGTTTTCCTCATGGATGTGGGGACTGGTGCAAGAGCAGCACAGCTCAGGTGCATATGAGCATGAGGGATTTTCCTGGCTTGATGGGATTTGCTGCCCCAAATGCAGCCTTGGATGTTCCTTACCCACGGAACCTCTTAGTGGGATTGCTGAGAAGAGCATCACAAGTTAAAGGAGTTGTAAAGTAAAGAAAAGCTACAGTCCAGTGCTGGTTGGTTTTGTTGCTTGTCTTCCAAGAGTTGTTCCTCCTTCCTTGCAAAAAGTCACCTGGAGCTTTCCCAGACTGAGGACGATTCTCTCCGGGTGGATGAGGAGCTGGAGGCAGCCAGCCTTGGCCAAAGGCAGTGATTATCAGCACGAGCCCGAGGGTGAGGTGGGGCAGCATCCTCCAGCTGAAACATCCTCATGCCACGAGGGTGACCAGGGGAGCCCCTGACCCGTCCCAAATCCCTCTGACCCGGTGGGACTGAAACCCAAACCCAGCCCTGCGGCGCCGAGCTGCGCATTAACTCCGCCGGAGCTGGGAACAAAGGTTTGGGGGCTGGATTGGGCTTTTTAAAATGTATTTGCAAAGCAAACCAGCTCAGCTGAGCGGAACAGGCGTCGGTGGAGGAGCGTGAGCTGCTGGGTGGTTGCTGGGCTATAAAATCCCATCCCCACCAGCGCTGGCAGGGGGATGTGCCGGCTCCCCGAGCTCTCGTAGCGTTTCCACGTTGGCCAGGAGAGGTTCTGAACATGCGTGTTGGTCTCTGGAGGCTTTAATCAAATCCAGGCTTTACCAGAAATCGCCTCGAAACTTCCAGCGAGCTGAGGAAACTGAAAGCAGCCGGAGCAAGGAGGCTCCCGGGCGGGTGTTTGGGGCTGGCAGGGATGTTGCCTTCAGCAAGGGGATAGTCCCGGTGAGACAGCCGGGATGAGAGGTGAGTCTGCTCCCCGTGGGAAGTCAGAGGAAAGCACACAGGGTTTGGCAAAAAAAGGGCCTCAAGGGGAAAAGGAGATTCGGGAGTGAGGATGCTGCTTGAAGGGACAATCAGAGGACACTTGGATTTTGGAGCATCGCTCCCTGGCATGTGTGGGTTCAGATCCTGCGGTTTCCCCACTGTCTTCCCACCCTGTGCAAAATGAGGAGCTGTGCAGTTACTGCGCCGTGGAAATCTCCCCGCTCCAGGGGAGGGTTTTGTTATCCCTCGGTGATTTTATTTGGGAAACAAGGCTCAGACTGCAGGTACTTTCCTTGCTTGTAAAACTTCATCGCACGTTGCTCTCCCGTGGGCAGAAGGGAAAACAAGGTGTATTTTTAACTTCCTTTTCTAAGCTGGGGGCAGGGGAACTTTATGCCTGGCCAGCAACGGTTGTGATCATCTGAGGGCGAACAGTTCAGAGAATGATAGGAAGATAAGAGATAAATAAGAGCAATTAAAATCCTGGGGGAGAGGATTTGCTGAAATCCTTATCCCAGACAGCTGCTCGGGGTTTAATTGGGGCTCTCCGAGGGGAGGGAAGTTCTGGTCACGGGTCCCAGACGTGGGACATGGCAGCCAAAATTGCTGCCTCTTCCTCTTGGCTGCCCCTCACTGTTGCCTCGGGGCTTTCCTGGGGGGAAGGAGCCTGGGGCTGTGCTGAGCAGTAAAGCTGAAACCTGCAGAAGTGCTCTTAAACCACCAAACCTGCGTCTCAGTTGGGAAAACGAACAAAGCCTCCTTTACAGAGTCCACAGTCTCCCCATAATTTCTCTCAGCGGCGTTGCTGTGTGTCCTGGGAATGTCCTTGTTCTCTTCCTTTTCATCTTTGATAATTTTGGTGGAGGATTTCTATGGAATGAGGAGTCAGAAACCACTGGAGGGGAAGGCAAACTTGCCTTGCTCCAAGGCTTCCCGGCTGCTTTCAGTATTTTTACCAAGTTACTGTGGGGTTTGAGGGACACTGGCTGCAGCTGGGGCTGCTTGGATGCAGTTCCTGCCGTCCATCTCATCCAGTGTTTTAACTTGAAGGATGATGTGTGAAAGGAAAAGAGCTGGAGGAGAAGCTCACAGTGGGAGAAGGAAAATCCCAGCCCCAGCTGATGCAGCCCTGCTTTGTTTTCAGGGTTACCAAGATGGGAACTTGGTTTTGGGCAAGGAGCGGGGGATGAGTGAGAAGTCATCTCCAGCCCCCTCCTCATCCATTCATGGGACCACTGGTCTGCAAAGTGCATCCCTAAGGAATGTCACATCCATGTGTCTTCTCCGTGTCTCCACAGCCTACCCATGAGCTCAGACTTCCAGCATTACAGTTTCAGGATGCCGAACATCGGGTTCCAGAACCTTCCTCTCAACATATACATCGTGGTTTTCGGCACAGCCATCTTCGTCTTCATCCTCAGTTTGCTCTTCTGTTGTTACTTGATCAGGTAAGGGAATATTGTAAGGGAATGTTCCCCAAGAGCTTCCCTGCTTCCAGGCCCATCTCTGATCCCTCCATCCCAAAAAGAGGATGGCAGCACCTTATTTCTTCGGCACCACCAATTTCCTTGACACATCTTATGCTAACCTGATGTCCCACAAAGCAGTCACATTATCCACTTAAAAACAGGAGATACACATTAGCTGACAGAGGTATGGAATTGTGCTCAGCTTCTCAGAAAACCTGGAAAGGGATGTTTCATGGTCCCTGCTTTCTGCTTAATGTTTCAACACATTTCCCTCTGTAATGAGTAACTCGTGTCCTGCGTGCCTAAGGAATGTTTAATACCTGCTCCGTTGCTTATTGAACACAAATTGCTCCTTCAACGGCACAGTTTGGAGATTAATGATGCAGAGTTGATGTGTTAATCTGGGCAATGGGGGAGCAGGATGGCAGGGTTAAAGGTTGTTCCAGTTTGGGGCTTGTTTTAATTATTTTATGGGCCATTGGGGAGATTGTTGGGCTGCTAATTGAGAGGAGAAACTCTTCCTGACAGAGGAAAAAATGAGGCAAGTGGGGAAAAACCACAGTGCCTGAGAATCGAGGTGGTGATGGAGATGAGTTGTGCTGATAACCCAAGATGGGTGGCTGGCTGTGCTTCAACCTGTGCCTGGGAGCAGAGGTCGTCATTCTGCCAGCAATGGTAGCCAAAATTCTGCATTCCCAGAGCTCTCCTCTCCAACTTTTCCATCCCCTTCCCTTCCCCTCTGGCTTTCCAGCTGGCCCCAGCTCCCTGCAAGCTGTGCTTCCATCACATCCCTTCCCTGTGTTCCTGTAAAACAGGTACCCAGTCTCTCCTTGCACCATAGCAGCCAGTCCCACCAGGTTATCTATCCAGAGGGTATTGAAAATATTTTATCCTGCTCCTGTAGACCAGGGAAGCGAGATTTCAATGTCAACCTTCTAATTACTTGATAATTTCCACCCATTTTCAGTTCTGTATGAAGCAAAACCTCGCAGACGAGCCCAAACTCAGGTTTACCGAGGGGTGATTTGGGCTGCTTGGGCATCATATCTTATTTTTTTTTCCCACAATTATGAAAATTATGTTTTGAATGTGTATGAAAATAGACCTGAGGTGTTCAGAGGGCTCAGGGACTTGTTTTGCTCAGGTGGAGCTCGAGTCTATATGGCTCACTTAGAAAATTGCAGAGGTGTTTGGCCTTTGAGAGTATTTTCCTGGGCACTCGCTGGGTGTGTTATGCCCCAAAGAAGGAATAACAAGGAGTAATGTCTGGAAGGTCAAGCCAGAAAATCTTTAAATTTAGAAGCTGGAGGCGTGTTGTAAGAGAGAGAGGGTGAGTAACCGGTGAGAGAAGCCAGCAAGGAAGTGGCAAGTCCTCCGTCTCCTCACGTCTTTAAATCAAGACCGAGCACCTTTCCGGATGAGACCTTTTGGCTCCTGTTCCCGAGGCGCTATTTAGCAACCCATGATAGATGTGGAGTTGGATTAGGTCATCCAGTGATCCCTTTATAGCCCAAAACCCTAGAGAGACTCTACAAGTGGCTCTTCAGCCCTCCTCCCTCAGCTCTTTTATTGGCAGGACAGAACCAAAACAGGATCCTCCAGCCCCCATTGGGGAGGGTTTTGCTGTGCTGTGGGTTTTAGCTGTGCCAGTGTCCCAGGAGCATCCACCTCCACGGAAGCTGCTCTGTAATCTCAGCTCATCTGGGATATAAAAGTCTGAATTCTGGTGGGGTTTGGGAAGCATTGTAGGTGGACAACAGGATGAGGACCACCCACTTGCAAGGGCAGAGAGACCAACAGAAGGACAGGGTGGTCCCCTCCAGAGCTCCAGGGCTCTGCTTCCATCCGTGGGGGTTCTTTGTTGGTAACAGCAGCTCCTGGCTTTCCCGTAGGTGCAGCACCAACACACCCCTTCCTCTCCCTCCTTTCCCATAACTCCACATCTCCAAACATTTGGCAAACACCAGGCAATGCTCATGACACCACCCTCAGGCCCTGGTTCTCATTTCCTGCTCTGGATCAGAGCAGCCCCTGAAGCTCTCCCCTCATCCCCAGCTGGGGAGGCATGTGGAGTGTGGAAGAGCCAATATCAGGTGTATTCACCCCAAATCACAGAGCTGATGGCATTAAATAAAAGATGTGCTGGGGAAGGAGAGGACACGGGCTGTGCTTTTCAGCTTTGTCAATACAGGCTGTGCCACCTGCTCCAAGGGAAGGAAAAGTGACATTTTTAATTGGATTGGCTCAAAACAAGAGTCCAGTAGGAATTTCACAACAAAAATCTTCATTGCCTGTGCACTGTTCAGGTGATCCTTGAGCTCTTCTGCTGCTGCAGACCACTCTGGCCAGAGCTCAGGTCCCTCGTGGCTGCTGCCTCTGCTCGGCAAAATTACAGATAAGAAAGGAAGAACAAGGAAATGAGATTTTGCAGGCAGCTGGTCGTGTCTGATCTCTGTTGAATTAATGGAAGTGATAAACTCGTGTTGCCTCCAGTCCCATAAAACCCAGTCCAGAAGGATGCTGAGCTGAGCAATGCCACCCTTGCTGTGGGTCAAGTCTGCAGCATCCTCTCTCAAATTGAGCTTTGCTGTGGATCATTCGGGGCTCATCCCTGCCCAGCCTGGAGCAGCTCAAAGTCTCTGGGAGGCTCAGGGTACACAGCACCTAAAAAGCCTCTTTTTTTTATAGGGTTGTTTCCTTCTGCATTCAGACCTGCCAGGATCCAACACAGTGGTTGGGTTTTGTGTTCAGAGAAAGGAATGGAGGTAGAGAAGGGTCTGGAGCACAAGGAGAAGCTGAGAGAGCTGGGAAAGGGCTCAGCCTGGAGAAAAGGAGGCTCAAGGGGGACCTTGTGGCTCTGCACAACTCCTGACAGGAGGGGACAGCCGGGGGGGTCGGGCTCTGCTCCCAGGGAACAGGGACAGGAGGAGAGGGAACAGCCTCAGGCTGGGCCAGGGGAATTGGATTGGATGTTGGGAAAATTTCTTCACCTGAAGGATGGTCAGGCATTGGCACAGCTGCCCAGGGCAGTGTTGGAGTCCCCATCCCTGAGGAGATTTAAAAATAGTGTGGATGTGGCACTTGGGGACATGGGTCAGTGGTGGCCTTGGCAGTGCTGGGGGACTGGATGATTTTAGAGAGCTTTTCCAACCCAGACAATTCCATGATTCCATGAAGAGCCCAAGGAGCCCGGCTGAGCTGGGGACAGCAACACAATGATGGGATAAAAAGCCAGTGCCCAGGACCTGTCTACTCCTTCTACTAGAAAGAATCTAATATGGAAATCTCAGAGGTAAACCTGCAAAAAATGTTTCCTCTGCATTTTATCCCCGTAGTTGTTCACTTGCTGTAGGTGATTCAGTCAGCCCGAGAAGCAGGGGGCTCCCACTCCTGCGGGAAGAGATCCCAAAGGCCAGGAGAGGTGGTTGTTCCTTCAGGGAGGGTGACAGCACACAGGATCAGCAGCCAGGCACTGTGTGGTCCCTTATCTTGGTCAGACATCTGCCAGGAATTCCTCGGGAGTCACAGCACTTGACACGAGATGGATGGAGCTGGGTCGGACAGGGAACAGCGCTTGGCAGGGTCTGGGGTCTCCTCACGACAGCTGCACCAGGCCCCACCAGGATCCATCTGGCCCAGGATCCTGGCTCAGAGAGCAAGGAGGAGCAGGCTGAGCTTGCACGCTTCAGCACCAGATGTGCTCGTGCTGCTCCCCAGAACCTCCAGGGAGGAGTTTTTTTGGGAAAACCTCCCTGTCTAGCTCAGCACCAGCCCGGGGCATTGTAGAGCCGTGCTTCCAGCACGGAGCCGTGCAGATCCACGGCCAGCTGGTCACTTCTTCCCCACCACTGGTCCAAGGTGCTCCAGTGGCTTTGGCTCATGGGGGCCAAACCCTTGGTGGCCACTCAGTGCTCCATACAGAGGGAGCTTCCCATGCTGCTTCCCATTCCGGGCGAGTTTTCCCTTGTCTGTGGTCTCTAGCCGCACGCCTCGCTTCTCCCCATCTGTGTTTCATAACCGCCTTCCCAGCCACCGGCTCCCTGCGGACTGGGCCGGTTTCATCCTGTTCTCTCTATTGTTCCTTCATCTTCTGCTCATGTTTCTGTTCAGGGTCACTGCCAGAGGGATGAGACCCCAGTCTCCTCCTCCTCTCCTCCTCCCTGCCTGCCGCAGTGTTTTCCATGGTCCCGCGGGCGGGTTCCTGCCAGGCAGCATTGCTGGAGCAGGAGGGATGGCTCCTTGTGACACTTGGGACTCAGGAGCCAACTTTCTGCATCTCTCCCTGCAGCATTAAGGTGCATTTTTACCCATCCCTCAACTTCTAAGGCCCACAACATTTTAGGGGAGGGTGTCAGACATAAGGAAGTCTTTTTCCATCCCATTTTTATAACTCCCCCACTGCAGTGTGGCAGGGTTGAAAAAAACCCCAGGAGCTCAGGTTGAAGCAGTCAGGGATTTCAGACAGCCCTCAGAATATTTTTGGAGAATAGAAATTCCAGGCAAGTGGGTTTCCCATCTGAAATCACTTGGGGCTGGCTGGGGAAAATATTCCTACGGCTCTCCAAGCCCTGCAGCCACACATTGACTCCGTATTGAAAGTCCTTTGCCAACTCTTCAGCCCTGGGGACTTCCCTCCTGAGTTTTCCAAGCACTTTATTAAATGCTGTGTCTGGTAATGAGAGGCAATATTGGTTATTTTCATTTTAAGTGTATTTATTTTAGGTGCATAATGCGTTTCTCCAGCCAGCGGATGCCTGTGGAGCACTCTGCTGGCTCTGACTCTGGAGAGGGGAGACTGGGGAGGGAGGGGATGGAACCAGCACTTTGCTTGTGGTCTAAAATTCCTGCTGGCCTTCCCACTGCAGCAGGTGTTCTTGGAACAGGCCCATCTCGTTCATCTCCATCTCTCAGTTTGCTCCAGAAGTGGATGTGGTTTGATTGATCTTCGAATTGAGGATAAAGCTGAGTTTGAGGAACCCAGTGTCACCCAAGCAACGTGATGAGGGCTTTCGTGGGAAACCTCTGGGCAGGGAGTCTCCTTCCCTGCCCCCTGCTGGAGTGGGAGCAGGGCTTTCCTCAGGTCTGAACCCCCATGCCTTGAAAAACGGTGCTGCATTCAGTGTTGGACTTGTTGCCAGCAGAATTGGTTGGAAACTGAGGGGATTTATGGCAGACTGTGATTTCCTCACCCACTTTTTCTGGTCTTAACTATGTGGTTGGTGTCTGCTTGGAAAATCAGGGAGGTCTAAAGAGGGATAAGGGAGGATTTGGGTGCTTTGGGATGGAGACGTGTCCCTGCCAGCAACAAGGAAAGCTGGGTGTTGCCTAAACATGTCATTTCCTGTGGCCATTCTCATTTCTGAAATAAAAAATGTAAAATATAACATGTTAAAGCTGGAAAGGAGGGAAGTGGAATGTTTGAGGTATTACAATAATCCTGATTTTTTTGCCTGACCTCATGTTTCTCCCTGGTTTCATTGCAGGCTCAGGCATCAGGCACACAAAGAGCTTTACGCCTACAAACAGGTGAGATGATCCTAATTTTTTTTTTCCCTTCCCTTCTCCCTAGTGCCAAATCCATCAGTTTTCCTCATGCTGCTCCTCTCCTCGGGAGGTTCTGGCCCTCAAAGGGCAGTTGTAACACCTAGGCCAATCTGTCCCTGCTGATTTTATTGTCCCCTACCAGCTGGGCCCCCCAGGACCATCCCTCACCCGCTCATCCACAAGTCTCCCAGTTTTCCACTGAGGTCCTGAGCAGATGGGAACATCTCCACCCCTGGAGCACTCCATCCTCACCCACTGCACAGCAGTGATGCCATTGCTCCCCCACTCACCAAACTACATTTTGTGGGGTCTGGATCTGCTCCCAGGGTTGGACCCAAATCCCTGAATCCACAGGGCTTTTCCAGGGAGCAGCTCCATGGCAAGCCCAGTTCTTCCCTGCACCTGCACTTACCACCTAAAATAAACACAGCCCAGAGGTGGGTGTCAGGCTGCTGCTTCCACGTCCTCTTTTCTCCAGGATTTGTGGGATTTTCTGCCTCTGACCCCTTGATCCGTGCAGGAAGCTGGGTGGAGTTGGGCTGAAAGCACACAGTTGTCCTGCATTTATAGCCCTCTCCAGGTGCTCAGCTTGGATGGAGGGAAAGTGAAGTGGTAGCCTAGGAGGGTTAAATCTGGGAGAAAGCCTCCTGGATTTGGTCCTTGTGCTTTCATCTTTCCCCTCCTCCTGTCCCTGCACAGGGCCCCTCGTGCTCCCTGGCTGTGCTGGGTTTACTGGGAGGTTTCCAGTTCTACTGGGACACTCAGTGGAGATTTTTCCTGGGAATGCTGATGGCAGAAGCTCTGTCCTGACCCCAGCTCTTTGCCTTGCAGGTCATACTCAAGGAGAAGGTGAAGGAGCTGAACCTCCATGAGGTGAGCACATCCTGGGGCAACAAAAGCTCCCTCTCCCTCCTCTTCCTCACCCTGGGGAGGAGGCAAACCCTCAAATTCAACTGCACTGGGAGCAGAGCATGCAGCCAGCTGGGCTTTGGAAATGGGGAAAGATCCTCTGCAAAAGTCTGGACTAAACCCTCTCCCTCCTCCTGGCTCCCCTTGGCTTTTCCTGCATCATTATTGTTATTGATTGTGTTCTTCTTATCACAATGATAAGAAACTGTGGATTAGGGAGGCCAGGGCAGTCTGGGTCTTGTATAAGCAGTGTCCCTGAGCAGGGACACCCCCTCTGGCCCCGCCACCGTCGGGGTGTGACAATTTCCAGCACATCTCTGGGCAGGGAAAGCTGAAATCCAGGATAAACACCCTCCCCCGGCTCCTGCGAGAGGCAGATCCGCTCCTCCTTCCCCGCCCCCTGAGGGCTCAAACCCCTTCGTTATCTCCATGGCCCCCGGGCTTTTGGGAGCTGAGCGTTTCTGTTCACAGCCCATTTTTCCTGATGAATTGGAGCAGGAATCTGCTCAAATCCCGCGTCAAAGCACGGCCTGGATTTATTTATTCCGCTGGAGATAACAAAAATGCCCACCCACATCCGGGCAGGAGGCTGCTCATCTGCTCAGCACCAGCTCCAGTTGTTTCTAAACCACTATTTATTTTATTTTAATCCCCTGAGCAGAGCCTATCCCACGTTTTATCCTGACCCTCCACTCCCCACAGCCCCCAGGGTAAATCCCAAGGGCGCCGGGGTTGTGAGCACTCTCTGCTGCAGGGCTGTATTTCTGACCCGCTCCCTTTAAAAACCAACTGCAGTGGGGTTTTTGTCGGAACACAGGCTTCCAAGCACTTCCTGGGGTGAGAAATGGGTTGGAGGAGGGATTTGGGAACGTGCCAGAGCCGGGAATGGCCTCAATAACGCTCAGCCTTCCTCCTCCTCCTCCTCCTCCTCCTCTGTTCCCAGCTGTCGCCAGCTCTCCCAGCTTCTGGGGAGGACGAGGCCTCTGTGGGGAAGAGGACAGAGCTGTTCAGGCTCTTCCCTGGGATTTGGAAAAGCCTGGAAGGGTTTAGCTGAAAAAGATCCCACTTGGGGCATTCGTATTTTGGCATTTGCAGTCAGTGTTTCTGGAAAGCAGAGGACGAGGTGGGAATTTTCCAGCAGCTCCCACCCAGCTCTTCCCTCCCTGGCTCTGGGTCTGGTTTTCCCCTTTTTCCAGCATTCTGCCTCTCCCAGGCCCTGGGGGAGCTCGGGGTGTGTGTTCCTCAGGGGGTGACCCCAGCAACTGCACCTGGCCCTGGTGCACTGAGAGATCCCAGGCCAGGGAGGCCGGGAAAACCACCCAGGACTATCCAAAATCCCCTGGGATATCCAAAATGAGTCAGGAGGGATTGGCTGCCAGGGTGAAGGAGGTTTTGGCTGAGAAACAGGCACCAGCTTTCCCGGCCGTGGGACAGGCATGGCAACCGTCCCATTGCCTTTTCCTTTTCCTTTTCCCAGAGGTATCCCTGGGAATGCAGCCAGTGCCAGGGACCAGGCAGCAGTGTGGATCCATCCCCCTGCACCCTAAAACCTCAAACCCATCCCAGCTTTGGGGCTGTTCTGTGCAGGCTCCATGGTCCCTTCCAGCAGGAAAGGGAGACCCCAGCCTCAGCCTTTGATCCTGAAGCTTGGGCAGAAAAATTTGGGAAGGCTTATGGGGAAATTTCATCCCTGTGAGGGTGGTGAGACCCTGGCACGAGTTTTCCAGAGAAGCTGTGGCTGCCCCTGGATCCCTGGAAGTGTCCGAGGCCAGCCTTGGAGCAACCTGGAATAGCGGGAGGTGTCCTTACCCATGGCAGCGGGTGGCACTGGCTGGTCTTGAAGGTCCTTTCCAACCCAAACCATTCCATAATTCCACGATTTTAGCCGCCTTGTGGTTTTTCTTTGCACATGTTGCTTCCCAAGCACTGACATTGCCTGTGCTTGCCACCCCCCGCAGATCTGTGCCGTGTGCCTGGAGGAGTTCAAGCCCAAGGACGAGCTGGGGATCTGTCCCTGCAAACATGCCTTCCACAGGAAGTAAGTTTTGGGTTATCCCACCGCCGTGCCGGGGCGGGAGTGGCAGGAAAAACCCCTCTGGGATCAACTGGGCCAGCTGGAGCAGCTGCAAAACTGAGGGAGAGTTGGAGGATCTGGGGTTTAACTTGTAGGATGCCCCGTGCTGAGTCAGGAGTTGGCCATGGTGATCCTCATGGATCCCTTCCAACCCAGTCTAGAATTCCATGAAAAATGTAAATAAATAAATAAATAAATAAATAAAATTTTATACACACACACACATAAATATATATATACACATATACCTATATATATATTTATATATTTTATACCTATATATATATTTATATATTTTATACCTATATATATATTTATATATTTTATATAAATATATATGTGTGTAAAAATATATATGTTTATATATATAAACATATATAGGCATGGTTTATATGAAGCAAACCCACTAAAATTTATGTTACTATATAATAATAATAGTAATAATAATAATAATAATAATAATAATAATAACAATAATAATAATAATAACAATAATAATAATAACAACAGCACTCTATAGTATTCTGTATGCTAAAACTACATCATATCCTACTATATATTACAGGGTTTTTTATATTCTCTGTTTATATATATCTTTTTATTTATTTATGTTTATATATCTCTGATGTCACTGTATAATTTTTA
Organism: Anomalospiza imberbis; assembly: GCF_031753505.1. NCBI lineage: Eukaryota > Metazoa > Chordata > Aves > Passeriformes > Viduidae > Anomalospiza > Anomalospiza imberbis. The sequence continues at coordinate 70,287,322 of NC_089684.1, forward strand.
AATTTTTATATTTTATATATTTTACACATTTATACATTTTTATGTACACTATACTATAGCTAATATAGATTACATAATATAGATTATATAACATTATATAACACATAAAATTATATATAACACATAACATACATAATAGTATGATTATATCAGAGTTATTTACATAACCTTTATTTATCCATACACATTATATACGTGATTGTTGATTATTGGTATTTTATTTACAGATTCTGTGTTTATAATTTCACAGACACCTTTTATGTATCTATTTTGTTAGGGTTTTTTTTGGTAGGTGTATGCATTTTTATATCCCTTATATATAAATATAAATATAGATATAGATATAAATATAAAATATAAATATAAATACACATGTTATATATAAATATAACTATAACTAACTATAAATAAATATAAATATAAATATAAATATAAATGATATTATTAAATATAAATACAACCTATATAAAGATATAACCTATACATATAAATATATACTATCTATAAATATAAATTACATATAAAACATATCTATACAAAATCCCTGTATATAAACACAGAGAACCCCCTCAAAAATCCCCATAAATCATAAAAGCACCCAAATGGTGAATTAAAACCTGGGCAGCAGCAGAGCTCCCGGGCAGGGTAAAGGGGCTCTGGGGGGGATTTTTGCAGCTCCACATCAGTGTCAGGTGTCCCCACTGATGTCAGGTGTCCCCAATGGTGTCAGGTGTGTCCCCACTGATGTCAGGTGTGTCCCCAGTGATGTCAGGTGTGTCCCCACTGATGTCAGGTGTCCCCAGTGATGTCAGGTGTGTCCCCACTGATGTCAGGTGTCCCCAATGGTGTCAGGCGTGTCCCCAGCGATGTCAGGTGTGTCCCCACTGATGTCAGGTGTCCCCAATGGTGTCAGGCGTGTCCCCAGTGATGTCAGGTGTCCCCAGCGATGTCAGGTGTCCCCACTGATGTCAGGTGTGTCCCCACTGATGTCAGGCGTGTCCCCAGTGATGTCAGGTGTGTCCCCAGTGATGTCAGGTGTGTCCCCAGTGATGTCAGGTGTCCCCAGCGATGTCAGGTGTCCCCAGTGATGCCAGGTGTGTCCCCGCTGACATCAGGCATGTCCCCAGTGATGTCAGGCATGTCCCCAGTGATGTCAGGTGTCCCCACTGATGTCAGGTGTCCCCACTGATGTCAGGTGTGTCCCCACTGATGTCAGGTGTCCCCACTGATGTCAGGTGTGTCCCCAGTGATGTCAGGTGTGTCCCCAGTGATGTCAGGTGTCCCCAGTGATGTCAGGTGTCCCCAGTGATGTCAGGCATGTCCCCAGTGATGTCAGGTGTCCCCACTGATGTCAGGTGTCCCCAGTGATGTCAGGTGTGTCCCCACTGATGTCAGGTGTCCCCACTGATGTCAGGTGTGTCCCCAGTGATGTCAGGTGTGTCCCCACTGATGTCAGGTGTCCCCACTGATGTCAGGCGTGTCCCCAGTGATGTCAGGTGTCCCCAGCGATGTCAGGTGTCCCCACTGATGTCAGGTGTGTCCCCACTGATGTCAGGCGTGTCCCCAGTGATGTCAGGTGTGTCCCCAGTGATGTCAGGTGTGTCCCCAGTGATGTCAGGTGTCCCCAGTGATGCCAGGTGTGTCCCCGCTGACATCAGGCATGTCCCCAGTGATGTCAGGCATGTCCCCAGTGATGTCAGGTGTCCCCACTGATGTCAGGTGTCCCCAGTGATGTCAGGTGTCCCCACTGATGTCAGGTGTGTCCCCAGTGATGTCAGGTGTCCCCACTGATGTCAGGTGTCCCCAGCGATGTCAGGTGTCCCCAATGATGTCAGGTGTGTCCCCAGCGATGTCAGGCGTGTCCCCACTGATGTCAGGTGTGTCCCCACTGATGTCAGGTGTCCCCAGTGATGTCAGGTGTCCCCAGCGATGTCAGGCGTGTCCCCACTGATGTCAGGTGTGTCCCCAATGATGTCAGGTGTCCCCAGTGATGCCAGGTGTGTCCCCAGTGATGTCAGGTGTGTCCCCAGTGATGCCAGGTGTCCCCAGCGATGTCAGGCGTGTCCCCAGTGATGTCAGGTGTGTCCCCAGTGATGTCAGGTGTGTCCCCAGTGATGTCAGGTGTCCCCACTGATGTCAGGTGTCCCCAGCGATGTCAGGTGTCCCCAGTGATGCCAGGTGTGTCCCCAGCGATGTCAGGTGTCCCCAGCGATGTCAGGTGTGTCCCCACTGATGTCAGGTGTGTCCCCACTGATGTCAGGTGTCCCCAGCGATGTCAGGTGTGTCCCCACTGATGTCAGGTGTCCCCAGCGATGTCAGGTGTCCCCAGCGATGTCAGGTGTGTCCCCACTGACGGCCCGTGTCCCCGGTGTCCGCAGGTGCCTCATCAAGTGGCTGGAGGTGCGGAAGGTGTGTCCGCTGTGTAACATGCCGGTGCTGCAGCTGGCGCAGCTGCACGGGAAGCCGGACCCGGGCCCGCCGCAGGGGCCGCTGCCCGGCTCCCAGAACATCGTATAGTCCCTCCCGGGCCGGGCCCGGCCCGCGCCCGCCCGCGGCGCTCGGACACAACCAAAGCACTTCGGCCGCGGCCGAGCAGCCCCGGATCCCGCCGGGATGAAGCCTGGGCTCGGATCCTCCGCCAGGGCCAGGAGGGGACTCGGCGTCCTCGGCACGACATCCTTCTTCCAGCACCTCCCTTCTCCAGCCCCGCGGCCGCCGGGCAGCGGCGCGGTGGCACCCAGCGACCTCCGGGAGCGGCGCCTCGGCCCCCGAGCTCCGGCACCTCCCGTCCCCGGGACGGGGCGGGCCCCGGCCGGTTCCTGCTCCCTCCTCTTCGCCTTCGGCTCCTTTGCCTTCGCGGTTCCCAGCAGGAAATGGGGTCTCGCTGCGGTTGGGTGTCCCCTCGGCACCTGGCGTCACCCCCGGTGGTGGCTGTGTGGGGTCTCCCGGGTTTGGATTCCCCCCCCACCCTCCGGAGGGTGGCTGCCTCTCGTCCTCGGCTACCTCGGGGGCCTGGAGCCCCTGTGAGGGGCACCGTGCTGGCCTCAGCAGCAGCGAGAGCCATGGCCTGGGGGGGCAGGCAGAAATCCCGGCCTTTGGGATCATCCCGTGGCTTCCAGCGCGGCCCCGGGGGTCTCTGGGCAGCGGTTCCCCTTGCCAAAACACCCAAAGCCCTCATCAGCGCCTGGGGGGAGCTGGGCCAGCCCCTCGCCTCTGTGACCACGGGTTTCGGGGGTCCCCTGCCATCCTCAGCAGTCGCATTCCAGGGCTCGGGGGGTGTCAGTATTACACGGCAGCGGCTTTCCCGGGGGCAGGGCTGGGGAGGCTCCTGGTGCCGTCCCCCCTCCCAAAAAACCCGGGACTGTTTATGGAGCGTGGAGCCTCATAGACGTGTTTGTACACTACAAATTCTGCAGCAGAATATTTTTTAAAACATTCGCTGGTTTTGTTTTTGGTTTTTTTTTTTTTTTCTCCTCTGTTTGTTCGGTTTTTTTGTAAGCTCTATTTTTGTATATTTAATTGCTATTTGAAAATTCTAATAATGCGTCTTTTTTGCTAATCACACTCTTCTTAAGGAAAAACCAGGAAAGAAAAAAAAAAAACAAAAAAAAACCAACCAGGCGTTTGCATGTGATTTGACTTGAAATGTAAATAAAAGCAGGTTTTGGAAGCGGGGTGTGTTTGCAGGGGGGCTGTGCCCCCTCCCTTGTTCCCTGTCACCCTGGCGATGTCCCCAGCAGGGGAGGCAGCACTGGGAGAGGGGCGGGTTTGGGGTTGGGGTCACATTGTCCATGTGCCCTTGCCCCAGCAGCATCCCTGTCCCAGAGCAGGGCCCATGGGGACAGGCCGGCTGCAGAGCACCCCAAAACCCCCGGCTAAGAGGGATTTCGCAGGATCCAGGCACGGGGGGAGCTTCCCTGCTTAGGGAAATTCGTCCAACCAACCTTCCCGGCCCAAATCCCGGCCCAAGCCCCCGATGCCGGCCTCCCGCAGGGTTGGGTTCAGCTCCCAGCTCCGCCAGGTGCAGCTCACACCCCGTCTCCTGCTCGCTTTGTTCCACCCCTCCTCTCCCTCAAGGTTTGACCAGGCGGGTGAAGAAGTGCCCTGGGACCGTGCCCGTGGGCTGGCTGCGCTGGGGTCACCCCGGGGCGGGATCCCCGCGGGGCCCTGGTGGGAAGGGAGGCGGGACTCCCGCGTGTGCCGCTCTCCCTGCCCCGCTGAACCCCATCCCTGCCCGCGGGGCTGCTGCCCTCTAGTGCCGCACATCACCCCAGCCATGGAATCCTCCGGACGAGCAGGAACTGTGAATCCCATCCCATTTCACCCCCCCCCGCCGTGGTCAAGAACAGCTTCCGCTAGCCCAGGTGGCTCCAAGCCTGTCCAGCCTGGCCTTGGGCACTTCCAGGGATCCAGGGGCAGCCACGGCTTCTCTGGGAAATCCATTCCAGGGCCTCCCCACCCTCCCGGGACAGAATTCCTTCCCACTATCCCACCTCTCCCTGCCCTCTGGCAGTGCGAATGTTCCCTCGATGCTCTGTTCGCCTTCTGCGGAAGGATCCACAGGGACTGTGCTGCCCTTACAGCCATTTTTGGGATGATGAGCTCACTGGGTGACTTCCCACTGCTGGGACAAAGTCTGGATCTTCCACCGAGCTGCACAGAACTGTTACTGTTGATGCTTCCACCCCACAGCTCCTGCTCTGGACTGATTCTCTCTACCCTCCTCACCAATCCCATTCATATCCATGATCAGTAATTAAGTTTTTCATCAAAGCCAAAACTGCTGCAATTTCCCCAGAATAATTAATGCTCTTTAAAAAAAAAAAAATTCCCCTCCTTTAAAATGTTTTGAAATACAACTGATTCCCAGAACCTGAAACATGCAGGGAGGGAGAAACAATCAAGGATTGCCCACAATTACTCTCCAGAAGGTAAAAACCAAGTGGGGTCAACCCAAATCTCCCCAGCACATTCCTGCTCAATCCCACCAACATCCATCCTGCTGCACTGGAGCTCCAAGAATGAGACATAAAGCAAAGGGTTTGAAGCATATAAAAAATAACTGTAATATTTTATACAAGAAAAAAAATCAAGTCGTTTACAAAAAAAGGAATAGACATTAAGCCAGGAACTTTGGTGCTGGGATCAGATTGTGCTGGACCTACTTCAAAATCCAGAGGAGGAGGAGTTACACACACTCATGTACGGAGTGAGGAAGTGGAAAACTTGCAGGATGCTGAGCCCAGGGACACCAGTGCCTCGGGGCAGGGACTGGGGTGGATCAGGCTCTGGGATTGCTGCTGGGAATTCCCAGCCCTGCAGAGATTTCCCAGCTCTCCACCATGGCAAGGTGGCTTCTGCTCCCAAGGCTGCTGTGCTTAATAAAAGCCAGGCTTTTCCCTGTGCATCTCAAGGATTCCCACACCCTCCTCAGCCCAGCCTATCACCCACCTGTTACATCAAGGGACCACACAGGTCCCAGGCACACAGATATTCCAAAAAGCCAAAGTTTCTGTGCCTTTTCCATGAGTTTTGGCTGTGAGGGTGGGTTAAAGTCCAGCCAGGTACATGTGTGTTAAATTTCAGGTGGGACAGCAGGAGCTGAGTCCCAAAACCCTTCAGTCAGCACTCTGGAAACGGAGATGTTTTTAATGGAGAGTTTGGGAACCTTTCTGTCATTTCACAAGCAGTGAAGAATAAATGAGATCTTGAATTCAGCTGATCCCAACCAGGCTGCCCAGAGAACTTGTGGCTGCCCCTGGATTCCTGCAAGTGTCCAAGGCCAGGCTGGACAGGGCTTGGAGCACCCTGGGCTAGTGGGAGGTGTCCCTGCCCATGGCAGGGGTGGAATGAGAGGGGCTTTGAGGTCCCTTCCAACCCAAACCATGCCCTGAGCTGTATGGTCCTGCTCCAGCCCTCAGCTGTCCAGTACCACCTTGTGGAACACAGAGCAGGACACAACTGCAACTTGTATAAGGCTGCAGGAAAAACAAACGTTTTCCTCCCCAGCCAGCACAGATCACCTTCCACAGGGGCCCTGTGTTCTTTTCCCTGATTCTACCGATCAAATCCCTGGCTGTGTCCACAATCCCAGCTCACAGTCAGCTGAGGTTTAGAGACAAACAGCAAAGCAATCACCCTCTGAATCTGTAGTTTCCTCCCTTTTCAGAGGGAGGTGCCACACAAGGAACCCAGCAGGGACTGCTCAGATCCCAGGATACAGCAACGGGCAGAGCTGGGCGGGATTCACACAGCAGGGACGGGCTCGGGGCTGCCCAGCACTTCCAGCCAGGCTCACAAGGGGATCAGAGCTGGAAACTGGTTTCTCTGGGAAGAAACCAGGACTGGAAGGGTGTGTTGGGGTCAGGGTGATGGTCATTCTGATATCCTGGGATAAACCCTGACACCATGACCTGATCTTTCCCTGTGCTCCATGGAACTCCTTGCTGGGAAGCCAGAGCACTTCCAAAGCTGTGTCTCCATGAGCTCACATCCCGAGGGAAGGTGCAGATACCTCGTTGCTTTTAGAGAGCATTTATTGAGCGTGCAGGATCCATTCCAACCCCCCATCCCCAGGGTGCAACTTCCACAGGGGCTCCACACTGCAGTATCCTGCTCTCAGGCTGCGTGGCAGCGTGCAAAGGGAAAAGAGGGAGTTCAGCATGCATGGAAAGGGGAGAATTCCCCCAAAACGACAGGAGTGCAGCCATTAAAAATGTAACATGGAATATTACACAGATCCAAGTGCGACTGAAGGAAGCGTCTCTTTGGTGGAGTTTGGTAACAGAGAGAAAACCCCAGACAAACAAACAATGAGTATCCCTATTCCACCCTCAAATTTAGATCTCAAGGCTGGAGGCTGACTGACACCCCTGACACCATCCCAAAGGGTGCTGAGGACTGTGCAGGAGAGCTGGAGGCCGAAATGGGACTCACCCCGAGGCACAGACCCGTGCTGTGCTGTACCTTCCATCCCTAGGACAGAGACAAGGACATGGAACAGGGATAAATAAAGCCTGGCTGACAGCACAGCTGTGTCCCAGTGTGGATCCAGGGGGCCATATGGAGTTAGTTACACACACCGGGGCTGTGCTGATGCTCTTCCCCTTTCCCAGACCATTTTCCAGCACATGGAGAACCTCTGATTGTGAATACAGAACTGACCTGGGCACTTGGCACTCCAAGGGATCCCAGTGGAAGGAGCAGAGCGCCCCCGCCCTGTTTTGTCACCGTCATTAAACATGGAGCAAAACTAAAAAAATTGCCCTAAAAAGGGCAATTCCATGTGACTGAAATACCCCACTGACCTTCCCATACACCCCCATGTCCAGCCAGTGTATTCCAATCACATCCTTTGGAACAAACCTGTGCTGCAATCCCAGATGGATTTCAACTCTTCCAGACACCCATCCCCACGCTGTCCCCAGAGGCCACCACAGTGGAACAGTCTCAGTGGGGGCTGTGACACGAAACATGGGCTCAGTGACCCCCAAACCACGGGCTCAGTGGCCCAGGGAGTGCCCTGAATCCATAGATCCTGCACGGAGTCAGGCTGAGTCCAGGAGTCCCAGGAGAGCACCGACTGCGCCGAAGTAACCCTGAGGAGCAGATGGGGACACCAGTGAAAAGCCAGGGGCACACACCTGACACAGCAACAGCAATGCCCACGGAATCAGGGAACGGCCGGGGCTGGAAAGGACCTTCAAGATATCCAGTGCCACCCCTGCCATGGACAGGGACACCTTCCACCAGCCCAGGCTGCTCCAATCCCATCCAGCCTGGCCTTGGACACTGCCAGGGATCCAGGGGCAGCCACAGCTGCTCTGGGAAATCCATTCCATCACCCTCACAGGGAAACAATTCCTTCCCAATATCCCAGCAAACCCTGCCCTCTGGCAGTGGGAACACATTCCCCTTGTCCTGGTACTCCAGGCCCTTGTCCAAGTCCCTCTCCAGCTCTATTGGAGCTCCTTTAGGCACTGGAAAGTCTCCCTTTCTCCAGGCTATTACACACAAAGTGTAATTTTAACAACATGAAAAGGAGAGGGGAAAGATACAGCTACAGGGAGGTACAAGATAAAATAGAAAATAAAAATAAATTTTAAAAAATTAAAATAAAATTTAAAAATTTAAAATTAATAAAATATAATTAAAAATAAAATAAAATAGAATAAAATAAAATAATAAAATAAAATAAAATAAAATAAAATAAAATAAAATAAAATAAAATAAAATAAAATAAAATAAAATAAAATAAAATAAAATAAAATAGCTGTGGGTGTAGCAGCAAAGCCCTGAGCTCCTCCTGTACTGCGTGCACCCAACAGTTCCACGTGGCTGTTTCCAGAGCGCTCCAAGGATTTGTATTTTGCCATGAGACAAATTTTAAAAAGGAATTTTACCTCATGTTCCAAGAAAAGTGCTTTTAACTGTCCCTTCGACCAGTAGTCCAGGGCGTAGGCCAGGAGCCTCATGGAGATGGTGTTAATCCGAAGGAAATTGCCCACAAACACCACACGGTTGATGTTCTGCAAGTGTTATGGAAAAAAAAATAAGGAATATTAAGGCTAAATTCTATTTTCTGCTTGCAATGATAAAAACCCCACGTGGGGAAGGGTCTGGAGCCCCAGGAGCAGCTGCAGGGGCTCAGCCTGGAGAAAAGGAGGCTCAGGGGGGACCTTGTGGCTCTGCACAACTCCTGACAGGAGGGGACAGCCGGGGGGGTCGGGCTCTGCTCCCAGGGAACAGGGACAGGAGGAGAGGGAACGGCCTCAGGCTGGGCCAGGGGAGGTTTAGGTTGGATATTTGGGAAAATTTCTTCTTGGAAAGGGTTGTCCAGCCCTACCACATTTGCCCAGGGTGAATCCCCATCCCTGGAGGGATTTAAAAGCCATGTGGATGTAGCACTTGGGGACATGGGTCAGTGGTGGCCTTGGCAGTGCTGGGGGAAGGGTTGGACTGGATGATCTTAGAGGAGTTCACCAACCTAAATAGCTCTGAAATTCTATGAATTAAGTTCCTGCTGAAAGTGTCTGGCAGAATGTGCAGACCACCACACACAATTCCATCAGAAAGAAGGACCAGGCCATTTTAAGCCACCCTCCTCCTCAGACTCTCCCAGAAATTCCCAGGCCAAACTACAGCCTTTCTAACTCAGGAATCTGGATAGAATAGCTGATTTTCCTACAAAATCCTTATACTGCCTGGGAACACCGATCATGAAGTGCCACCTGCCTCCCCTCCTTCCAGCTCTGGCCTCTGATTCATCATGAAATAGCTGAGTGACTCTACTGTTAAACTGGACGGGGAAACTAATTAGGAGTCCATAACCAACACAATTTTTTAAGAAAGAAAAAGACCAACCAAGCAGTGATTATTTTGGATTTAAACCAGACCTCCAGCCTTACTTTTCCATCTCAAAATAGTTCTGATCCAAGCTCTGAAGCTTTCTTGTTCTCCAACGTGAAAATAATTCAGTTCCTCCTCTTTCTGAGGAATCAGATCAAGTCTTACCTGCTCCTGCACTCATATCCTTCTGTGGATTTTCCTTCCCTCCCCACATTGATTAACACTTCCCCTGAACTATTCAGGATCCTCTTTTCATTCAGCTGAGCTCCAGAGCAAGGAATTAGCAGATCTATTTATGAGCAAGGCTGTTCAGGGCATGTCTTGCCTCATTTTGGCTGCAGAGCCAGGAGGATGCTGGATTCCATCAGCCCATCCCGTGGAAGCAGGCTCAGGATGGAGTGCAGAGCATGTCTCTGCTCTTTCATAGCCCTGTACAATGCTGCTTGACATGAATGCAACAAGGCAGCACTGTAAAGAAGCTGAAAGCACAAAGATACAGCAACGGCCGTGGCAGTGCTGGGACTTGGCCAAGAAATCCAGAGCAACTCGTAAAAACAGCACAGGAGAAGATACCCAGCCTCTACACCCTCTATCCCTCCTTCCCTCCTCTCCCACTGCTTCCCAGAGCTGTTGCCAAAGAGAGGCACATTCCTCAAGCAGGCAGCAGCACACAGGTGATGTTTCAGGCAGGGAGCAAGGCAAGACATTCCCAAAATACCTCGTTAAGGGCACACATCCGCGCTATGGAGCCGATGTTGTTGGTGATGGTGATTAAAGTGGCCCTGGCCAGGTCCTCCTTGCTGACAGATTCCCTCTTCTCCTTGCTCATCATGTTTCCAAAGCTGTAAAGACAGTTTTGGGATTAAAGGTCCCATCAGAATTCCAGGTGAAAATGGGAACTGCTAATTTAATTAAAGTGATTCATCTTGAAGGACTGATTTCTAACTTCAAAAAGCATTGCTATGCATAACTTAGATCTCTTAGGAGTGGTTGCTCTCCAAAGGCACCTACATCCAGTTTTTCATCCTTGCAGCATCTCCAGGGGAAACAAAACCAAAACGAGACCCAGGCAGGGCATTACCTGGATGCCACAGCCCAGCCTGGCAGCCCGAAGCGCTCGTAGTCTCCTCCGTAGATGTCCCTCACCAGTTTGTCCACCTTGGTGCTGTCCCCGTGGGATGCCATCTCCAGGGCCTCCTCGAACGTGGAGCAGCCCGTCAGAAGGCAGCAGAGACCAAAGAAGGTTCCCCCTCCAAGGCTGCAAGTAAAGCAAAATGAAAATGAAAGCTCAGATTGTTCAGCTCTGCAACCCAGTTAGCTCGGGTCACCCCATTCCTGACCTCTTTTTTTAGGGAAAACCACCTTGGAAAGGCAGGATTTTCCTCAACATTTTCCTCTGTTCCTCTCACGCGACCTACAGGCTGTAAGGAATCCCTCACAGGCCATGCTGTGAAATCAGACCTTGATTTTTTTATGTTACACTGTCCACTTTCTTCTCAGCATCCAGAAATAATAATCTTAAAATAAATGTTAGTCCTGAGGGATAATTGGAGTGTCAGGGCAGAGATATCCAAAAGTTGGGAGGAAAACCCTGTCTTGTTCACTTTACAGGGCATAGATGCTACTACTAATGTCTAGTAAGAGTAAGAACTGTGCTGAGAGAATTTAAAATTATTATCATTATTATTACTACTATTACCTTTCAGGGAATCCAGGAAAGCTTCAAGCCACAGAACTTTATGGCTTTGCCAGGACACAAAAGCCACATCTTTAAGATGGGCAGCAAATGGGGAATGACTGCTATTCTATTATCCTTTCCACCAAAATCTAGCAACTTTTGGAAGCCAGGATGGAAATCTTGACTTCTTGGATCAATGCTAAGAGTTGTTAAGAACCCCAAACTACATGATCTCATAAAAGAAATAAATAAAGCCCTTAAATTCCTGCAGCAGAGCAACTGAAAAACCAGCTTTGATGGAGACTGGCTGCAGTAAAGACACCAAACCATGAAATCCAGATCCTCTTTTCCAGGAGGGATCTTTTTTGGCAGGGAGTAACTGCAGTAAGAGCAGGAGCTTGGTCATTCCCCTCACCACCTTTATTGCAGCTTGTCCCTGAAAATGCCATTTACAAAGCAGGAATGTGCTCCAGACCCTAAAATCAAAGTCCCTTCACCCCGCAGCACTCACCTGGTGCCTGTTACCCGTTTATAGTTGTCTTTGGAATAGACAGCCAAAATGCTGACCCCTGAGCCAATGTTCACCAGGAGGAGAGGATAGGGATTCTCCAGGTTGAACGGGAGCTTCTGGCACCTCTCAGCATCCGTGGGGTTCTCAAAGTAGTAACACTCCGAGTGTCCATTGAAGCCCACGGAGTCGATGTACAGCACTCCTTTAACAAGGCAATCCAGCTCATCGAGCTTACAAAGCTCAAGGTCACCCATCTGGTGGGAAGGAAAAAAGAGGAATATTGAAGATTAGCCAGGGATTTGAAGTATTTATGCTCAGGGCTGGAAAAATGAATTCACTGCCAGCTCAATCCAGCTATGTCCCTGCTCCCTGCAGAGGCTGAGGGAGAACGGATCACAGGAGAGCACAGGGACTCCCTCAGGTGAAGAACAGGGGAAAACATTCTGGACCCACAGATGGACACTGAGAGAATTCCAGCAACTCCCACAGCCCTGATTTAGGCCCTGATGCTGAGGCACTGGTGTGAAAAGCCAAGAAAAATGAGGAGGGACTTGCATTGTTTGATCAAAATATCCCAAAAAACCCATCCAAAGGAGCATCAAAAAAAAAAAAAAGCAAGGAAGTTATAAAATCGTTTTCCTCTCTGTCACTGCCTCGACCACACAAAATTGGTTATTAGGAAAAACTTAACAGAACAGTTGTGTTGCCCAGGATAGTGGTAGAGTCTCTATCCCTGGAGGGATTTAAAAGCCATGTGGATGTGGCACCTGGGGACATGGGTCAGTGATGGCCTTGGCAGTGCTGGGGGAATGGTTGGATTGGATGATCTTAGAGGGCTTTTCACCCTTAATGATTCTCTAAAAGCCTCTTGAATTGCATTTTTCCAAGCCCTGACTAAAAAAAAAATTTATCACACATTTTTCACCTTGAACAAGGATCCCACTCAGAATGAAGCCACATGACGTCCAGCCCCAACTATGAACTTCCTGACAGTTACATTTACCACCAAATATGCCTGAACCTCAACCAGCTCATTCACACAGGTGTTAGAAATGAAACCAGACAAGCAAAGGAAGAAAATAAAGCAGGAGAATGACAGCAATGAGTTTAAAAAAACAACAAAAAGACTGAGATTAGCATAAGAAGAGATTAAAAATAGAGAGGAAGATGTGTAAGAAAGATCATTAGTGAACAATTTTAGAGTTACATTCAGGGCAGGGAAGTGTTTTAATTTGGAGATGCCAACTCGACTCCACATGCCAAGTTTAACTGGAGTTAGGGACAGCACCAAAACGAAGATTTAGAGAAATTTTAGAGTGTGCAGAACAAAGTTTCTAGTTTTAAGCTTCCAAAGCAACGTCACTACCAGATCCTAATGGTATAGAAGCCAAAAATGCCTACTGTGCGAAAGTCCTGCTCAAATTTGTACGCTCCACCTCCCGTGGCACATAAGGTAGTATGGAGGCTCGAGAAGTGCTTTTCGCTTCCCATTTGGATAAAAGCAGGCATGTCATGAGTAGGAAAGCGTATAAAGTGCAGATTGCCTTTACGTCCACACAGGGTAAGGTCCTTGAGCTCAAGGTGCACATCCCGAATGCCTGTGGAGCCATAGGCTACGTTTGATGTCAGGTATTTGCGGATGCTTTTGAGGTTTTCCACTTCTTCCTCTTCCTCTTCGGCTGTGATGTCCTTGGGTTCAAAATAAACCAGTTTGACCAAGGTCCCTCCGATGTCCAAGCCAAACCAGGGAAAGACTGGAGAGAGAAGACAAGAGAAAATGAGACAAGGTATGGCACAGCCATAGCACGAGCACCTTTGAATTTGATGGTCTTTAAGGTCCCTTCCCACCGATGTGATTCCATTGAAAACAGTTTTCATTGAATTAATTAATTAATGGAGTTCTCTAAGGACCCATGTGATCTCTCCATTTTCAGGAATTCTGTCTTTGACAAGAGACTCCTCCAACATGAGCACGGTCCTGCTCAGAGATCTCTCATGTTCGAGTATTTGCTGTACAACACTCAAACACTGACATCCCTCCCCACAGGTCTGACAGCTTCCATAGCCCTGCCAGATCCTGCTGCAGGTTTAATCCCCAGCTATTCCCTCTCCCAAGTTCTGAACCAGAGCCAGAGCCACGGATAACACCAGTGCTTTTACATCAAAGGGATGTACAAACGTTCCCTAATTACAACACAGAGCTGAGGTAGACAAGTAATCTAAGATGCCACAGGGAGACAAAAACAAATGTCTAATTGGATTATTTTATTAGTCAAATTCCCCCATGGTACAAAATATGCATCAGTGTCAGGCCCAGCAACATTTACAGCTGTGTTAGATAATGAGCTTCTTGGAAAAGATCAAGAGAAACCCTTGATCTGATGGAATCTGCGATTAGAGCTGGGAACTGGAACAGATTAATATCACTACTAAGGAGCTAAAGGAGAGGCTGGAGCTAATGAGATGCACAGGATCCAGCGCAAAGGGAAAAATGTAGCCACATGTTAGGGCTTATGGGAGCAGGATTCAATCCTTATGGTAGCTTCCAGAAGGAAAAAAGGAACTTTGAGGAAATAAACCTGAATAATGGAATCATAAACATTGGAAAAGACCTCCACAATCCCAACCATTAACCCAGCACTGCCAAGGCCACCACTGATCCACACTGCCAAGTGCCATATCCACACGGCTGTTAAATCCCTCCAGGGATGGGGACTCCAACACTGCCTGAGCAGCCTGTTCCAATGCCTGACCACTCTTTTGGGGTGGAAACTTTCCCAAATATCCAACCTAAAACCTCCCCTAGCCCAGCCTGAGGCCGTTCCCTCTCCTTCTGTCTCTGTTCCCTGGGAGCAGAGCCCGACCCCCCCGGCTGTCCCCTCCTGTCAGGAGTTGTGCAGAGCCACAAGGTCCCCCCTGAGCCTCCTTTTCTCCAGGCTGAGCTCCTTTCCAGCTCCCTCAGCTGCTCCTGGGGCTCCAGACTTTCCCCCAGCTCTGTTCCCTTCTCTGGACACATTCCAGCGTAGATGTTACCAACATTCCTTTGGAAAACAGGATCTTGGGTTTTAGTAAAACTCCTTATCTGCAAACAGATAAGGGTGGAACATGGAGAAGCCCTCATTCCTCTCCCTTTAAAGCAAGAATCCCTCGTGCCAGGCTCTTCAGGGAACAATCTTTGCACAGGCAGCAGCCTGACAAGTTGAAGGACACATTCTCTCCTAGGCAGATTTATCTGGTAGCTGTACAGGCCCTTCCCAAGCTTTCCATCTCCCAGGAGCTGCTGGCACCAGCACCTCCCCACAGTATTTTTATTCCACCAAGCTATTTTTATGTACTTCCATAGAGGCCACCCCCAACCATCACCAAAGGAAATTTTGAAAGAAGATGCAAGCTCTATTTTTGGAGACACATCCAAACCCCAATCACTCTCCATTTTGGAGGCATTTACTTCAAACATGAAGAGACACAAAAATAACTTTTCATGAATGAGAGGGAAAGGAATCTGAACAGCAACACAACAGAGAGAGGGAGCAGGAGCAATCCAAGGACTTCTACACAGGCAGACAGTGGTAAGACAAAGGGGGAAGGTTTAAAACTAAAAGGAGATATTTGCATATTAGGAAGAAATTTGTCTCTCTGAGGGTGGTGAGGCTGTGGCACAGAGAAGCTGCCCCTGGATCCCTGCAAGTGTCCAAGGCCAGGCTGGATGGGGCTCAGAGCGCCCTGGGATAGTGGGAGGTGTTCCTGTATCCAAGACAGGGGGACTGGAAGCAGATGGTCTTTAAGGTCCCTTCCCACCCAAACCATTCCATGATTCTGTGATTTCTGGAACGCATTTGCTCCTGTCAGAACATGCCATTTGATTTCTGCATTCTGAGGTCCACTGGGTTTTTTTTAAAAGCATC
This sequence comes from Anomalospiza imberbis, assembly GCF_031753505.1. Taxonomy (NCBI): domain Eukaryota; kingdom Metazoa; phylum Chordata; class Aves; order Passeriformes; family Viduidae; genus Anomalospiza; species Anomalospiza imberbis. The sequence continues at coordinate 70,302,764 of NC_089684.1, forward strand.
CCCACCATTGCCTTTAGACAACAGTCTTCCCCCACACTCCTTCTGCCAGGATACACAGGGGTAAAATGGGGAGAGAGTAGAGGCTGGGGACTCGGTGATGGCCTCACTGATGTGCAGCAGGAAAGACAAATATCCAAAACCACCGTGCTCTGAAGCCACATTCCTGAAAATGCCACAGGGGCTGCTCCATCGCAGGCTAACAGGCTCCCGCTTCCCAGCACTCAGCTGGCAGTACATGCACAGCTTCAGTAAAATAACATATTTGTTTTGAAGTTGGTAGTGAAGCGCACAAACTCCTACACTCCGCAACAAAACCTTCCAGATTTCAGGGCAAACACCAACTGGGTCCATCAGTTTAGGCAGCTTTCCTGGTCCTAAAAAACAGAGCAGCTCCTTGGAAATTTCATCCCAAACCCAGTGCCATCAAGACCTCTGATCTTTTATTATACATAAATTTAGTTTTTATTTGGGCAGAACATTAGGCATGGAGTTAAACCACACCAGTTATCTGTCTTACCAGGAACAGGAAAACAGGAATGCCAGTGGAGCTGGGAGTGACTGCAGCCAGGCTGGGCTCAGGGGTCACTATCACCACTCAGCACTGGCCCTAAAAAGAAAATCCAACCCCCTGAGGTGGGACACAACTTCCGACCAGAGCTGGCTCACACCTCCCAGTGGCACCAGCTGGAAAGGCTCCACACGGAGCAGCTGGTGCTCTCCATCTGCCAGCAGCTCAGCTGTACCTTCCCTAAGTCACCAGGGATAAATTCAAAAAGACAGACTATTAAGGTAATTATCTTACCCCAAATGATTGTTAATTAGGGAGCCCTCATTATACACATCCCAGCCACAGGTTAAGAATCCAAGGAAGAAGTGTGTGAGCTCAAAATTAAGTACTTCTTTCCCAGGCTGCAAAGGATTCCCTATGCAGTAACACCTGTTGGAGAACTCAATCCATTACAGGGACAAAACTTCCCTATAAACCCTTTTTTGTAGGAAAGGGGAATGGCACACAAACAAGAGGAGGAAACTATTCCAAGGACAAGAAGAACCTGGGATTTTTTCCTGAGACTTACAGGAACAGGCAGGGCAGCGACAGCTCTTCCATGTCTGAGAACTAGAAAAATCCAAGGGAGGGAGGAGGAAGCTCTCCTGGATCAACGCCATCACCATCTGCCACCAAGATTTCTCCTGAAACGCTGATTTTTTTTTTTCCCCAGCAGATGAAAGCCATCCAGAGATTTCTCCCTTTTAAGCCTCTGAAGCAATTTTTCCAAGAGAGCTGCCGCAGATCTCCAGGAGCAGCAGAACTGCTGGCATCCAGGAGCTCTCTGGGCATCCCCGAGGCTGAATTTGCTCAGTCAGAAGGTTCTGCTGGAATAACCAGACACCAGCAGGAGATGCAAACACTGCCTCTCATCACCTCCTCCCTGCTGCTACTTGGAGCTCTCTGTGAGGGAAGAGCCTCGCAGGTCTCCTTTCCAAGCGCTCACCAGGCGCAGAACAACGGGAAGGATGGCAATGATGGTCCACCACCAGATGGACCTCTGGGCTCTCCTCCTGCCCAGCACCTTCTGGAAGTGTTTAGTTGTTCCTTGGGTGTTTGGGCATTTCCAGGAAAGACAGGAAATCCTCTGCTCTCAGCTCCAAACCTCCTGCAATCTGTCTCTTTACAGAAACTCTCTTGTTTTTTAGAGGATGAGAACCATGAAGCTCATTCTCGGTGAGCTGGGCAGAGAAGCTGCAGCTGCCTCATTCCTGGCAGTGTCCAAGGCCAGGCTGGAACAACTTGTACTAATGGAAGGTGTCCTTGCCTTTGGCAGGGGGTGGAATGAGATGGTCTTGAAGGTCCCTCCCAACCCAAACCACTGGCCTGACAAAGTTTTGCTTTCCTTGAGCAATTTTAAAAGCAGCTCTCTCCATATATTTTCATATAAATAACTCTTTGTCTTAAAAACAAACCTTCTTCTCAGGGGCAGGTCTATGGATGTGCAGCAACAAACAAAAGACTGGTCTGCCAACAAAATTAAGGGCTCACAGGTCTGACCAAACAATCCCATAAAAGCTCCAGGATACTTTGTGTGTGTGCCCACAGCAAGAGCTGCCACCCTCCCTTCAAATCCCTTTTGCAGTCAGACTGTAAGATCTTCAGGACAATAAAAAGAAATTCCCTTTATCTGATATGTAAATTACTTCATAAACCTGGACACTGTGTAAATAAAAAAGCCCTCAACAGACTTATTCTGGAAGCTGTAGAACTGTCAAGATGAAAGAGGTGATATAATTAAAGATCTCCATGGTGGATTTTCATCACAAAACAAGCAGCTCGAGTTGTATTTCAGTGCGAACCTTAACTTCTGAGCCAATTATATCGGGAGCTAAAAAGATTAGTCTGATGATTTAGTTCAGTGGGTGACAGCACCTCTAGGCTTACTCTGAAATATTCAACATTATATTTTAATAGTGTTACACCATGCTAGAAATTTTACAGCTGAGAAAAAAATACAATTCATTAGCATTTAATATAAAGCGACACTACGTCTACATCTTCTCCCATCCCTAAAAACAGGCTGATAGAAATTCATATTTCATATACCATTCCAAAACAGAAAAGGATATTTAAACATCAAAGCTTAAATTTTGTACTACCAAAGAGGTGACAAAATAGCATTTTATTTTTACTTTTTTTGGATTCTTTGTAAATTGAAAATTTAAAGTTGTATGTCCATTATGTGTTTGCATGATCCTGACAGAAGATACTAAAACTTCCAAAAAAGGGATCAGTTGAAGAGAAATAATATTTTCTCAGGGAATAAACCAACAAGCTACAGAAGGGAGAAGCACATTTTGCTCACTAGGGAAATGACCGAAATTCACCTCTGTTGAATACCCCAAGATTTCAGGATGAGCGGGGAGAGAGTGGAGGAAGGGAGAAAGGGGGAAAGCTGATGAACTGAAACACTGATCTCTTTCTGTTATAAAAAAGATTCATTAAAAAAACATTCCCCTGCTCATCATGACCATCATCAGGTTTCTACCTGGCACTTCACCCTGCCCACAGCCACAGCTCCCTTAAGAACCATGGAGGGAATATCCTCATTACTCACCTGGAGCCTTCCCAGTCCAATTTTTAAGTATGGATTTCAATAATGACGCTGACAATGCAGTACCAGAAGGGAATTTTCCTGTATTGTTCCTGAAACTGATTAAGTTTTTGTGTATGACATGCCTGCCTGCACTAATAACCCTGTCAGACTCCCCTTCCCAGTGTAGCACTCCAAAGCTTCAACAATCTCCTTGTTTTCAGGGACACTTCTCAGTCCCTTCTGAGAGCAACAGTGTCCTTGATGTCTCCCTCTTCTGCCAGGGGCACACAGAAAATCCCAGGGTCTGCAGTAAAGCCCCTCGAGTGCACCAGGAAACATTCCACAGAATCATTCAGGCTGGAAAAGACCTCCAGGATCAATTCCAACTGTTACCACAGCACTGCCATCTTCACCCCTAACCCAAGTCCCCAAGCATCACTTCCACATGACTTTCAAACAAGGAATTTAAATTTCCAGGGAATTTAAAAGCCCAAGGTGCATGAAGGCACACAGCTGGCATATTGGGTGCAGAGTTTATTTCAGATCTATCCCAAATCCAATCCTCTTCCCTGCTCTCTGCAGTGAGACAGCCCTGGCTGTACATTACAGGCTCAGAGGGCTGAGGAGGAAGGAGGATCACGAGTCTGCCAAAATCCTTTCATTCCTGGGGAAGTGGGGCTCATCTGCCAGGGCATCTGCCAGCACAGCCAGGCAAGACAAGCCTCAAGGTCACCCAGCTCGTTTGCCACATGCCAGCAGCAGACAAGTGGGAGCTAAAGTAGGACATTTTTGATCCCACATCCATTAAGCGCTTTCCTTTCATTTCAGCTCGAGTCTTCCTTAAGGTGGGATGGAGCATTTTAACTCCAAAAAATGACTGAATGTGACATCAGGCATTGTCCCTGCTAAGGGGACACACTTGCTCCAGCACACTTCTCTTCCACTTACCACAAGAATAATTTAGGAAAGTCAGACTACACTGTAATCCCAAATCCCACCACACTGACCTTCCAGACTCCATCCAAACCCATTTTTGAAAGCTGCCAGAACACCTGCTTTCCTTAAAGTATCCCATGCCACTCTCAGCATCCAACTTTAATCCACATTTTCCAGAGAAGACAGAGAAACTGCCCCGAGCAAGGCAGAGGAGAATTATCACCAAACACAGAGCTCCCAGTCCTCCCTCATTTTCACACCAGAGATCTCCTTCATGTCCCTGCAGCCTTTTAAGCAGGCTCTAATTAACAGCCTCACGGTCCCCTGTTCCTATTTTTCACACTAAGGGCAGAAGGGAAGCTGCCTTTTTCACCAGCAACCAAAAAAAAAGAGCAGGAACACTTAAAACTTCCTATAAATATGGTACCAACAGTGTCTCAGCACTGCCAGTCACAGCCGAGGTGCAGCAGAATCCTGGTCCCTGTTTTCAGCCCAGATTCCTTGCTCACTCCTTTTTTAACAGCTGGGCAGGTACCAAGGAATTGCACCGAGGCTGGTTCATTTTCAGGGTATGGCAATTTCCTTCCAGGAGGAAGGGCTCCAGCAGAAGTCAAGGAATAATCTCTCGGTTATTCCTCAAATATGGCTGAAGTCAGGGACAGCCACGGCACCTGCACAGCAGCTCCTGCTGCTCCCAAAATGAAGGCTGCCATCCATTTTGCTGCTTCCAGTAGGACATTTACAAACATGGTTCTAGGGATTTTTTTTTCCCTTAGAAAGCCTGGTTTGATCTGCTCCTACCAAACCTGTCAGGTTCTTCCCTCCCAAAATTTAAACTATTCCCTTGGCTCTCTCATTGCTTTGCTTTCACAGTTACCAGTCCAGCCTCACAACCTCAAACCCTGCTCCTTCCATCTGTCCTGCTGTGCCCTCTTCCTCACCCTCTGTCACAAGGTGCCTTCCCTTCCTTCCTACCCAAGGTCCCCAATTTGGGAACCTCAGTAGCTGCAACAGCCCCATCAGGCAGATGTCACCTCACCCCGAACCTCCTAAAGCTCTTGGAGTTCAGCTTGTCCCACCCTTCAGCCCAACCTGCTGAGCCCATGTCCCTGTCCCACCGCGGCGTCCCCAAACTAGCCGTGCTGTGCCCATGCCACCACCCCATAGTGCTGTTCCCAAGCTGATGACGCTGGACAAGTATCGCCCCACCGTGTCCCTCCGTGCTGTCCCCAGACCGGCCATGCTGGACAAGTCACCACTGTCCTGTGTCCCCATCGTGTTCCAGACTGGCCACGCTGTGGCCATGCCATCACCCCACCGTGCTGCCCCCAGACTGCCCACGCTGTACAAATGCTCACCCCACCGTGTCGCCGCCGTGCTGTCCCCACGCTGTCCATGCCGTGCCCATCTCACGGCCCCCCCGCGCTGTCGCAGTGTCCCCATCCCCCCCCGCTGCTCCCCCATGTCGCCCCCCGGCCCCACCCCCCCAGACCACGCCCCTTCAGCCCCACCCACCGCAGCCCCGCCCACACCGCTCATTACCATAAACCCCGCCCATCCCCTGACCCCCCCCACCCCACCCCCCCCCCGCTTCTCTCCCCCGCCGCCTCGCCGCCGTTCCCGCTGCCCCGCACTCACGCGGGCGGTTCTTGCGGACCGAGTCCCGCCGCTGCCGGCTCACGGACCCGCCGCGTTCGCGGGGCTGCGGACCCGCCGCGCTGTCCGCGCCCGCCGCGCCGCCGCTGCTCCGCCGCCGCAGCTGGGAGGGCCCGGCGTCCGCACCGCCGCCCCGCCGCCGCGGCTTCTTCTCGTCCTCCGCGCCATCGCCGCAGCTGCGCGGCGGCTCCATCGGCAGCGCGGCCCGGCCCCATGGGCCGCCCGGCCCCGCTCCGGCCCCGCTCAGCCGCCACCGCCGCAGCCACCGCCCCCGGCGCGCCTGCGTCGCACGGCCCCGCGGGGCGGGACACCCCGTGAGGCGGCCGCCAATCCGCGCCCCGCGCGGCGCAGAGCGACAGGACGATGCGCCAATTGGAGGCCGGTATTGCTGGGCTGCGGGGAGCCGGGCCCGCCTCCTGCTCTCGGCCGCGTAGAGTGACAAGCGCGGCTGCCCAATCGGAAGCGTGCGCCCTGGTGGGGCGGGTCGATATGCGGCAGCTGTGGCCTATGGGCTTCCTCTGGGGCGAGATTGACAAGGCAAGTGCCCAATGAGCGAGTGAGCTGTCCGGGTGGGGCGGGAGAAGGCGCGGTGATTGACAGCCGGGTAGCTATGGCAACGCGGGGGGCCGAAGGGAAGAACCGCAGTAGGCTCGGCTGGGCAGGGTCGCGCGGAGGGGCTTGTTTGAATATGATTTGCATATGCAGATTACGATGCATTTTGACGTGGGGCGGGTCTACCAGCCACATGGCGGGGCCTGAACGGACCTTAAAGACCCCCTCGTTCCACCCGCTGCCATGGGCAGGGACACCTTCCACCAGCTCGGGTTGCTCCAAGCGCCATCCAGCCTGGCCTTGGGCACTTCCAGGGATCAAGGCAGCTTCGCTTCTGCCCTTAGGGGCAGCCACAGCTGCTCTGGACACCCCGTGCCAGGGCCTCACCACCTATACAAGGAACAATTTCCTCCGAAGATGTTAAAATCCTCAGCTCTCCTTTACATCCCAACGTAATTCTAGTGTGGATACGTCCCTGGTCTTCAAACCCTGATCCCGTGTTTATCAACAAGCGCAGCAGGAAAACCCCAGGTGGCGGAACAACTGAGGCAACCATGAAGAGGGGTGTAAGCAACAACCAGCAAGATGAAAATTCAAAAGGAAAACGCAGATTCCCAGAGTACAGGGTACCATAATAGCTCCCGTTGTGGAGATTCCTGTGTGGAATGTTAATCGTTGTCTCTCACACCAAGCGTGGAAATACAGCCCGGTGACCCAGGGTGCTCCTCACCTGCCCCGAGGTAATCCCAGCTCACCACAATCCTCAGGCATTAATTCGATACCCGAGGGATCGGCAACCAACATTCCACAAAGGTGTGATAATTTCCATGAAAATTTGCTGAATTCTGGTTGCCGGAGTGGAAATGGGACAAAGGGATCGGTCAAATTCAGTTGGTGTATTTTAATATCCTGTCGGGTGAGAGGAGGACGTGGATAAGTGGGGTTGGCAGTGACAGGAGATAAAGGATGAGCTCTCGGAACATAAATAATCTCCTTCAGGGCGGTGTTGCTTTAATTTGGGTGAAAAAGGGACTGGCTGAGCTGCCCGAAGCTCTTGAGTATTTTCAACCGCTGCTGACTGTGTTTGACACACGTGGGCTGTAACAGCTGGAGCTGGGAAGCTCGTGGGGTGTCTCAGCTGTTGGGACAGAGCAGAGCCCTTGGGAGCATGGAGAGGGAACAGGAAAGGGCTGTTCCCTCCCAAAAGCTTCCTGTTTGTCCCCAAGCAGCACACAGGGGGGTGAATGGTGGTTTAAGGATGTTGGTGCCTCTGTTTTGCAGGTCAGAGCTGTTCAGGGCACAAAAAGAGAAACCTGGGGAGCAGCCACCTCCAGAGCCGAACCCAGAGTGGCTAAGGCAGCCCAGCATGGAAAAGGTGCCCATTTTCTGGGCAGGATCCCAGGACAGAATTCCACCAAAAAAACTGGATAAGGAATAAAGCACCATCCTGGCCTGGGGGGGTACCAAGCTCAGCACACATCTGTGCACTGTGTCCACCTGGACACATCCAGTCCCTTCTCTTCCAGCCACAGCTCCTTGTGGCTCTGTTTCACCCTTCAAGTTTGCAACACTTTGCAGATGCTTGGTGCATTTCTCTGCCCAGAACTTGTCTGGTGTAGGTGCACAGTTTGTGGTAATAGGAGTGGGGCTGCGGCCGAGCCTCATCCCCAATGGGCTACAGCTGTGAAAAGCAGGTGAGCAGCACTGAAAGCAACGAGGCATGGAGTGCTGAGCTGTACTGACCAATCACCAAGGGGAACAGAGGGCACACCGGTGCAACGCACGAACAGGAGGGAATAAAAGGATGGGCTAAGGAACAGGAAGGGCAGATGCTTGCAGCCTTCTGAAGTGCCGTGGTGTTACTCCGTATGGCTAGATGCTTAAAGCCTTCTGAAATTGTGTGGTGACGTGCTGTGACCATGGCGGTCTCAACTGTGACATATACTGCACTAGTCCAGTTCCTCTTTGGTGACAAGATCCTGACTTGTGCAGCTCAGCTGTTTGCTGCCTCAGGAACCACCTTCCCTGTTTTCATCCTGGGCATCCTACCACCAACAGGAAAACCTGCCGTGGCGGGCATCCTCTGGACCAAGTCCTGTGCTTGCTCCAAAATGAGGTCTGGAAGGTGTCCCTGAACCCTGTCACCTCTTCCTGGCACCGACGGCTGCTCAGTGTCACTTCCAACAGAGCCCTTCAGAGCACTGCCTCCAGCCACAGCATCATCAACCTCACGCTCTTCGTCCCACAAATCACTACAAGTCAAGTGTGAAGCATCAAACCAATTTATTATAGTTAGTAAAAGGCTTTTTAGCCTGTTAGTAAAAAATGTGCTAGGACAGCTCCCTCCTGCACCATCTCCTGCCAATGAGGCTTTAAAGTGCTACATAACAACTGTGAAAATCCTGGCACTTCACAGCAGCAATCTGAACATGTGCTTTCCCCACTCTGAGGTGGTGACAAACCAGCTGTTTCACAAGAGAAATATGACATGAAAAGGCAAAGCATACAAGCTGTTGCTTAAATACATGGAAAAACATGGGAAGAATTTCACAGGCAAGTAAAGCATGAGAGAAGAGGGCCTTGGTATGGATGCAGCTGCTTTGGGATCTCATGGATCTGCCCTGAATTACAGAAAGTGTGGAGAAGGCAAGTCCCTTCCTGTCCCTCCTGTTAGAGAGTGATAACCATTTTATTTTTAATGGGAAGAGCAGCCCCCATATTCCCTCTCCTGGCAGAGGGGGGTGGGGAGTGTGTTTAAAGGACTGTCCCTTCCTCCTTCAGCAGCAGGCACTGAGCAAGGAATGAACACCTTGAGCTCTGCTGGAAAGCAGCCCTGACACACCACAGTCAACACCTCCCTCTTGCATCTATTGGCTGTCCTTAGTTTTATGGAGGCACTTCTTGGATTTTTGAGCAGAAGGAAACTATTGGGAGGGTGGAGCAGCCATTGAAGGCTGAGTGACCTTTCCCACCACAGGCCAAGCTCCAGGTGTGATGGCTGCACTTTGCAGCCAGGCCCCAGAGGGCTGAGCTCCCTGCCAGCAGGAAGAGCGGATTTTGGGAAGTTGTGCTGATGGCAGGAATTTAGGATTAATAAGTTACTGGACACAAGGGGATGAAGGAAGTGATTCTGCTCCTCTGCTCTGCTCAGGTGAGACCCCACCTGCAGTGCTGAGTCCAACATAAGAAGGATGTGGAGCTGCTGGAGTGAGTCCAGAGGAGGCCACAGAACTGAGCCCCTCTGCTCTGGAGCCAGGCTGGGGGAGTTGGGAGTGTTCCACTGGAGAAGACTCGGAAAAGACCTTCCAGCAGCTAGCTTCCAGTATCTAAATGGGCTACAAGAGAGCTGGAGAGGGACTTTGGACAAGGACCTGGAGTGACAGCACAAAGGGGAATGGCTTCCCACTATCAGAGGGCAGGGATAGATGGGATACAGGGAAGAAATTCTTCCCTGTGAGGGTGGTGAAACACTGACACAGGTTGTCCAGAGCAGCTGTGGCTGCCCCATCCCTGGAAGAGTTCAAGGCCAAGCTGAATGGGGCTTGGAGCAACCTGGAGCAACGTAACTACTCCAGGCTGTTGCTTCCTCATTGCTTCACTGTATTTTAGAATCACAGAATGGCTGGGGTTGGAAGGGCCATTAATGAGCATCTCATCCCAGCCCTCTGCCATGGGCAGGGACACCTTCCCCAAGACCAGTTTGTTCCAAGCCCTTTAGACACTGGAAGGTGCTACAAGGTCTCCCCCATAGCTCAGAGCACCTCAGACTCTGCTATGGCCTCCCTGCAGTGCACAGTTGATCCTGTTTGTGACCCAGCCTGGGCAGAAGGTTCCTATACCCCTACCCCTAGTAACAGGTATCAGGAGGGGCAAGAACTCCATCTGCCCTTCCAACCAAGCTCCAAAAATCCAGCCTAAAAATCAAAGACACCCAACAACCTTTTGTGGGACCAAGTCTGCTTGATTTTGGCATTACCTGAAACATTCCTCTTAAATCAGAAACCCCTTTCCCTGCCTGGAGTGGGTGAAATGAGGCTGATCCCTGATAATGCTGGTTCGGTGCAGATCTTTCCTGACCCTCATGTTTATCCCCAGGGTCAGTACTACAAGAAGCAATCCCAGAAGGGGCAGCAGAGCCAGAGACACCAAGTAAGGCAAACTGAACATGAGATGTCCAGTGGAGGCTGCTGCACCCACCCTTGGGCACATTTTCAAGCCAAGAGGAGCAGAGCCAAGAAAATCAGCTCTGCTGTTATCGGATATCTGCACAACCTCTCCTGGCTGCACTGCACAAAGGGACCTGGAGGTCACCCTTTGGATCACCAGTGTATGTTTCCCTGAGGCCTCCTGGGACCAAACAAGAAAGACATGGAGAATCAGCAGGAGTGCTTTCCTTTTTGACTCTATGGATCATTTTGGAGTGGGATCTTCTCCTCCAGGGGTGGAGGAAAAGAGAAGGCTACAGCGAAGAAGACGGTTGGAAAATTGGAGGGAATGGACCCAACCCAACAGCATCATGTACCAAGGCCTCTTCCAGCAGAACCTTCCAGAAAAAGATATAACAACGTCCCTACTGCCCCTTGCTACTCTTCAGGCTTCAAATGCGTTGGCCAAAATCCTGTTGCCAGAGGAATCCCCCGGGCTGCGTCACGGTCGTGGCAACCCATGCACTATTTCCGCAGCCGGATGTACACCGCGAATGCCACGGCAGAAATGATGCCAACGGCTGGAAGGACGTACAGCAGGGACAGGCCACTGCTGTCCCCCTTTGGGACTCTGGCCTGAGGTGAGCTGGTGGCAGCATCACGGCCACTGCCAGAGTTGGAATTCACGGAGCTTCCGAGGGGACTGACTCCATCGCTGCCGGCTCCAAGCTGGACGCTGGGGTGATGATCCACACGGACCTCATGGGTACCCAGGGAGGTGCTGTCCCAGCTCGGAGCAGGACAGGAGTCTCTGCTCGCTCCAAATGCCTCCTTTTCTCCGGGGCCTGCAGGAACCGAGGAGACTCTGGGGAACGCTGCTCCTGAGCTCAGGCTATCCCTGCTCACCAGGACTGGGTCGCTGCTGAGGCCAAGGCTACTGGAGGTGGTGGAACAGGGGTTGTTGGGCTCCCGAGAGCTCGGGCATCTGCCGGCCACCTCTGGACTGCCCCGAGGCATGGACACGAGGACGCCCGGCTTGTTGAGCTCGTCTTCCCTCTCCTCATCACTGTGAGACGCCCAGATGCTCGTGGCAGAGCTCACCCGGGAAGCTGATCTCCCAATCATGCCTTCGGAGCCGTCTACCACAGCTGTGCCCAGGACAGGGTTTGCTGAGGCCGGGAGCACCTTTAGGAGACAAGGAAAGGGGCTGGGTGTCAAGGGAAGCACCCAATGGCCTGGTCTTGGGCACACAGGTCCCACACAAACCCACTTCAACACAGTCCCCACATCTGCACTAACAAGACTGTGTCAAGGGTAACAGGGAGGTGAAGGAGGGAGGCACGCAGGAAGGAAGGGGAGCCAGGCAGTGAGGAGAGCAGTGGAAAACAGCACCTAGAAACCAGGAGACTGACTGGCAAGTTAAGGTGGGGAAATAAGGAGTCAAAGCCCAACAGAGTTTGGCTCTCTTCTCCCATGCTCCACCACACAGCATGTGGATGGTAACGTGAACACAGTGGGGGAAAAAAATCCCTGTATAAACTCATCACCAGCTCACAGTGTGACACTGCAACAGAAAATCTAACCACAGGGAGTGCACAAGGACATGAACGAAATCCAAGTGGCAAGAGCAAAGGTCACCTACTTTCTCCTTTGTTGCCACAGAGGGGGTGCTGCAGGCTGTATTCCCAATGGGCAGTTTCTTCTCTTGAGTAAGAGGCTTCACAGAGGTGTCACGGGATGGGAAAGTGTCTCTGGGCACAGGGGTAGCACCCACGGTAGTTGTTTCCATCGAAGCACCTGTCAGGGAGAAAACAAAGCACACTCGATTAACCAGGGGGCCTAAAAGGTGAGATTTGCTCTTCCTCGAGGAAGCTGTGATAGGACAGTCCCCAAGCTGAGGGGGTGGCACAGGGAGCAGGACCCAGTGCCCTGGCTCTGGCTCTTCTGTGGCACCTATGCTTTCCCTGCAGCTGCAGTTAACTCATGCAGGGTGGGCTGCAGGGCTGGGGAGCACCAAGGCAAACAGAGGCTTTTAAGGCTCCTCAAACTCCATGTCCACCCAGCCAGGAGGTGCCGACCCCACATGGCAGAGGGGAAAGGGCTGGGAGGGCTGGATGTCTTTTTTCCCCCACCCCAAGACCCTGGAGAGGAGGACAGGGCTTTATCCTGATTCTATGATGCCCACAGGTAAGGGATGTAGGAGATGCTAAAATTCCCCCACATTGAGGATACAAAGATCTCTGAAAACTAGGGGAAGGGGAGAAGTTTCACACCCCAAAGCTGCTCCACTGACAAAACAAAATTAAAATGCAGATGGATGAAATTATTGTTGTGGGTTCTCTCCAAACAAAATAATCTATTTTATTTATTTTCTATTCTATTCTATTCTATTCTATTCTATTCTATTCTATTCTATTCTATTCTATTCTAACCATTCCCCCAGCACTGACAAGGCCACCATTAACCCATATCCCCCAAATGCCACACCTAAATGGCTTCTGAATGTCTCCAGGGATGCTGACCATCATTGGCCTGGACAGCTTTTTCCAGTGCTTGACAACCTCTTCCAAAAAGAAATTCTTCCTACTATCCAATCTAAACCTCCCATGAAACAATTTTCCTCTCATCCTGTTGCTTGCTACCTGGGAGCAAAGCCCAATCCCCCCCTTGCTCTACCCTCCTGTCAGGGAGTTGTAAAGACTGAGAAGGTCTCCCCCAAACCTCCTTTTCTCCAGACTGAGCTCTCAGAGCTTCCTGAGCTGCTCCTCATCAGACGTATGCTCTAGAGCCCTCCCAGCTCCATTCCCATATCTGGAAACGCTCCAGCATCCCAGTTTCTTTCTTGCAGTGAGGGTCTCTCAGCAGCACCCCCTGCTCCCTAGTGGCTGCCTGGTTCTGCCAGCAGGGAAACCCACCTCCACTCCCTGGGTGCTCTTGCAGCATCCCAACCTGCTTCTTCTCCACATCAAACTGCTCCTGTATGAGGAAGGGGCTGCGCACATCCACAAAGCTGCCCGTGGGCTCACCATGCCCAGAGCTTGGCACAGGCTGCTTTTTTGGCATTGAGTTTGGGGGCTGCTTCCCCACACCACGAGTGGCTCCCTCCAGCCTTGGCGGTGACTCTGTGACGATATCCGAACTCTCTTCGGGCTCATTCCTGGCCTGCCCAGGGCTCTGAGTGGCACCTGCATCCCTCGATGGAACAGACCTGCCCAGGGCCAGGCCCGGCGTGCCGCGGTGCAGGTGGTTGGCGTTCCCGAAAAAACCGTTGTCCACACACACCGGCCGGCGGCTCAGCCAGTCCCGGCCCTGCTCTGGGGACACGGCCGGTGGCACTGCCACTCCTGGCATCCCCACTGACACCGGCACGGTCCCGGAGGGGTGCGAGAGATTCCCCTCTCCACTGTGCCCGCCGCTCACTCCGCCATGGACTTTGCTCCCAGGTGGAACTGGCCGGGGATTCTCCTGCTCTGGGAGTTTTTTGGGGAGCTGGAAGGAAATGAGTTGTGTTAAATCACTGGGATGAGGGGGTTTGGGACCACGGGGGAGTCCCAAAGCCTGAGCAGTGACCCCTGCAAGGCTGGTTATGAAGGGGGTCTGGGGTCTCTCTTTGGGACCCACCCAAGGGTCGGGGGTTGTAGAGAGAAGCCTGGACTGCCAAAGCAGACCCTGCACTCCCCCCATGGAGGGAGACACGAGAGGGAGCAGTTACAGGGCCATATATAAGCTGTAAGTTTCCAGATGCAGCAGAGATCAGCAGCGAGCGGCTGCTCGGGGTGGCCCTGAAGGAGCCTGGCCCTACCACAGGCTCCCCAAACCCAATGAAAAGGTCCAAAAGGGATCTCGGTGTCCCCATCCAACATGTGCCCTGCTCACCGATTCCTGCACCGGCAGTCTGGCCTCCGGCGCCGTGCTCGTGGTGGTGGCAGCACTGGGCAGGACAGGTGGATGGTCACCAGTGGTCAGGTCTCGGCGTGGCTGCCCAGCCAACGGGGCAGGATTTGGCCGCCGGGATGGTGTCTGGGCACTGATGGAGGAGGCGGTGGGATGGGCATCACTGGGAAGGGAGGAGGCATCAGCAGGAGCTGAGGAGCCTGGAAGAGATAAGCAGATCATTGCGGGAAAAACCCGAGGAAGCAGAGGATAAGTGCGGGGCTGAGGCAGCCCTGTGTGTGTCCCTGCTCTGTCCCCACATCAGCCAAGCCCACAGCACCCCTTTGTTCATCTTTCCATCTTCCCTCAGGTGAGAACCCCAGCCCACCACCAGCCCAAGCAGCTTCAAACATGGACCCATCATCCTCAGACACGTCACCACAGAGAAGGACATCCCTGGGACAGTCACAGACAACCTCCAGCACCCTGGGAAGCCGAGGCAGGGACAGAGATGTCATGACCCCACCTCCAGCACCCCTCGGGGCACACCCGGGAAGGATGATGCTACGTACGAGGTCGAGGTTGCCAGGTATCGTAGATTTCCTGCAGCTCATCAGCCAAGTGCCCTGCGTTGTTCTGGTGCAGCGCCTGGATGAGATCCTGCACCCAGCCCTTCCGGCACCTCAGGTGCTGATAGAACCTGAAGACAGCTGCCTGGTTGCCCCGAGTCTCCTCCCGGGCGAGGAGTTCATCCTAGGAAAAACACACAGGGTATCTAAGAGAGGGTCTGGCTTAGAGGTGAGACAGCTCTATGCTGCCATTGGGGAAGGAGGCTCAGGAAAATAGGAAATTACTCTGTCAGAATCGACCAGGCAGGTCAGGGAATCGGCTAGCGACGCCACTCGGATAGCCCCGAATTTCTTGAGGTTTCTCGTAATATGGGTGTACACTTTGTCCTCAGCCAAACCCATCCTGGCTCAGTACCTGCAGAGGGACAGAGACCTCGGGTGAGCAGAGGCTGCTGGTGAGCCTCAGGCTGTCTCCAGAAGCTGGGGCTGTTCCACAGGCAGCCGTGCCCTGGCACACACACTGCGATGAGACAGGGGAAATCCTGTCGGAAACCACGCACAGAAAATTCGTTTGGGTTTAAGTTCAACGCTCAGCTTCACTTCCACAGACCCCGCTTCTTTCTACCACCGCCCACGCCGTGTTTATTCCCACTCTGCTTGTTTGGATTGAGCCGGCGGGTTGGGTGCCGGCCTGGCGGCAGGGTCACGACAGCCGACAGGGCAAAACAGGCGACACGGCCAAGGCGAGAGCCAGAGGCCACGGCTGGAATCCCGTATAAGCAATGCAAAAACCAAAGGGGAAGGCACAGAGCTCCTTCCCACAGGGAGCAGCGGCCCGCAGGCCGCGACGTGGCTCCGCGCGCCCTCACCATGGGGGGCCCCCCCGCCCTCAGCGCGACCTTCAGCTCCCGGGGGGGATCTCCAGGAGGCTCTCCGCTCGCCGATCCCCCTGGCAGAGCGGCCGGGGCTGGCGGCCGGGGCTGTGGCGGCCGTGGGGGTGGGCGCGGCCCCGGTGTCCCCTCCCCGCTGCCCTCACGGCCCCTGAGGGGCCCTCACCTGCGCCCGCCGCCGCCGCGCGCCCGGCACCGCTAGGGCCCCGCCCCCTTGCGTCGCGTCCGCTGCTGATTGGCTGTGGCGCACGCCCGTCAGCGTGATTGACAGGTGTGATGGAGGGGGGGTGTGTGCGGTTCCGGTGCCGCGGGACAGCGGGGACGGGGAGAGCCCGGGGCGCGTCCCGCCGGGACGGGAGCGTCCCTCCTGCTGGAGACACCGCGGGAACAGCGGCTCTTTGGTCTGGAGAAGAGAACACTCTGAGGCCATCTCGCCAGTCCGTAAAAATATCTCCAAGCAGGGGGTCACAGGATGGTGCCAGACTCTTTCCAGTGGTGCCCAGCGGCAGGACAAGGACTAAAGGCAGCAAACTAAAACACAAGAAGTTCCACCTCAACATGAGGAAGAACTTCTTTATGTTGAGGGTGGCAGAGCACTGGAACAGCTGCCCAGGGAGGCCATGGGGTCTCCCTCTCTGGAGACATTCCAAACCCACCTGGACACGTTCCTGTGTCACCTGCTGCAGGGGGATTGGGCTGGGAGATCTCCAGAGGTCCCTTCCAACCCTAAAATTTCTGTGATTCTGGGAGCTGGAGCTGTTCAGCCTCGAGAACAGAGATCTGAGGGGGGACCTCAGGACTGTATTAATGTGTGGAGGTGGCGTGCCAAGTGGATGGACCCGGCTCTGCTCTGTGCTGCTCCTCAGGCTGCCTCCAGAAGCAGTGGGACAGGAGGCAAAGGGCAGAAACTGGTGGAAGTTCCAGCTGGGTATGAGGAACATGGTCTTTCATGTGAGCACAGTTTGTCCAGGAAAGCCTCATCCCTGGAAGTGTCCGAGGCCACAGGTGATGGGGCTTGGAGCAACCCGGGATAGTGGAAAGTTGTCCCTGCCCGTGGCAGGGAGTGGAACGCGATTTTCTTAAAGATCCCTTCCCACCCAAACCATTCTGTGATTATAATTAATTGAAGCCAGATTTTCTTATTCTAAATCATAAAAAAGGATCATATTTCTGGGTTGTTTCTAATTAAGAAGAGATCATTGTAATGAGCAAAACTTACCTAATGAAAAAAAAAAGCCACTCACTCAGTTGCACCCAGTAATTTCTGTTCACAGAATCACAGAATCGTACAATCATAATCATACAATCACAGAATGTTAAAGGTTTGGAGGGGACTTTAATCATCCCACGCCGCATTGCCACGGGCAGGGACAACTCCCGTTAGACCAGGTTGCTCAAGGCCTTATCCCAGCTGGGTTTAAAAATTTCCAACGCTGGGACATCCAAAACTTCCCTGGGCAACCTGTTCCTGTTCTCACTGTGGTCGCAGCAATATAATAATATCCAATATAAATTCCCCCTGTTTCAACTTGTACACGTTACTCCTCGTTCTGTCTCCGCACCTCCTTCCTAAGAGTCCCTCTCCGGCATTCCCGTAGTATCCCACCAAAACTTTCTGCTTGTCATCCCTTCATTTCCTAATTAACAGTCAACAGTTCATCAGTTTCCTGCTCCGGAATTTTGGGAAGCGCGGGATCGGGAGCGGGGAGGCGCAGTGCCGCCTCCGCGCCACCAGGGGGCGGCACCGCCCCGCGCCGGGGGCCCGCCTGGCCACGCCCATGGCCACGCCCCCGGCCACGCCCCCGGCCCGGAGCCGCACGATGGCGGCGGCAGCGGGCGGGCGGCGGCGGCGGCGCCGCTGAGCGCCGGCAGAGCCCCGAGGGGCGGCGGGGGCTTCCCGCACCCCTTCCCCTTCCCTCATCTCCCCCTCCCCTTTTCCCCCGACCCCCCCCCCCCGCGCCCTCCCCCGCTGCGCCGTCCATGGTTACGGGCGGCCGAGGCGGCCTCGCAGCGGAGCCGTTTGGGCGGGAGCCGGCGAGGGAGCGGCGGCCGCAGGTGAGCGGGGAGGGGGTGGCAGGTGACCCCCGGGGATGGGCACGGGGTTGCTGTGGTGGCGTGGGGGGTGATGGAAGGGGCGGGGGGCGCCACCCACGCGTGTCCGCGGAGTTGGGTCGCCCCCACCCTGTGCGCGCTGAACTTGGGGTTTGGTGTTGGCGTGTTTGGGGGTGCGCTTGGTGGTGAGAACGGTGATTTTCTGAAAGTGATCGCCGGCTGGGGCTCTTGGATTTGCTCCCTTGGAGCGGGTCCAGAGGAGGCCACCAAGTTGATCGGAGGGATGCAGCACCTCTCCTGCGAGGAAAGGCTGGGAGAAATGGGATTGTCCAGCCCGCAGGAGAGAGGGATCCGGGGAGACCTAAGGGGGACCTCTCAGTAGTTGAAGGGAGCCCGCAAGAAAAATGGAGAGAGACTTTTTACACGGGCCTGGGGTGACAGGATAAGAGGGAATAGCCTCACACTGAAAGAGGGTATGGTTAGATTAGATATTAGGAAGAAATTCTTCCCTAGGCGAGTGGTGAGGCCCTGGCACAGGTTGCTCGGAGAAGCTGTGGCTGCCCCTGGATCCCTGCAAGTGTTTAATGCCAGGTTGGATGGGGCTCGGAGCAGCCTGGGCTAGTGGAAGGTGTCCCTGCCCATGGCAGGGGATGGAACAAGATGAGCTTTAAGGTCCCTTCCCATGGTTCTGCGAACTTCCTTCCACCCGTGGGTCTGCAGCGACCCACGGGGTTGGACACGGAGGTCCAAGCTGAGGACACCCCTCCAAGACCCAGAAAACATCTGCAGGGCAGGGCCACCGTGGCCACCATCTCCTGCCACCACGGCCACCGTCTCCTGCCACCACCCACCACCGCCCTGCTGCAGGATGGCCGGGCTCCCTGGACGCCTCCACTCAGGACCCTGCGGCTTCTGCTCCTGACCCACGGTGGGACTGCATCCCCCTTGGCAAATCCAGCCTGTGCCAGTGGCCAAAGGCTTCTTTTGGGACCGATATTCCAGCTTGGGGGCTTGTGGCCTGGCTGCTCCCTGGGCCATCCCTCCGGGAGATGCTCCAGGCTGGCACACTGGAAGGGACGCCCTCCTTGCTGTGTGGTCCGAGGGTTCTGTCCCTTCCTTCAGGGCTCTGTCCCCTTCTCACTGGCTCTTTCTGCTCCTCGAAGGGTGTGTCCGCTCCTCCGCGCATCCCAAACGGGAATCCCAAATGGGAATGTCCGTGCTGCCCCTCTCCAAGCTCTCCCACGCTCGGCTAGCTGCATCCTCCCTCCTCGGCCAGCGCTTGCTTGTTTCTGATCTTGGATGTCATCGAGGGTGGAAAATGTGACAGGAAGGAAGGGAGGCTTTTTTTCCCCTCCTGCTAAATATGGACTGACATTAAAAATCCAAATACTGTCGCGCAAGGAATCCCAACCTCTGTTTGTCGAGGGAGGGAAAACGATGTTTTCTGCCTTTTCGGTTCCAGCTGGGAAGTTTCGCAAGGAGTGGTGGAGTCCTTGCCGGGAGCCTCAGGAATTTACTGAGCTTGTTCACAGGACGCTCTCCCAGCGTCTTATGCTAAAAAAAAAATTAGTCATCCCTTCTCTGCCTGCCCGTGGCTGGGGGGAGCTTGCTGCGAGCATGCAGGATGCTTGGAAATATTTAAGGATTTTTTCCTCCTGTACAAGGAGTTCTAGAAACGACAGGAAATAAAACCGCGGCCCCAACAGGAGTTTTTCATCTTTATTTTAATTCCTGTTGCTGCAGCAGCCAGTGGCAGGGAGGGGAAGGATGTGCTCGGGGCAGGCTGCAGCCCGGTTTGCAGGGAGGATTTGTCTGTCTCTGTCAAGCATCAGATGCAAACTCATGCTGTTATTCCCAGAGAGATTGGGAAAAAGGGATGGTCATGGCACTGCCATCTCTCTGATGGCTTCTGCTGTGGCCAGGTGAAGAGCCAGGATGCTTTTTGGGGAACAGGGACCACAGCTCCCCTCAGATCTGGGGATGCTGGGGAGACAGAAACTCGGTGTTTGTGCTGGGCAGAAAGTGGGCACTGCCACCTTCCCATTCCACGTGTTTCTTTCCATCCCTGTTGGAGAGCTTCCTGGGGGAGTGCCTGTGGGAAGCTCCAGGGTTTTTGCCTGATCTTTATTAAAACAGTTGGTTAAAGCAACTGGTTGGTTACAGCTGGCTGAAGGTGGTGGAGTCATCGTCCCTGGAGGTGTCCAAGGAACTACGGAATGTGGCACTCAGTGCTCTGCTCTGGTGACAAGGTGGGGACTGGTCACAGGTTGGACTTGTGAGGTGGTGGTCTTGGAGGTCTTGTCCACCTAAATGACTCTGGGATCCTGTGAAAGCAGTGGGGGATCCCGGGAGGTGCTGGAATAGATATTTCCCATTTCCAGGGCGCCGGTGCTGCTGCGTTGTTCCCAGACTAAGGAGACACAGCCCTGCCTTCCTGAAACATCCCTCACAAATAACTGCATCTCTGTGCTGCTCCGTTGGACTGGTCCAACATCAGCATCCTCGTGGAGGAGCAAATTGAATTCCCCCTCTCCCTGTCTCCTCCTGCTGCCAGCCTACATCTGTTCTGCTCCAACCCTCTGTGTTTCCAGCAGGGTGGTGGATCCCAATCCAGAGGCTGTGTGACCTCTGCTGTGCTTGGCTGAGCCAGTGTCACTGTCATGGTCTGTGTGATGCCTCAGAACACTGGGGAGCATGGTGGGGGGGATATTTTCTGTGGAACAGAGCACC